>NC_061518.1:9080000-9411666 GCF_022379125.1 Scophthalmus maximus
GTGAATTAGAGGATTGTGTTACAGACTTTGTAAATTCACTAAACTGGAAATTTGCTCTGTTATGAGCAAGAAGCAAATCCCATTACTCGATGGCAGTGTAATGTGTTCTCTGTCCCGGTGCCCAGATCAGTGGACATGACTGGATTTGTGGTTGGGGAGAGTGAACATGATTGGCTCTGGATTTCAATGACACGAGGGGCATATTGCGTTAGTATTGGTCAGTCGCTGACAGGGCTCCTTCATCTCAGACAGGGACACAGATAGAATATCATCCAAGTACCTCCCTGTACAACACAAGGTTCAAAATACAATCATGGCAGTGACTCCAGATCCGAGACAGTTGGAGGGAGGCCAAAGACCGGTTGGAAGAAAAGTTATTGATCGCTTGATTCAAAACTGACCTATGATCAGCGTTTAAAACTACCAGGTTGGGATAAGAGTCAGGGGGCCGACGAATGCAAATGCTACTTAAGTGCCGGTGGGACCCAGAAACTGGAACGGTAATTTAAGTAGCATTGTCAGTATCACATTCACAGTATGTCAAACCAGCATGGGCCTCACTGTGTTAAGTTCCTCGAAGAGGACACCAATGACACAGAAACCCTGGCAGAGTGCGAGTTCTTGTTCTTCACCTCTGTAGTTGTCCGAATTATTTTCCTGTGTCTGTGTCTCACTCTTATTTATTCTTCTCTGTATAATTCCTTTAAGAATATTTCGTTTAGAAATTTTAAAAAAAAGTCTAGTTGGTCACCATCAGCGTTTGTTATAGACTTCTGGATACAACCTCCACCAAGGAGATTATATTTTCGCTCCTGTCCGTTTGTTTGGGACATGGGCCAAGGAAGAAGAACATTTTCATGCAGATCCAGACAAAGGGGATCCATGTTTTTTTTTTGTCACTCTTGAACATTGTGAAATAGGGCGTTTTTTGACATTCTTTTAACTCACCCTCTGCGACTTGTGTTTGAAAAAGCGGAATATTTAGTCTATCTTTTCATAACGTAAACCAGCCCGAATGATATCAAAACTTTCCCTGAATTATAACAACCTGCCCAAATGAACTCCTACCTGCCCAGTGCCCAGTAAACGTATCTCTGTGCATGTTCCCTGTGCCTGTGTCCATGACTGTGGTGTATCAGTGTGTGTTGTTAATATTTCATGTGGTGTCCACGGTGTCGTGTGCCTGGTCCGGTCATTTGGTTTTACCTTACGCTACAGTGTTCGGTATCTAATCCAACTCCCACAGATATTCCTCCTGGAGCCTATTCTGTGTTTAAAAAGCCGACAAAGGTCAATATAAAGCACCATATGACGCATCAATTAACAAGGATAAACACAGGTTTCATGCTTAAAAATTGTATATTTTTCGTAGTCCTTACTGTTGTTTCACTTCTTGTTGCCCAGAACCATCTATTACTCTAGAGCTGCAATGATTAGTTGATTGAAAAAATGAATTCAAAAAGTGTAAAAAAAAAAAAGAAGAAGACATTTAAATGCCGAAACCTCCTTGGTTCCAGCCTCTCAATTATCTCAACAGTTTTTGTTTTTTTAAATGATTTCTCAACCAAAAATCGAAAAAAGAAAAGAAAATAATAAACATTTGAATATGTTAACTTTCATACTTAACCAATTAATCGATTAATAAGGAAATAATTGCCATATTTATCAATGATAAAAGTAATGGTTGGTTCGCGGCTCTTATAGTTCTCCCACAATGGAAAAATACTACCTTACTATTACTTTATATTACCAACTTTTAAACTAAGGAGCTCAGTATAAAATGAAACAGTTTTCATCTTCCACAAGATGGAGGACGCAGGACCCGACAGCGTTGATATTTCACTTTGTCTACTTCTCTGGAGCTGAACCTGAAGCTTTTAGGGCCCCGGGGCCCATGGGCCACTCGGCCCTCTTATAAACCGGCCTTGGCTGCACCTGTCTGCCTTTCTTTCTGGCATCGCTCTCAGCTCTGTGTGTGTTAAACTTTAATAGTGTGATCGCTTTCACACCACCTCTGGTCCACAGTGTCTCTCATGAGGCACATGTGGCACGATGTGCGCTCTCACACAGATGTCGTCTTCCCTCCTGTGTCCGAGGCCGAGTGCTGTAACACGAGCGCCAGCTGGCAGAGCGAGGTCGCTCATTAAAGAACAACTAACCGTGCCACAATGCCACGGACATCTGAGACTGAAGCTTCTCCTGTACTTCCTGGGTCTCACAGCTCCTCGCTCTTCTGACTGAAGCAGAAGATGGACTGCTCGATGCTTTTAGAGCTGTAAACGGGGAGAGGAGTTCAAGTGGACCTCCAGCTCCCGAACAGAAACGTTTCCTGTTTGACTCTTGACTGCAGAAACCTAAGAAATGAACTTCACTCCTTTGCTTCTGTTGAAGTGGACGACATTAGTCGAGGGTTAGTGCAGTTCAACATACAATGACATCACTAATAAGACAGAAAATAGAAAATATCCATATTTATAATACTACAATCATCAAATATCTACAAATAAAATACTTCGACATCTATTTAGGTATGATATGGGACAGTGTTTTTCTAGGTTTTGCTTTCCACAAAAAGTCTGTTATTTGTAGTAGATGGCTAAAAGTAATGGTCAGGTTTCTGTCAGGGGATAATAAATACCATTTTGAGTGGGAGAGCAAAAAATCCACAACCCACTAACAATGAGCTATTGGTCAAAATAATCACCTTGGTAAACTAGATAATAAAGATCTCGTGGTACTTGATCTCATAATTTTCCACCAATCACCGTGACACTGTCTAGTTTTTCCCAATTTAGTAGGAAAGTGTATTTTTCCAGATCAAGTTTTACACGTCATATTACGATTGCAGAGCGACCAAGTCTCTCTATGAATCAGAGACTTGCTGCAAGTAAAACACACATTTATGCTCCATGGACATTTCTTGGATAGAGCATTAAAAATCGTCACGACTCATGTATCGGCACTCTTCATTTTGTTTTATCTTTTAGATGTTCAGAAGCATCGTGGTGCATGAAAGTCTGCCCTCCCCCTCTCAGGCGTCACTGCCCCGATACACTGTGAGATTCCTTCATGACTCTTTATGACCCAGCTTCACCAAGCTCATGCTCTTTGGTCCAGCGGCCTCCTCTGTAGTTACTGCCTGTATATCACAGACCGTCGTCCTTTCGGTCACCTTGCAGCTCAGAGAGCAGAACAGTGAACCCTCAAAAGGTCGTATTTTACCCAACAGGTCATGGGACGATCAGTTCTCATTACTCTCGCGTACAGATGTGGTGATGATTGCTCGCCGGACCACTGAGCAGGAGAAGAAGACCTTGCAGTGGTCAGCGACTTTAGTTACATAACCTGTTAGGTATCCTTACCGAGGCCATAAAATTCCTCTTTGTGTCTTAATCATTTTGTCATTGATGCTTTTTTCTTCTTTTATCAAAAGACAGCTTAGTTCAGAGGATGCCAATCTGGAGATAGTGAGATGCTAAATGTTAGAGAAAGAGAAGGAAAAACAAAGTTCTGTTACTTTTAACTGATCTATTGTCAAATGTTGAATGATTTTACCTCTTTGTGGCCGCAAGCAACTACTGAAATGAAACCATCTGAAACGTGTATAAGGAAAATACTGTTTGAAACACACCTGTTTTTGTGAACAGTCACAGTAAGAAAAGTTGCAATTTTTAATTTTATTTTATTTGAGCAAGTAAAATCTGAAAGGCTACCAGTAAACACGCGGTAGTTGTCACATAAATGTATTAATGGAATAGAAAAGTACAACATTTCTCCCAGAAATCTCACGAAGTAGAAGTATGAAATAGGATACAATGGAAATAATCAAATGTAACAAATGAAGTAACGTCTATATTCACGTTTTACCACTGCTGTCATTTTAATATGACTTTACTGACTCGCCTCCTGAGAGTAGAAGAGAATCTACAGTATGTCTGCGTCTTCAATCTTTTACGGTATTTGATTTTTCACGCTGCTTCAGTTGCATCAGGGGAGGTTTGGGGGTTTGGGCGACACAGCGTGTTGAGGTGTTTTATGTGTTGGCAGCCGGTGCTAATGTGAAGTAATGCAGTTGTCAGGCTCTATTGTCCCTGCTGCTGGCCTCTTCTCCCACTTGCTGCCCATAAAAGCAGAGTCATTTAAACCGCTAATGAAGTGGAGAGTCTGGACCAGTGGCAGATAAAAAACCAAGTCAGAAAAGGCCTATTTTCTCAGTTTGGCTCTTCACCTCACTGATGGAAATTCAATTTTTGAATTCCCTCGTTTTATTAAGCGTCTCACCACTCCTTGTGTTGTTCTCACATATACAGCAACGCGTTTCATTCATAACACACGGCCACTTGACCATGACGTGTTTGTTCAGTTTAGAAATCTTAGATCCAGCTGTGTTACTAGCGGTGTTCCCCAGGGCTCTATTTTTGGTCCCCTCATATTTATTATTTACCTTCTATCTCAAGCTGGGTTCTACCTGGGTTATATTTTCAGGAAATTCCCTGCAGAGTGGATGGTAGGTAAGGGGTTACTTCAACCTGAGCAGAGGTCTAAAAGTCATCCACAGTTCATTAACAATGCATCCCTCTGACAGCAAGTTTATATTTAGTCAGCATAAATGATGTTAGTTTTTTTACTTGTAACTGTACGGAAAAAGCACAGGTGTTATTATTAAGATTATTCATCAGGATAAAGAGACATCAGCCATGATTATTTTATGTATTTTCACCTGTGCTTTTTGAACTGTGAAATGTCAATAAGTTTCTTCAATTATCAGTCTCAGAAACAATCATTGCTGTGGTCTTCTTCAAAGTTGAAGAAAAATATACAGTTAAAAAACAAAACAAACAACGAACAAGGAACATTAGCAGAGTTGGAGAATGAATGGCTTTTGATTGAATATAGGATCTGAATCTACCTGTGCAACTTCAGGATCGTCAGCTGACATTTATTCATAATAATAATAATAATTAATAATTTATCCATACTCTCAAGATCTTGAATGAAAAGAAAGTCACTAATATCAAAAGCGGCATCAGAACTTATATTATACTGTAAATGATAGAAATATACACTACCTTTTTACTTTTATTCTTAATTTTTGTGATAAACTGCTGAATCCCACCTGCTCCTGCAGATGAAAGAACAAAGTGTGAGTTTAATCTTATGTTTGAGTGCAGGAGGTTTCTTTGGTCCTTGAGGAGCAATTGAACAGACTGGAAAGGATGCTCAGTGATAAAGTTTATGATCAGACATCTGTGATCAGTCAGCCGCATCAGCTCCACTGTGTGTGTGTGTGTGTGTGTGTGTGTGTATGTGTGTCATATGTCTTACATTATAAGTTTTATAGAAGAAGCACCTACAGTTTATGTCACATCATTCAGATTTGGGTTTATTGATCAGTGATCAGATTCTTAGGCTTTATTTACAGAGATGTGTAAGATTGTTCTGTCTACTGTACGTCACGTGTGTGTGTGTGTATGTGTGTGTGTGTGTGTGTGTGTGTGTGTGTGTGTGTTTGAGAGTGTGTGTGTGTGTGTGTGTGTAAGAGTGTGTGTGTGTGTGTGTGTTCTCACATTGGGAGAATTAGATTGACCTTGCTGGTACAAAAGGCTGTCCCTCTGTCCTGTACATTGCCTTTTTGCCCATAAATTACCCACAAAGCACTTCTGTGTTGGCAGAGCAAGAGGCTATACATTTCCTTTATCGTCCTGCAGCCCAGACGCCGCAGACGAGGACACAAACCACCAGAGATACCAATCTTACTTGAATTTCAAGTTGAATTCAGATTTTTCCCTTTATATAATACAAAGTCCGACATACAAGAGGGATTATTACATGACACCATTTACCAATAATCGAGACAGATTACACAAATCTCGCAATACAGCTGCACTTGTGTCTGAAATGAAGAAAGATCTGGGAAGATATTCAGCAAAGATTAAAATTAATAAGTTATGAGTTATTACTTCATATTAACAAAATCTTTTTTTGAAAATTGGTCCCAAAAAAGCTGTCAAATTACAATTATATTTTGATCAGCAGGAAAATGGGAAAGTTCATGGAAGCAACACATTGACTTACCAACAAGTCCACCAATGTTTTGTTTATTTCTGAAATGATTGGCACTTGGGCTTTTTTTATTTGTTCCAGTGAAACTTCTCATGACTGTACCTTTGTGTTTTCTTCCTCTCCTGTCACTTCATCCTCCTCCTCCTCTCTTTAAGCTTGTGGCAGCGATCATCTTCATCAGCATCGGAGTCATCGCGTCTTTCTTCTGTGCCATCGTGGACGGAATCATCGCTGCAGAGTTCATTGTAAGTTTCACATGTATTTGTACAGTAGGCTTTGTCTGAAAACTTTTTGTTGGTGTCTTTTTTACTCACACATGTTACGGTCAGCAGAGACTGGCAAATACATCCTAGCAAGATCAAGAACTTTGTAGAAGCAATCAGACAGAATCGACACTGGACAGGTTAAACAGACCAACTCATCTCAGTGCCGGACCTGCAGAGAGCTGCTGGGTCAACACCTGGAGAGCTGAGGAAACAACAGAGATGATTAAATGTGTCAAGAAGGTTACCCACCATTCTCTTCAGTCACAGAAAACTTTTGTGTTGTGATGCAAACAAATATACAACCAAAGACGCTTGGACCCCAGTTAACTGATTTTCTGGGTAATTTGCCAAACTTATTGGCTATGGATACAGTTTTTGGTAACACTTTATAAAACTAACTCTGATTTACAGTTTAACTTAATATCATGACATTTTTTTGGAAAGGAGAAATAAATTTTGCTCTTATGTATTTTTGGAAATACTTTTTACCGACAGGAAACAGTACTGGGAAACAACTATAAGGTGTGACTATAATAATAATAATAATAATAATAATAATAATTATTATTATTATTATTATTATTATTATTATTATTATTATTATTATGTTGCAGCCCACACACCTCATTCTTAATGAGAATGGTTAAAATGCATGCAGTTGTTTCCCTCACAAAAAATATTATTCATTTACAGGGAAGAATATACAACATAAAAGAGGAGAGGGAGTTATTATCATGTAAGTCAAATAAAGAAATATGTTTGCACGTTTGCAGACACGTTGGTCGAGCAGGGCAGCAGCCAATTACAGGTATGAATAGGTTTCTATTTTCTTCAGAGGAAAAAAATTCATTATAAATCAATCGGTATTCATATATTTTTTATTACACAGTAAGAGTTAAGTAGACTGTTGATATGAAGTTTTTGACTAGTTATTAGTAACACGGCAAAGTAATGTAGAAATGTAACAAGATTGTGGACTTAAATTTTAGTACTGTAACTTGTTTGTTCCTTGTATTTCCAGAAACAATTTCCTGTATTTCTCCTATCTTCTAAAATGGCCAGTTGTTACTCGTTGTTCCTCTTAGTTCTAAATATTAGTTCTCTTCCACTGCACCAACATTTAAGTAAATCTAACTATGGCATTAATACCTTATTCATCACAACAACAAAATTAACTATTTACAGAATGTTTGTATTTATGTCATTTCATAGGAAGAGGCCTTTCCATAAGGTATCAGTTAATCAACACGTTGTTTGTCTGACAGACTAAATTAACATGCATGGGATTATGTTTTGTATAAATACTGGCTTTTGTCTGTGTGGGAAGGAAATGCAGAGAGGTCAAATACGGTCTCAGATGTTTGGAAACATTCACATGAACAGTTTGTCACATCCGCCTAATGAATTTTAATGAGTCTCTTAATGAGTGTGGAGCAGGAGCGAGTTCAAAAAGCCGGACCTCTCAGCATCTGGCACCAAGTCGCTGATATTGATCAACAGCGCTATCGGACCTCTGCAGATATATTTCTTTTGTGCCCACGGGACTGTAAAAGTCACATGTATTGCACCTTCAAGCTTTGGACAATGACAATAATTTTATTACCTTTCACACCGTATGAAGTGGAGTGAGGTTTAGTGCTGGAGGTTTTGCAGTGCGCTGCAGTTGGCGGTTTTGGGAGCGAGCACGCGCTGCAAACCTTCCCCGCTGCAGTGACAGAGAAACAGAGGGAGGACAGACACAGGGTTCAAATTCAAACACACGTAACTTTACGGGATAGGCGAGGTAAAAAGTACGTACTTGAAACCTCTGATGGAGCTGAAGAAACACAAACACAGTTAAGTCGCAGTAATGCTGTATGACGAGTGGATTTACTTACATACACTGTGATTGTGGCTTCTGTATTTAACACATCTCTCTCTGTTCTTTCTAACACACACACACACACACAGGACACGAGACCGTTGCAGCAGGACATGTGTGACTTCTACACCAGTGGATCGGCCTACACCTACGACAGCTACTACACAGAGGTGATTCTCACACATCTATACAACATAACTGAGCAGACCCATGTGCAATGTGACTTAAAATGCTAAAATGATGCCAAACTACTGTGTCATCTCTTTTTAAGTGAAGGTGTTTTGGGGTATTTGTTTCATTTGTTGCAGCTATCAGTATTTCATTATAGTATTAAGTCAAATATTTCTGATGTTCTAATTAACTGTCTTCATTCTTCTTGGTATTAAATGAACAGCATTTGTAATGACTTACTATTTTAGTGATAGCTAACCAGAGGTGTGCCCAGCCTTGTTGTATACTGTGCATATACTGTATACACACTTCATATATCTCACACCAATGTATAGTTTCCATTCACATGTAGATAATCTTTAGTTTTAATCCTCCTCTTCCTCCACATATGCTTCATATTTCTGTCTCAGTAGTTTTCCTTTAAGTGAGATAAGTAATTGATTATCTGAATGCATTGTGGGATTATATTCTAGTAGAGAGGCACTGGCAGCCACTGGATGCTTGGTGTAATGTTTCGTAAAGTGTGTAGCAGCATCTAGTGGTCAGATGATGGTACTGCACAGATTAACAAAAACAACAACCCCTGGTAATAGAAGTTCTAGATGTGATTTGTTGACATGTGGACATTTTCCTTCAGTTCCGAATGCCTTTGACTGAACTGGTCATCCAGCTTCTGTTTATTCACGAGGTAAATAAAACTTTTATAATAAATGACTAAAGCTCTGAGGATCTTCAACTCATCTGCAGGTGACATGCCATTTATTCAACAAAGCATGCAAGCTCAAACTGAGGAGCAACACCTGCTACTGCTGCTACCTGTACAACTGTGAGAGGTGAGCCACTCAAATGACATGAATGGAATCATGAACATGAGAAATTATCAATAATCTAATATATTTATAATGTGGAATTATCTAAATAAGGATGTATCAATGAAATGAAAACGAGATTCTACTGCAGACATTCGGGTGTTGGTAGAGAAATCATGTGAAAAGTAGGGCTGCAAGTTGAATTTATTTTTTATTTCAATTGATAATTTGATAGTTATAGTTAGATAAAAGCCATGCACTCAGATTCCCCTTGTCCCTGATAACACCTTTTTTTTTTTTATTTTGTTTTCAACCAACAGTTCAAAACCACAAAATAATCAGTGTACAACGATACAAAAAATGAGATAAGCCCCAAATCCTCAAACTTAAGAAGCTGGAATCAGCAAATGTTGATAGACTAATCTTTACAGCTATAATAATAAAGAGAAATTACTCCAACAATAATGAACATGCTTGAGAGGGATTGCAACTAAATCCATCTCAGATTCATTGTTGCCGATTGATCACATTCAAGACAAATGCACAACAAGGAAATAAAAAACGTAACTATCAGATGTCCGAATAGGAATGAACAATAATTATGAAATGTAATATGAAATGTGCACGCTTTGTGATTCATGGCAGTAATATCTGAAACCCTGACCCGTGCTCCGTTCCTCCTCCAGCATAGAGTACCACACCCAGTACTACGAGTTCACTGGTGTCAGCAGCTGCTGGGATGTGATCCATCTGTACCGTCTGCTGTGGGCCTCAGTGGTGCTCAACGTGATCGGCTTGTTCCTGGGCATCATCGCTGCCGCCATCCTCGGCGCGTACAAGGACATGGTGAGCAGGACTCCAGACAGGTTACCCTCCAAAAGGAGAGAGAGAGGAAAAGAAGTTAGACCAGATTTAAAGGCAGTCTGAGTCCTGAGTGACATAAAAATCTCTTAGTATTACATGGCTGCTGAAGGCTTTGTATCATTGAATTGTTTCAATAACATCTTTTACGAGAGCTAGTTTCAAAGCTTCCCAAACTTCATAGAGTTTAGATTTATAACTGAAAGCGGAACTGTACCAAGCTCAATCTGCCTGAATCTGATCACAACAGTTTCTGAAGTAACGCACAAGATTGTAATGTTAAAATCTGTTGGGTTTTGGTATTTTTTTTCCCTTTACCAAGGATCTTTTTGTGCACAATCACTCACATTTGCTTCCCAGCGTCCTCTGACGATCCAAATATTTTTTTTGGGCCGTCTCTTGCAGCAGAAGCCGACTCCTCAAATGGCTCCCAGCCCGGCGCCGCCTCCCCACATCATGTACAACCCGACCCAGCACATGCTCACCTACGCTGGCTTCTGTCCCCCGGGACAGAGTCTGCCCGCCTACCCCAACTATCCAGTACCAATGCAGGTGGGCGCCAGGAACAACACAAAACAAGAACTACTTATTTGAAAATGTCTTAAGCACATGAAACCACAGGTTTGAATATCAAAATGATATCGGCTCCGTTAGTTTTTCGGGTGCTGTGATTTCACTGTCACACTCATGGCTCATTGAGGCAGAGCCCTTGCTCATGTTATTAGTGACACTTGTGCTTTACCTGCTGTGACAGGTCAAAATGTCAGCTGTGGAAAAAGGCCCATTCTCCATTCCAGTGTATCAGTCTGGTAACCAGATGAGCAACGCTGGATCAGATTTACGTCTGCTGCACAGCCACAGCTGGTTCACTCTTAACATCAAAGCTCTTGACCGGAGAGAAAACTATTAATCTGCACTTCTGAGGTGGACGCCTGCCAACCTGCCATGTATCTTCAATCTCACTATCATAGTTGTACTGTGGTATAAACTTTTCATATTACATAAAAGATGTTGCTGGAGGGATGGCGACCACGACGTCCACCACTTTGATCAGAAGTAGCTCAACAACTACCGAATACGTTGCTGTGAAATTTGGTGCAGATGTCCACAGGACCCAGAGGATGAAGCCTACTTGCTTTGGTGAATCCTGGACCTCATCTCTAGTTCCACCATGAGGTTGAAATTGGGTTTTTTGGGTTATAACAATTTCTGTGAAATTTAAAAACATTCATGTCCTCCTCATGGGTGATTGTGATCACTTAACTTTTCCTCTATCATCATCATCATCATCATCAGATCAAAATTGTCCAATACTCAGTGATCAGTAACCTGCAGAACTAAAACATACGGCTCTTTGTGTTTAATAAGCAAACGTTAGCATTTATTCAATATGTTAGTAGATCAACAGATGAATTATTGTTTTTGTGTATGTTAGCTCCAGCTTCTGCGGTCTTACTTTGTAGTGAACTGAATATCTGAAAACATCACCTCATGTTCATGTCACCTTGTTTCACTATTTGCTGATGTTTTACAGACCAAACTAATTGATTGAACCGCTCAAATTTATTAAAATAATTTTGCAATTTAGTTCAAAACACCCCGTGTGCCACACAGTCACAGTCTCTGACAGGGCTACAGATTCTTCTTCTGGTCTTGTTTACATTTAAACAGATCATCTTTCTTGCTAATGATCGTCCAGGAACTTGATGAAAACCGGAATTCCTGATTGATGCTTCATGTGTTGGAGCCATAAACCAACCCGTGACTTGGTGCTGTGGTTCTTAAATCACCAGGAACAAAAGTCAAATCCTAGTGATTTAGTTGGAAATTTGTATTACACTGATCAGCCACGACATCAAAAACCAATAACCAGTTTTAATGTTGCGCCTGATCAGTGTATAAGTCTCACATATTTATTATTGTCCAAGGTTTGCTGATATTTCTATGGCGCAAACTACACAAAACAAGAAAGTAAAAACCACACATCACACTCAGTTGTGTTTGGCTCTGCTTCCACATACCACAACAACCCAGCACTCCCCGTCTCCTCTCCTCTCCTCTCCCACAGCACAACAGCAACTACCAGGCACCTGCGACGCCCCAGATGACCCCAGAGGGAGGCCTGGCCCCCGCCGGCTGCCCGTCTGACGAGAGCCAGCCGCCCTCCCAGACTCCCGCCCAGCCGCAGTGCCAGGGAGCCGCCCAGGAACCGGGCGGCTTCATGCTGACTCCCAACGCCCCCGCGCTCTACGGATCCTCCTTCAGCCCCTTCGAGAAACCTCCGCCATACGCCTACTGAGAGAGCACGCGTGGATCTGGTCAAACAGAATGTGGCACACGTCAGACATTTCGTAGGCGAGCTCGGAGAAGGGAAACACTCGAGTGAGCTTCGCAGTTACTGATTCAAATGCTATGTTTCATGTCTGGTGGAATTGTACTAATAGTGACACCGATTTCTAGCTATGTAAGTGTGATCATATAGTCATAAGTTATTTCATGTGCATTCGTTGAGGGAAAAGGTTTCGGAAACAAACTTAATTGCTTCCATGCCGAAATTGAAATGATAAGATTGACTCTCATATATCTATAGGTAAATATGAAGTCACAGCCAGTAAGTTTATCTTAGCTTGGCCTCGCTGTTTCCATGGGTAACTATCTCCCCCGCCAGCAGGGAAGTGAATAAGCGGATTTCCTAAATTGTCCATCTTCTCCTTTAAGCCTAAAGCGAGCTGCTCACACATTACACATGAATCTTAAAACACTGGACTGCGATCGAACAGTTTCTCATTAACTTGTGCTGATTACAGGCGTATCGCCTCACTACACTAACTACCACACTAATAATTAAAAGGGCTTTTCTTGAAATATGAACCAGAGAGTAAATTATGCTGGCGTTTATGTTTGTGTGAATCACTTAATGTGCACTTTAAAGTTAATACACTGTATATATTATTTATGATGCATGTGGGATGAGGCGCTGACCGTGATACATTATGTATTAAAGAGGCACCTGTTAGAAATCCATGACGTATAAAAATACATGTGTAGTAAGGGCTGTATGAAAATCTCACATTGAAATTAAGAGTTTGATATTTTTGGAAATACGCTGATTTGTTTAGCTGCTGAAATTCAGATGAGACGATTCATATCACACGTGTTTGTATAGTAAGACGTTTGTTGGCAGTCAGTTAACTTAGGTTTGCATAAAGTCTTAAAATGGTGAAGTGGCAGGTCTGGCTCTGTCTGAAGTAACAAAACTCAACGACCAGCAACATCACTAACTGATGTATTGTGTCTATGTTTGTTTGCTCTGTCCAAAAATAGTGTAAAGACAATTTTGCCCAACTCGACCACTTCTGATCTTAGCGGATGGACATTAGCAGTATCAATCTTCTCATGTTTTGGCAAGAGAGAACATTTTCCAAAAGTGTTTAACGATCTTGAATCTAAAAATATATACCAGGTGTATATTACCATACCATGTGTTGTTTCACCTAAAACAAGTAACATTTGAAAGAATAAACAATAAAGCTGTTTTTTGCTCAACTCAATACAGTGATTTCTAGCCTACTTGGTCTGGTATGTGACCTATGACCAGCAGCTGATTGTGGCCAAAGTCAGCAAACTTGGAGAAAGACAAAGAACTCAACAACCCTCAACAACTCGACATTCTATAATTACCCCTCTTTGGTAGCTTTAATTATTAGTGGCTAGTCTCCCATTCCATTAAAATACAAGGAATACACACAAAAACTGCCAGCCATGTCATCTAGTGTTGCTTTGTAATATATACTACTCTTGTTTAAGGTTTGTATTTGTGGCTGAATAAGGGTTTCTGAAGGTCTTGGAAAATGAAAAATGTAGGCCTTGGAAGGTATTAAACCCTGAACACCAAGACCCAGTCAGCACCTTCAAATCCAGGTCTTAAAAATATACTGTATATTTTATTTAGCTTGGTGAACACTGCAGAATCCCTGCTAGTTAAAATCAAAAACATACTGGGTGGCTTTCATTGCAAAGCTCCTACAGGTAGCAGTGACCAACACTGTTCATGAAATAAAATTAGAAATTAGGTGATTAGATGAGCTGCACAACTCAAACTTCTACATTCAGTTGGTTGAATGTGTTGAATTCAGAGTGATCGATGTTGTATCAGAACACACTACCAGTGACCACAAGTGTTATCAGAGAGACTGGGACTGAAATCTTAAGACGGTACCGTACAAAGTAGGACATTCATCACTGAAGACGGCCCAGGAAGTGAACGCAGCAGAGCAGTGGGGACTTCACCCAGGAGGCCGTCCACCCCCAGCGCAGAGGATCTAAATTCACCGCCATATACGACCACTTGACATCATGTGACTGGCGTTTTGTAATTAAGGTATGAGATGAAAGCTGAGCAAGTTCCAGTCACTGAAAAAGGCAGTGACATTCAGTTGAAAGCTGAATGAACTGGAAAGAAGTACAGTAAGTAACCCTTGAGTTTTACAACAATAACAACTTGTAACACACGAAGCAGGAAAGGTTTATCTTTAACATAACCACATATGCATACAAATCCATTTTTTGAAAATACAATTTTACTCTATAACGTTCATACAACTGCTTTTATTGTTGTTTTTAAATAGGATGTTTCACTGTTGAGGGAAGTTAAAACTCAAAAGGCAGACTTCTCTCAGCATCATACACATACTGGCAGTTAAAGTGAAAAATAAAAACTAAAGAGAAATTCAATATACAACACATGATAAAAAAAACAACATAACACATCAAGCTGTATATTCTGGCAGTCATTCATTCAGAGAACTAGAATATGAAACGTTACAGAGGAAAGTAAAATAACACTGGAGCCCTTTTGGCATTTCTCAATCACAAAGCTCCTCTGACATTCTTTATTCTTATTGTGTTTTGATTTGCTCAGCACCTATAGATTTAAATTAAAAACAGAGTACCTTAAGATTCACGGTACTTTGATCCCTGGCTATTTGCTGTCAGTCTCCATTTAAAGAAAAACAAAACAAAATCATGGATTTGTTGCTCAACCTTTTTTTTCAGAAGCAGATGAGATTAAGAGACTCAGATTGCTGTTTAAACTTTGGATCAACTTAAATGTGCAGAAAACCTCAGTGAGCATAAGGTAGTGTTTGTTTCCTGTCTCCTATAAAGCATTGTACAGTCACATTATTTACATATTCAGTATTTTTACAGCGCACTCTTTTTTACTCTCAGTAGCTTGTGTGGTGCGATTGTTGCAGTGCTCTCTCTCCTTCGCGGAGCGGGCCCCTTCCTGTCTCCCTGTGCTTCTGTGACTAACCCTATCATCCCCCGATTGAATATGGCAGGTATTAACTGTGAGTGGGCGGTTCTGAAGGAGAGAAGGGGCCTTTGTGATGAAGTCAGACAGAAGATTATTGAGAATCAGGGGGTCAGTCGGTTTTTTAACAGACTCCAATAGTGCACCGGTGGAAATGCATAGTGTATTAACTGCTCTGTTTGGTGTGACAGTACTGCACCTTTGTGAAAGTTTAACCTGTTGAGAAGTCGGGGTCGGTTGATCTTAGCAGGCACATGGTTGATTGTTAAGGTTGCAGGCAGCCATGGAGTGCAGCTTTGATCCAGCTGAAATTACATCGCAGTCCATTTTCTACCTGCAACGATGTGCAAGGTTTCACCATCCCTCACCGAGCCTCCATGCTGTGGTGAAGGCTGGGATTTATCTTATAAGGAGCAAATAATATTGATAAAGTCCCCAATCAACCACTAAATCATTAACACCAAACTCCTAATTGCACATTTTTTAAGACTTTTTATCTGGTGCCCTTTTTAAAAAAAATGTTTCATCGGATTCTACATCAGCACTTGATTATTTCAAGCTTTGTGAACATTGGTGAACTGGATGTAAGCAACATGACCACAGCTCTACCAGGTGAGTCGCAGCTGAGAGTCACTCTGCCTACGAGGTTCCAGCCACGTCTGGATTTAAGCACAGGCTGCAGTAGGCCGACCCAGGACCAAGCATTTAACATAGATCCGGAGGAGACCCTGTGTGTTCTCGTGGGCGTACAAGGCTGAGATGCATGGGCAGTTTTTGAGGCAATGTTGTGCAGCATTTATTCCCATATCTTCTGCCTGGTACAGGGGGATGTTGCCCATTGGCTAACTACTGTTTATAATACTGTGAAAATCCCTGCGAACACCTGCATGTGTCGTCACAGTAGAAGGACAGAGTCATCCTGGGTTAAGGCTCCACCTGCACCACAATACCTGGTCTAGTTGGTTTTTTTAAAAAATATTCCAATCTCAAAGATCTCCCCACTGGTCAAAGCTTTTATAATTATATTGGAAATCATCCCCATTGCCTCAACCAACTGCTTATGGATCAGTTTTGGCAGACTGACGCGCTGGTCACTGGTGAGAGTCCAGCAGGGGGCAGGAGTGCGAGCGGATGTCATTGTGTTTGTGGATGGCCTGGTCCAGGTCCAGAGACTGTCCATTTACACTGACCTCCATACAGCCGCTGTAGGGCGCCGACACCAGCGAGGACACCAAAGAGACATCATCTGAGGGGTGAAATGAAGACATGTGAGCGAGCAGAGAACACGACGGACTGCGTCGAGTGTCTGGGAGTCAAGCTAGCTTCCAGAAACAACAGCCTGCTCACACCACAAGAGGGCAGTAAATTACAAAATAAATTCTCTTTCTTTATGGGACAGAACTCTGTTCTGAGATCAGATCTGGGGAGAGATATTGCTTCCACTTCGGTATTGTGTATGTTTATGCATGTTTATGTTAAGCTTTGCTTGCACACCACTGCTATGTTCCATAAAGAGACAAAAAAGCGTGCCCTCACCAGGGAGGCCTCCTATGAAGGTGCTGGATTGAGTCAGGAGAGCAGTAGGAACTTCAGCATCTTCACTTCGTCCAGGTTGGCCATCGACCAGCAGCATTGTCTGGTTGCCCGAGATCACCACCTGGATTTCATGACTCTCACCGTCACACAGTGGAGCAGGAGAGCTGGCAATGATGGCATCGCCTGTAGATACCAGAACAAACTGAGGACAAACAAAAGGTCAGTTTTCAAATCAAACATACAGTACAAATTCATTTCCCACACGGTTTGGGTTTTAGAGAACTCACATCTCGCCATTCATCAGTGCCGGGATGATAGTCGGCCAGAGCGATAGAGAGAGGGACTCTGTCCTGGTAAACAAGTGCAAACAGCACTCCGATAGCAGAAGTGGGCCGCAGGTTCAACTGGACGCTCAGGTTCTGAGATTCTGAAGTGAGGAGAACAGAAAACAAGTCATGAACTCTATCGACAAACAAGACTTAAGCAAATGTTTACGAAAATGTAGCCAGTGACGGAAGTCAACTTATAGTCATCTAAACAAATTAAACATTGACTAACTGCTTCAGGAAGAGGCAATCAGGCCGAGTTATGCAAGCCACCAATATGTTATACATAACAAAGGAACACACACAAAACACACTGTACCACAGCTGATGTTGAAGAGAGCGAAGCCTGTGCCAGGAAAATATGCTCCAGGATTCTCTGTGCCGAAACACTGCATGTTGTCGTTGGACCGAATGGTTTCCTGTATGGAGGTGTCTTCACCGGTGAGCCACCGCCACTCCTTCATACAGCCGTCCAGACGGGGGTTCACCTACGAGACAAACACAACAGTTGACAAACATAAGCGAAGAACATAAGGTCCATGTTCACGAAAACACACAAGCTCGTGCAAATAAACACCTGATTGATGAGGCCGTCCTCTCGGAACGGGACTCCGCCCACGGTGAGGTTGAGTTCGTGCATGCCTTTCTTCAGTGTGAACAGGTCACCGTTTACTGCGATCTTCATGACGGCCTCCCTGTCGATCTTAATCACCAGACTCCGGCCCTGCTCCTCCACAGAGATCTGACAAGAGAAAGAGACATCAGAGAAGCGTTCGATCGGCTGATGAAGCTCACGTAAAAAGGTGTTTTATCCGCGATGGCCGCCCTGACTGAAAACTCCAAACCTTTCTCCATTGGCCATCGCTGACGATTGGTCCGCTGCTGGTGACCCTGCTGACTGTGCCGTACTTCAGCTGAAGCTCCAACCTCCCATGATGCATCGCCAGCACGATCCAGGAGCTGTTCAGGTGACCTCCGGCAAAGAAGATCACGCCCTCCGGATCCCAGGTGCGGAAGTCGAATTCTGCTGAAAAGCTGGGAGGCGGGGAGAAGCGTTTGAGATGGAGGGGAGTGTGGGTGTGAGCATGTGTGTTTAGATGAGTGAGTTAAAATGACGAAGGTAATTTGAGAATACATGTGGGAGAAAAAGAGAAAGCAAAGGAAGAGATGGTCGACAAGAACAGGAAATTCCTTTTAGTGACCAAAATAATTTTATCTGCTACCCACTCTGATAACGTGGGTGGCATTTTCCACCCTGCTAATATTAGAAATTATTTTTAGAATTAGCTGATTCGACTTCTCAAATTGACCATGTACGGTAAAAAAAAAACTATTTTCCTTTAAGACTATTTTTTTCTAATTTTGACTCGTGAACCATTCGACCTGCTCTATCGCTGCACCATAATTTCTTGTAGAAAGGAAATAATATTTATCTTCTAATACATTTACCAGGTTCTCAGTTCAATGCTTTACTTCAGGCAGCATAGGGAAAATATGTTGCCACAGTTATACTCAACATTTCCAAATAATGTCTGGCAAAAGAAGTAATGCGGTTACTGGAATAAAAATATTGTACAATCTTCACTGCTCCGCGCAAGTTAAAGTTAAGTTTAAGTAAATTAGGCAGTTTCACCAGAAATAGGGAGCTGGAAGAGGTGTGATCAATCAACTTATTTACTCTCCCATCTACAGTATAAATGAGGAGGAGGTGCGACAGGTTTGTCAGGAGACAACCTCCAAGTGGGATAAGTATCAAGACAAAACAATTTTTCTCACCCGGTTTGAATCCTCCGACGGAAACGCAGCCTCACCACTGGCACGGCGCTGAACATGCGGCCCAGGTAAAGAGAACGAGAGTTCCTCTTCAGAGACGGCGACAAACATGGAGTTATAGGCTGAAGGAGAAAACAGACAGACGAAAAACCCGGATATAAGGAATGCTGCCACCACATGAATATCATACTGGTATACAAAAGCTGCAGGTTTCACTAAGTTCAATTAAAGACTTATTTAGACCTTCTTAATATCACAAAGAAAACAATTTAGTACCGGTTTCATGATCTTACCAGGCAAAAATTTGAGAGTATGCTAGAAAACAAACATGAACTATAATAATTTTTGTATCACCTTTTTCAGCACCTCAACATGTAGTATAACAATAATTCTTAAAGATGTGATGAATTAAATTTAATAGATCTTGACCTAGACAAGCATCAGTACAGTGCTACGAGTGGCAGGCAAGAGAAGATTTTTAATTTCGTTTAGTTTAGTTTTAATGTCTTTTAAGGAAGCAGAATTCAAAGCTTTTTGAGACTTTTCAAGACATTTAGATACCCTGTTAATGGTATTAATATATAAACATATATATACTTTGTTTTTTTATCAAAAGTGGAAGCTTAAATCTGAAATGGCTGGTTAATATACAACAGTCAACGTATTTCACCTTACAGCTCCTGAGGTCCTGGCCCAACTTCTTGCCCTGCCGACCGTCACAGAAGCATCGGAAACTCCCTGGAGTGTTCAGGCACTCCTCTGCACACACACCTGACACACACTCATCCACATCTGACGAGTGACAAGAGCAGGATGAAGAAATTACAGAGAAGGAGCGATAAAGTGATGACTGGGCTATAACGAGTTGCAGAGTAGCAGGCAGTTCTCGAAGTCAAAAAAGTCACATGGTGGAATTAGTCAAAACATGAACCTTCGAGTCTCAGAAAAACATCAAACCCACAAGAATGTTTGACAAAAATATCCGTCTTATCAGGGAATGCAAACACTTGAGCGGAGTGGTCTTTGACTACGATGGGGTTGTATCTCCCTGCTCCATACATAACCTTACATGGCCTTGAGGAGGTTGGCTATAATGACTGTTATTTCTCTGAGGAGGGACACAGGGGTTATGAAAAGTCTGGTTTCCACAGCAGAGCTGAACAGGGCAAACAAGTGATTAAGGACCTACATTCAAGTCTTTTTCCATGTTGTTGCCAACAAATCTGTCTTATTGTATTACACAACAATATAAGATATTTTAGATAAGTATATACTGAGCAGTGTCAATGTCTCTTCCTGTGTGTTTTGGGAAGAAAATGGGCTATGACCTGTTTGACATACAAACGATGAGATTTGTATATTTTGAGCTCTTAATTACAGCAAGTCCTTCTGTGTATTTGACTCCTGGTATGATCTTTTTTTCTAAAAGGCACAGACACCATTGACCTGTTACCTACTTTTACAGAATGTCTGCAAATGTCTTTGCATTCCTTTCCTGACCTCAAAACACAGCTGCATCAAGTCCCGCTGAGCCTGAAGCTGCTTCCTCGGTCACTTTTCATGAAAACTGTGTGTGTTTCTGTCTTTTATTGTGTGTGTGTGTGTGTGTGTGTGTGTGTGTGTACACACTTACCGACACATGTCTTGGTTTCGTTGTCGTAGACAAAACCGGTATCACACAAGCAATCATAGCTGCCATCGTTATTCTCACATCGTGCCGTTCCACACACACTTGTGTCCTCACACTCGTCCACATCTGAAAGACACAAAATGTGGTCAGCAGGACGTACGAAAGGCTGATGGGAGTCCACTCTTCAGCTACACAATCTAGACACGATCTGACAATTTGTACTTTTATTCAATAATGTCTAAAACAAACCAATACTCCAAGAATAAACTCTGCGCTCCTAAATTTACAAGCGAAACAACTGAAGCAGCAACATGAATACGGTCGTTAGACGGTGTGCATCTGTGTTTTGTGGCTTACCATTACACATCTGGCGACCAACCAACATGTATCCTTGGTGACAGGAGCAGCGGTAACTTCCAATAGTGTTATTGCACTCGTGATCACACCCTCCATTTCTCTTGCTGCACTCGTCGACATCTGCAAGTAGGATGGCAGTGCAGTCAACGTGAGCGCAGGGAAAAACATCATCATGGGCTGTGCACACAGCATTAGGACGTTTGGCGTGTGTTAAGATTTCCCATTGCAAATTCAGAATCAGGTTGTATTTGAACAGAAACAATTGTCAAAAGTGTAAAGTGTCACTTTGATACAGTTGGAATAGGTTGGAAAAGCTCATTTAATATCCTATAAACGTGTACTTTGCTCAAGAGGCTTCGAAACAACTCTCACACTGTCCTTGTGGCTGACTGGTGCAGCCCCGTGTTTAGGCGGAGTGCGGTCGTCAAGTGGAAAAGGCTCAGACCAAGTCTAACTGAATCTGCCTCGGTTTCCTCTCACGGTAAGGTGGCAGGATGAGTCACAGTGGAAATGTGTGGAATGATGGCTGTGCCATAAATCAGACAAACATGGTTCTCCCTCACAGTCCGAGTGTGTAAGTTATATTCGCTCTCTTTGCCTTTACTTTCACTTTTTTTGAGATGTAAAAAAGAAACGCTAGAAATGGGAGCTTTGCAATGAAAAATTAATTCTAGAAAAGACTGAGATCTACAATGATTATGAACCTTATCTGATATCAAATACACGAATGATAAAAGTGTCGTATACAGCAAGTTCTTTCCATGAGTGTGCGAGGCAGGAGTTGGCTTTCAGAACCAAGGACACAGTGATGTTGTGGATATGACGCTGAATGACGGTGCAAGAATTTGCACATCAGCTCCAGCACACAACTGACCGACTACACATTCGCTCACTTTACACAGGGGGGACAGTACCTTTATCACATCTGGCTCCCGTCCAGCCGGTGAAACAGTGACACAGGAAGTCGCCCTTTTTGTCCTCGCAGCGCACCGTACCTCTGTCGTTACAGGGAGAAGGAGAGCACTGGTCTGGAATATCTAACAAAGACAGACAGATGCAAGGAATTCAGTGTTATCGTTGTTTTCAGAATGGAGTAGGTACGAACCGCATGGATTCGGTACATGCGACTGTACAGTGATACCAGATAGAGGAAGGGCATCCATTATGTTCTGCATATCAGGAGTTCAATATAAATAGCCTAATGCTGGCTAAGCTCTCCTGCCAGTGATGCCCTCATTCAGTCCTTCCCAACGTACCTGACCTACAGCTCCCAAGTAACAAGAACAAATGGATATTTGAATATCTATTCAACCATCTCTTCATTTCAGTTTGTCCTATTTTTTCCTGTTAAACATTTTTTACTTGAGCTCTCAGTTTCACTCCAAGCTTGTGTGAGTGAACATGTATAAATCTTTTCTCTCCCCTGTACAGTTTCTTTTTCCTAGCAGAGGAGTTTGAGTTCTCGACAAGTCTGGGCATGTTAGCTGGAGTTCAGAAAGAGAGAGAGAGAGACAGAAAAGGATAGTGCCTGGAGAGAATTAGGGGAGCAAGAGAGTGAGAGAGGTAGGTTCACATGAAATATGGCACGATACAGTGCTGCACACATTAAAACTATATCATACTTTTTATTAGGAGTTACACATAATATTTCGAGATTGGGCTTCTGTCACTGATATCCAAAAAACTACATATGGGCACTATATGTGCTCGAAATCAGTATCAAGTATAAGTTTCTGTAGTGTAAAGCACATTTCAATTGCATATGATCAAATGTGTGTATGGGGGAAAATAATGAATGATTTCAGTTTGTATCAGTACGATTTGACCCTTTTCAGCCCATTTGAACCACATGCTGATGCAGTGAGAGAGCAAGAGGTGGAGAGATGATGAGAGAGAGATGGTGTGCTTACTGACGTATAAAAAGAACCACCGTATCTTTATGTGCCGGTAATGCTGCAGCTGAGTCATCGAACCAACAACACCCCCCCCCTCTCTACCCTCCCTCACAGGTTCCCCAGCCAATAGCAGTAAAGCCGGGTTGGTCCGGGCCTCTTGTATCCTGATGCAGCAGAAATCCTGTGCTCCACTCACGACAGACCTTTTTTCTCACGTCACTCTCCCACAAGGGGCTGGTGCAGTCGCCCAGAGAGAGAGTGTGGGACGACTGAAGGGGCGTGTTACTCATTCACCAATGTGTGGCATCACCATAGCAAAGTGCTGCAATGATACCAATATGCACCTGCCGGGAAATCACGCACATGCAGCACGCTCAGGGCGTGTCAAATCCACGTGGTCAGTTAGGTGTGTCACGACGCAAACTGTGACCGGTGGGGTTGAAAAACTCCGCACCTTTTCATCATCTTTCCCTATTCTCCCCTTTTATACTCAGATAGCGTGTGGACGTGAGTGTGACTGCAGACCAGCGATGCTGCAGTGTAGCCCAACCCCACACACTACATCTAGGCTGTCTCAGGATGTAGTGATACTTACACAGCGAAGAGAGAAGGAAGACGAAAGAAAGGATGAGAGAGAAGAAAAACAAACCACAAAACAATGAACTTGTGCACAGTCCTATAATAAAGCCTTAGCGTGATGTTGACAGACAGATGAGAGGATAAAAACCTACTGTGGACACATGTGACCAGATCCTGTTTCTTCTTTTCAGAATCTCCAAACTTGTCCACACAGGCTAGACAGAAACAAATTTAGAATGTGGAGATCAACAACGATATAATCAGAAAGTCTGGCCGTTATGAGTAGAGATGAGGGGTTTCTGTCAGAACGGTAACTTACCTACATACTTTGGATAAAAGTAGTCCTGAATCGGGGGGGAAGAGAGAGAGGGGTACAGTTACGTACGTGAATCAACAAATATCTAAACAGAACACGATAATCTAAACAGACACTTACCACTGGTAGGGATGTTTCTGTTCACACTCGACATAATCTAGGATTTGGTTTAGGTTCATACCCGATGTCTGTGCTCACACTCACAGCCATTTATAAACAATCATTAATTTCAAGCGTGGCATTTGTTCATTTACTGCATGCATGTGTGATATATTGAGACAGAGACTGATTATTCTGTAATCTGTGTGTGTGTGTGTGTGAGTGTGTGTGTGTGTGTGTGTGTGTGTGTGTGTGTGTGTGTGTGTGTGTGTGGGCACACAAATGTCTAATGGGTGCGGCCCTTTGCCAGGGGCTTCCTGAGAATTCTCTGCATTCCTGATAGTTGTAACATCCCTCTCTACTGCTGCAGTAATTCCTCCGCATGTACAGTAAGTCAACATTTGGGGAAAGGGATCAATGGAAAATCTTTAGAGACTTTAGAGATCTTGTGCTGCAGTAAGAGTCAGATGCAGCAAGCTGATGTAAGAATCTGAGCCTGTAAGAATCATCGATCACAGCAGTCGAGCAAGTTTTGGGCGATTGGTAAACATGTTGTGACACCTTTTCAGTGACTATCTGTCCCTCTGGAAAAGTCACTTAGCAGATGAGAAACGAGAAACTTGGAGTAATATCTCTTTTGTTGCCAGGTTTTAATCATGAGTATCGGGAACACCCCACTCTCCCTCTTCTCCGCAGAGCCAGAAAGCTGCAGCGGACGAAAACGCAGAGTCAGAGATGAGCTTTCTCAGAATGAATAATGCAGCTATGAATGAGACTGCAGCTTTGTGTCACGACATGGTGGAAAGCCGCACGCATACAAATAAAAACTCCTGCTGATTAAAACTGTCAGGGACGTCACCTAACTTCCCCTTTTCCCCTGAACCCAGCTCTACTCCACTTTAATCCTCCGTCCCTCAGCTTCCAGGTCCCTGCAGTTGGCTAATCTTACGAATTATCTGAGTCATCGATTGCCTCATTCACTCCCTCCCTGCTAAAATTCAGTGACAAAACCCTCATGAGTAAAAGTGACCTTTAAAGAACACTAACAAACACTCCCTCTGTGGACAGCTTAAAACTTGTTTAAAATCCCTGACTTACAAATCGAGCAGCTCAACCGACAACATGCAAAAACAAAAACATTCAACGCTGCCAGAATAACCTTGTTGCTAATATTTCCTGACAGTTCAGATTGTAAAGATGTTTGGCCAGAAGTCTGCACTTATAACTTACCTTACATATGTCGCACACACGCCGACATATGCAACACACCCCACAGATGTCTGATGAAAGGCTTAAAAGTCTGCATTCTGAGCCAATGGACGATCACGCCTCTTGGCCCAATAGCCCAAGTTCACATTAGGTTATTTATATCTCCGGGGGTTGGTTCGTATACTCTGCACATGTAGTGTTCAATAGGCTTATATATTCACATGGAACAGAGAGGCTGATCTGCTCATTCTTGAATCCAGAGTGGAAACTAATCAGCACTAAATATTCCTGCACACACACACACACCACACACACACACACACACACACACACACACACACACACACACACACACACACACACACACACACACACACACACACACACACACACACACACACACACACACACACACACACACACACCACACACACACACACACACACACACACACACAAGTGTGCATTGGAGTGTTGAATGAAACTGCTAATCAGCTCCCGGAGAGACCAATGTGAATCGAGAGGGACTTTGTTTGCATCATTCACGTGCACTTGTGTGTTAAGGGTACTTCCTGTTGGGCATGTGCAGACGCACAGCGAAACAGACGACGAGACGGAGGACAGATATCCAGGTGTTTCCCACATCTCAGACGGGGGCCACGTTTGAGATGATGGGCGACACAAGTGACTGTGTGGGGAAAAGCAGAGTCTTCACTAACTCGAGCTGAGTCCCACTGACTCAGTGTCTGTCACAGAAACAGACAAAGGGCGGACGACAGCACGGAATATCACGGTGCACCGATGGCCATCAGCAGTTATTGGAGCGTGAACACCGGCAGCCCAGACAATGAATCATTAGTCTGGTGTCACATTGCAGCCGTCAATGTGCAGTCGATATGAACATGATGCAAACAAAATCGACCTTGTGGCCTCTTGACGAATACAAGAAGGTTATTCTCATCTTTTTTTATGGTTGTGATTTTGGTTTTGATTATCTATGAAGAGAGTTTTGATTCTGTGGCGCCTGAGGAGGAGGAGGAGGAGGAGATGGAGGAGATGGAGGAGGAGTGTGGGACCTTCATGCAACATCTGTTGTTTTTGATGCTTTAACTGACTGGTTGTCACTCACCGTCTCCGGGTCGTTCTCGAACACCTCCCTGGCCTCCTCCTTGGTGCACCTCTCCTCCACACACTCCCGCTCCAGGTGGCCCTGCTTCGTCTCCTCGAACACCTGATTGGCCCTCCGCTGCCTGCTCAGGAACTGGTTCGCCTCCTCCGGAGACAGCGAGACTAAGAATGGAGAAAACACACTCGGGTTAATAAAGACAGATAGACCCGGTGGTGGTGGGGGTGAGGAAAGGTCAAACAGTACGGGGGGGTGGGGGGTTAGCAACAACAACATTGAAGAGCGGTTGCGAAATACCAGCCGCTAAAGCGCCGCTAAAGACTTTTCATAAATCCCCAGCGGGCACGAGACGAGACAAGACAAACGTCACACGGGACACGGCGGCGGACGCGGCAGGGGTTAGCTAGCCGCCTAGCATGTCACCGTGTACTTACTGCCGTCGGACCAGCGGGCGAGCAGCAGGATTAGCAGCGCCGCCGGTGCAGCAGACTTCGTCGGGGTCAGTCGCATTGTTCAGCCGCGGGTGTCTGCGCCCGAGCTTGGGAAACTTTCTCCTGTCCCGTGTGCCGCTGCGCCCCCCTTCCTCCTTCCCCTTCTCCCTCTTCTCCTGTCTCCTGACTATATGTGCCCGCGTCTCTCAATGTCACCGCAGATCGCGCCGAGGCTAACGGCGCGGAGCCACACTGCAGGTCCTCAGGTTCAGTTGCGACCCTCGGTCGTCAATGTGTTGTTGGTTGTTTGAAAGGTGTTAAATCGCCGCCGCCGCGGAAGGTTGCGAGCTTCAAACTGCCGTGCGCTTCCCCCGCATGTCGTTCATGATAAACCAGCGTCCTTATCCTGCAGTTCAACTCATCCACGTTGCGGTCTTCACTTTGTTTCCTGACCCTCTCCTCTCTTCTCTCGCTGGCTCCTCTCTGGTCGCACTCGGTCCTCGGTCTGCAGACAAACGAGTCGCACGCCTCTGCTGCCTTCAGGAGGGGGTGTCGCGGTGGGAAGTGTGAGTGATGCAGCCCTCACGGCCGGATTCACTTCCAGAGGGGGGTCCCGGGGCAACAAGTTCGTGGTTGGGCCCCCCCCCCCCCATACACCATACACCATACAAGTGAAAATCCTTTTTTATGCAAAATTGCCCAAAAGTGAAGTGGTTCCACGTTCTCAAATGTGAAGATTTTAGCGGTTACTCATAACAATGTAATTTTTTTTGCACCCTCGGCAATATAAAACCCCATAAGGCTTTATAATAACAACACATAAGACAACATAGGTTAAGTTATATTAAAGCTACAGTGTGTAATATTTAGAGAAACTTTTTGACAGAAATGTAATATATTGTCCATAACTATTTGTTCATATATGTATAATCACCTGCAACAAAGAACCAATGTTTTTTTGTCAACTCTGAATGAGTTAAATATAGTTACGAGGTGGACCCGACCACCGTGTGAGTCGCCATGTTTGCTACGTCGTGTTGAATAAGGTTGTTGCACAGAAATGGTCCAGTATATGTCGGATTTGCGTTGAATTTCCAGCGCTGCCGGAAACCGGAAATTAAATTATTGGTGCGCCACCATTGTGTCCCCTGTCAGATGCTCAGTTGGTTGCGGTTTGCAACTTTACCACCAGATGCTGCCAGATAAGTAAAAAAAACTTAAGTTTAACATTGACTGGTTTATAAGAATTATTCACTGAATTGCATATTCCAAAAAAAAAATTCCCAAAAATGCTTGGATGTGATGTTGCCAACAATAAAAGTTTTTTATATCATGTGGTATTATAAAGTAAAATTGAATGAAAGTATTATTTGTCATCTGTCTCTCTACAGAAATGGCGAGAGAATAGAAAAATGCAGTATTGAAATGCAACAGTATAAAAAATATGATATAGATTGCTTCGATATGGTTTTATTTAAACAAACTACATTTTAGTTATATATTAAATGGCCTGTTTTATGTACAAGGTGACAGAACCCTGAGGATGAGGACAGAAATAGAAGAAGACAAAAGTTTTAACAGGTGTATACATCTGGTGACAACCCTTGTTCTGGGAACAATGGGAATGATAAACTATGTTTCTAAGGGACAGTGATTTAATAAGTAGTAGTAAATGCAACAGATTTGGATCGAAAGCCTGGAGGCTCAGCTTTCTCCTCTGTGGTTTTCATCAGCACAACCAACCACCACAATTTCAGCTGGTTGTCTCCGGACGTCTTCCTCCACGAATCAAGAATTGAAGAGAATTTAGAGATAGTAGTACCGTGTTTTAAAAGCAGGAAAAAAAGATGCAGGTGGTCTCACAGCCTGGTCCACTGTGACCATTTGTTTATGGTTATACAGTACACAAGCAAAACCATCTCTTGCTCAACACATGGTATGTGCATTACAGAGCTCAGCTCTTTTTCAAAGCTTCCAGGAAAGAATTTCATTCATTGCAACAAACTGCGACAACTACGTCATCTAGCCACCCAGTTTCTGAGTAGCTCACTGGTAAGCCAGCTTTCATTGTGACTTCCTAAAAACATAACAACACAAAAACTGAACGAAAATGCTCCCAGAACAGGAGCAATAATACTGTATGGATGAAAAGAATGAGACAAAGCTTAAAATAAACCCATCTGAGAAAGTCGACAAAAATGACTATAACCGTCTATCTCTATTTCCTCTCCTTACCACTTTTTTCTCATCCTCTTCCTCCCTCCAATCTCCTCTGCCCTATATATCTCTCCTTCCAAAATGTCCCAAGAAGTGGCCACTTTGGGACACTGCCTAAAGTGTGAGGTTTTTTTTTAATGTGATGCGACTGTTAATTAAGGTCACTTTCTGTGTGGGTGCGGTGGGTCACGGTGGCTTTCAGGCGCAGAGACGGGAGGACAGGAATGACTCTTAATACTGTTGTGTTTGCTGAGAGCATCGTCAAAGTCCAGCTGCTGGCCGTTGACGGAGATGTCCATGCAGCCATGGTAAAACGCCGTCACCGGGTTGGCAGGTAACGGGACATCGTCTTAAGGGAGAGAGAGTGACTGTCAGTGAGAATGACAACAATGATGAATGGTAAAACCAAGGTTATAACATGGTATAAAATAATTTAAAAAATGTAAACAATAACATAAACACAAAGGAGATTAAGAACAACATTTGAGTAAAGACAGCAAATGTCCATTTCTTGTTAAATGTCCTGTCCACAGGACCGAGAACAACCTTGTCTTGAAATATCATGTCACACTGGTTTAGCCGGACTCAACAATTACATTCACGGGTGTTTTATCTTGGTGTTCCTTCACTATTAATTGTGGCAGGTACACTGTGTAGCTGTGGCAACGTAGTGTATCACTGACCGTGGGAAAAGGATTCACTAGACTAGAGAGATTGAGATGGATCGTTAGTATTCTCATTCATGTCTGTTGAAACTTAAGTCTGGAAATATTTTTCTATACTCTTTTCTTTTTTCCATACTTATCTAGACCTTAAAATTACTAAAAATCAAATTCCATACTTTTCCATGCTGTTTTGGAACTCTAGTTGCACTAAAAGTCAAAGCATCCTGTCACACCATTGCATTGTTCTTTTGGGTCACTTTTTCAGGAAAAATATTGCCTAGCTGGAATTTCGCTTTCATTTGAGTCAAGTTCAAATTTAATTTGAATCCTACATTGCGCATTTTAGAATTTTGTTTCTTTCCCATTTGAAAATGCAAAACACCTTTGGTGAGTCTCTGCGCTTAAGGTCCTTACAGGCAATGAACTGTTGACTCTGCCTCCTCAATGGTTTTAACTGTGCGATGAGTTGGATAGCAGGAGCTTGTGGTGCACAGGTTGATAGGAATTGCCAGAAGCAATTTAAGACACTGAACATGGACACTACAGCTTCTAACAGCAACCACTCGCTTTCTGTTTTTTTCATGCACTGGTGGTTTTGGAGTACCTTAACAAACCTGTACATCTACTATCACTTTTGTAGATTCAGTAGAGATCAACCTAAAGGTGTGCTGTCAGACCATAACCCAATGGATTTCCATTTATCTTCGATTTGGAACACTTTTCCAGTATTGGATATCTCTTAGATAGAAGATCTCCCACACTGGCCACAATAGCCTTCAATGGTGACCATAAAAAGTAATGTAGCTAATAAACATTGCTCATAGTTTTCTTCAAAGTGTTACTTTTGTGTTTAGTTACTTGTACTTGCTGCTTTGACTTACCTGGTATCCCGCCAATATATGTACTGATGGGGTTCTGCATGGTGGTATTGAGGCGCTCCAGTGCCTCCTGCAGGGCGTCAGGCGCCATGTACGCAACAGTGGAAAAGTTGCCCAAGAGCTGGATTTCTGTAGGAGTAACTTTCAGCTGCACTGTCAACCGCTCGGGGTAGCACAGCATCAGCGAGTCCAGCCTTGCCACAGAGACACCATCCAAGAACACTTGCAGGTCCTGGAGAATGAAGGGCAGTGACACCGCAAAGTTTAATCATATTTATTTGTGCTTGTATATGTGTGAGGTCAAACATAGATACATATGAGCTTATTTTCAACAAAGGTTTTTTCTACAAACTCACAGCATCTCCCTCTCCCTTCGTTACCACAGCGACTGACAGTGGGACTGTGTTGTTGTAGACAAGAGCAAAGAGGACACCTGTGCTGCTGGACGGACGTATATTCATCTTTATGTCCACATTCCAGCTCCCAGAATCACCTTGTTAGACACACCCATACACACAGAGAAATACAGATGAATTTATTTTGTCAGGTTGGACAATCTAGGTCCTATGCCAATCCATAATTCAAACTTTACTAAGAAGAAAATATGTTTGGATTTTTCTCAAAGTCACATGGTTGCAAATTTAAAGAAAGTCTGTCTTCTTAAAGCCATGAAACATTCTATCATTATGTAATTATATGGAATATATGGAACATGCACTGAAATATAAGCTCACGTGGAACTTGCTCTACCATATATCTCTACTTTGTAAAGTACCTGTGTGGGTCTGTGCTATTACATAGAATATGTCTTTGTCCAAAATCTACAGGAGCAAACTGGAGTCTTGCTGTGTGGAATGCTACGCTGCTTTTTTACATGTTTCCTCCGAGTGCTTCAGTTTCCTCCCACATCCAAATGCATCCGTGTTTGTTAACAGTTGCCTTTTGTATCAAAGCACCGTGCACAAATCTACATTTGATCCTTTAACACTGCACTGGGGCTCTTAAGTAATTGGGATGAATTGAATGCAGCGAAAACATTTTCCCATTGGGATTAATTAAGTATATACATAACTTACTCACTGTAGTCAATGTTGAAGTGTGCCAGTCCTGCACCGGTGAAGAAAGAACCTTGTTCCACAAACACAAAGCAATGTTTACTCTTCTTCCCATGGATGACCTCCTTCACCCCAGATGCTCCCTGATTCATCAAGTTCCATCCCCTGATGCAGCCGTCAAGTCGAGGGTTGATCTGACACACAGATGGAAACAGGGTGCAGCAGTATGGATTTCTGGTCTCAAGTCCAGCGTCTTAGTCAACCATTTGCATATATTTTACTCCTGTTGTAACAGGAAAACAAAGAATCCATCATGTCTGCATGAGCAGCTTACAGGTTTGATAATGTGGTCAGTGCGGTTGTCAGTGTGGTTGGGCAGACCGGCGATGTAGACCGTGGTCTCCAGCTTGCCGTTAACTGAAGTGAAGAGACTCTCGGGGCTGTTGATGCTCATTACAGCTTCCTTGCTGATCTTCACACTGATGCTGCTCTCCAGTTCATCCACGGAGATCTGCGTGGTACACATGACACCTGTCAGAGCTTTTAAAACACTTAACTTAGCACCAGAACACACAGCTCCCACAACACAACTCCACTTAACATTGATTCTGTATATCAATTAGCACGTTAGCTATCACTTTATCAGCCACAGGGGGTTTGACAGAGGACGTGGGGAAATAATTGCTCTTTCTTACCACATGCCACTGTCCATCATTTATGGCTTTTCCTCCACTGGTGACCTTGAATGTGTGCTGGTTTTTGAACTGGACTTCAATGCGACCGTCTCTCAGCCCCAACATGAACCAAGAATCCTGCGAGGACTCAGCATACAGAATAACTCCCTCTGGGTCGAACGTACGGAAGTCGAACTCTGCTGCGAACCTGACAGAGACCGGAGACAGACACATATAAGTTTACACAGTGCATTGTATATACAAATGATTTAGCCTGTTTTCACTAAGAATAATACAGCATCCAATTTTTGAATTCCAGTTTTGTCATGATTTTTTGTTTCAACCACATCTTATGATTAATCCAGCAATTCTGAAACTTCTCTTCTGTACTTCCCTTTCCTATGTCAATGATAAGCTATCACGCTACAATAACACGTGTGACTGAGAAAGGCATAAATGATACTCACTGGGATGAATTATAGATCTCACCATCAAGTCTAGTGAGTGTGTGTTTGAGTGAGAGTGCGTGGTATAGGTATTACTCATGTTGTGGCGAGCTAAATTATGGGGACAAAAAGCAAGTTAATGTAAGGCCTCCCAGACAAAACAAGTTTGTGTGTGTGTGTTTATGTGTGTGTGTGTGTGTGTGTGTGTGAATGTGTGTGAGAGAAACACTTACTTTGTGTTCTCTGGCAGACGGAAACGCAGATAGATGACAGGCAGGCCTGCAAACTGCTCCCCCAGGTACAGCATCTCAGAGTGTTTGTAGTCATGAAGATCCACACAAACAGGGATTCTTTCACAGTATCGTTTATTGTCCACCAAATGAAGACCCTGGCGGCCATCACAGTAACACGCATAGCTGCCCACTGTGTTCAGACAAGTGCCGTCACACACACTCGACTCGCACTCGTCCACATCTGCAACGGCGGGAAAAGAAACATGAACACGCAGGGATCTCTAGTTAATCACCTTGTCACCTGTCAGACTCTAGGTGGTAAGACGGGAACAATAAATGAAAGTCTCACCATTGCAGGTTTTGGAAGTGAAGTTATATTTAAATCCCGAGGGACACTGGCACTTGTACATGCCAGGCGTGTTGACACATTTAGCCGGTTCTCCGCAGATGCTGGGAAACATGAGACATTCATCGACATCTGGAAAACAGAGAATTAAAAGGGACAATGGGCAAATGGTCTCGTGAGAATTTGTATTATGATAAATCTGAGTGCGGATTCCTTTAAAAAAAGGAGAATAACTCTAATGCAGCTGCAAATTGATGTCTTTCCTTTCCTGCAACTTTTAGACACCTACATATTTTTGGGGGTAACATGAGCACTGTGCATTGATGCAGTGCAGCTGCAAGCGCTTCCTTGGTGGTGGGTTCAAGGACGGAGTGAACCGCTGAAGTTAGTGCTTTCATTAAAACAATGCTATGGAAAAGTTTTAGCTGCTACAGATGTTTAGATCCTTATCCATCACAAAATGTCATCAGGGAAGTGTCTGATCGGACTCAGAAGAGTTATTCTGCAGCATGACACTGACCCTAAACAGTATGGTAGTTCTATCTTCAGTGACAAGAGAAAACAAAGAGCCTGATGTCCTGATGTCAACATCATGGAGTCAGTCTGGGATTACAGAAGACACAAAGCCTGAGCCTGAATCCACTGAAGAACAGTGGCAATATGGATATGATTTGGAAACTGTGGAGTTTCTCTGCGATATTGCGAAGTCTCAACCTTACTGATGTAAAGTGCCTTGAGATAATGAAAACTAACCTGTTGAGACTGCACCATATTCGATGAATCATTAAAACAGAATAAAGATATAAATAAATAAAATCTAAAATGGAGCACTTGAGGCCGCTCTGCCTATTTGATACTTTTTTTTGTGCTCGCATGATTCTTGCACTTTTTGGGTAATATCTTCATGGTTGAATGCATTTATTGTAAGTCGCTTTGGACAAAAGTGTCAGCTAAATGAATGTAATGTAAAGGACTGCTGCCTGCCACACTGTCATCATGCTCACTCAACTGGACTTGGACTCGGAGAAGTGAACTGGTTGGATTCACTAATCTGAGAACGTTCCCTGTATTGATTCATTCATACTGTTTAAGAGTTTTAAACACTTTAAAACTATTCCTGTTGCCGCTCCTGTGTTCTGCACTTAAATCCTATCAATTTAAATATAACATGTATGCACAAATCTATCTACAGGATTTTGTAAATCTCCAAACCCTATTAAAAACGATTTGGAGAAAACAAATTTACCAAAGTGACTCACTCCATGTTTGTTAAGACTTTGAACTCAACAAGCATTAAATTCACTCAAAGACAAACACTGACTCAACACAAAAGAGGACAGATATGTGGAACAGCAAACATGGAAAAAAAACTACTGCCTTGGCGCAAATAGCTCAGTTACATAGAAGAAGCAAGGGACGTCATTTCAGATGTTAAAAGATTTTCACTTTCTGTTCCAGAAGAGGTCAAATCTGGTCAGTTTTAGAAATAACAAATGCTCCGGGCCCTGTGGACAACAGCTGGGAGAACAAAGTCTTGTTATGAGGTGTGCGGGGTCCCACCGTCCATATGAAAAAATAAAATAAGAAGTTATCAAAAAGAATAATACACCATAGAGACACGTCTGTGTTTTCTCAGCTGCTTAGTAGGACTATATGTTTCTCTTCCATACGGACAGTAAAATAGCTGGATGTCTTTATATGTGTAACATAAGGAATTAAGACGCACGGGAAAAGTAGATTCAAACGGAATCTTTCAGTCTTTTGGTGTGACTGAAACATTTAACATTACAACACTTCAGCTGCAACTAAGATGAACGAAGTCTTACCCACGCAGTTGATTTTGTCATTGATGAAGTAGCCCTCTTCACACATGCAGCGGAAACTGCCGGGGAAGTTGATACATCTTTGATTGCATCCCGCTGGAAATTCATGATCTGAACACTCATCGATGTCTAACAGGTAAACACATCACAAAAAAACTGCTAAATTTAACAGTTTTCGGTCTGATTTTAAGTATGAAATATTAAAACAGGATGTCTTTGCGCCACTAAAAAGTATAAAATCCCAATTTACATGTCAGGACTCACCGTCCTCGCAGCGCGCCCCCTTCCAGCCGGGCTTACATACACATGTGAAGGAGGCCTGGCCGTCCACGCAGCGCTCCGAACCCTCCTTGTAGCATGGAAATGGTGTGCACTGGTTACTGATCTCTGCCATGCCACAAACAGTTTTAGTCGAACACACACACTCACACACAGAGGATGTAAAACATTTCACTGCTGAAACTCTCAGTGATTAAATAACAGAAAAGAGAGCCTCAGTGAGGCCCCTCACCCTTCACACAGGTGCGAAGGTCCGATGGGATGGCAGAATCTGAATTCTGGTTGTTAATGCCGACACGGTGTGAACCCAGACACACTGCAACAGAGGGTGGAGTTTGTCAGGATTGGCAGTAGCAAAACCAAAAAAATTGTACCATCAACATATTAGGGCACAAAGGAAATTCTACAAACTTACCAACATATCTGGGATAGAAGTATTCCTGGGAAAAACACCAGAAATAAATGGAGATTCCAAAAGGTTTTAAAATTCACATTTAACAATAAGACCACATGCAGAGAGTGTCGCTGTGCTCTGAATCAATACACCAGCTCAAATCAAAATTTCAGTTAATCATCGGGCTCGATCAGCATGTTACTTTACTTTTTCAAATTTTTACTTTTTGAAATTTGAATGTTTTTAAAGATATAGCATGCAGAGAGTGTCGCTGTGCTCTGAATCAATACACCAGCTCAAATCAAAATTTCAGTTAATCATCGGGCTCGATCAGCATGTTACTTTACTTTTTCAACTTTTTACTTTTTGAAATTTGAATGTTTTTAAAGATACAGCTGACATGATGAATCAATTGAAAGAAAGCTATTCGATATTGATATAAATTGTTATTATGCAGGGAAAGCTAACTTTCGACTTTTAAAATGTAAAACTCGTCCGACTTTCCGAAACCTCTGTTAAGTCAATGTAATATATATTTGTGTCAGACAAAATAATGAAAAATTTGAAGAGGTTAGTCCGAGCTGAGGGAAAGTGAAATTGGCTTTTTTTTGTTGATTTTCTGAGAGGTTATAGACCAACTATCAGAAGATTAATTTAGCTAAAGCCCTAGTCTGATCTCTTGCTTGCACTTTCTAAGCTCACACTGCTTAATTCATCTCTGAGATTTCACATCTTCTTCTGTCTCATCAGCGTCCCATATGCTTTTTCTTTATCCACTTCATTCACTACTCGACCTGCCGTTGAAGCGATGTGGAGGTCTGATAGGAGGATCAGGGGTTTCGCTGCTCTCCTTACCGTCTCCGGCTGGTTCTCGAAGATCTCCCTGGCCTCCTCCTTGTTGCACAGCTCCTCCACGCACTCCCGCTCCAGGTTGCCCTTCTTGCTCTCCTCGAACAGAGAGTTGGCCCTCCTGTGCCTGCTCAGGAACTGGGAGGCTGTGTTCTGCCTCAGGACCGGGGCTGTTGCATGGACACACATACATATAAAACACACACACACACACACACACACACGGTTAAATAACATACCCATAATAACCATAATAACCATCTTTAATGTAATACTCTTTATTTACTACCATTCCATGTATAGTATATTTCTGTGAAATACATATATATACACATATATATATATACACACACACATGCATATATATATACATATGTATATATATGTATATATGTACGCATTAATAACAATAATGATAATATTATTAACCCACTGCACATTACTTTTTGTAATGACACAGTGCACGTCACTACTCCTCTCACACGTGTGGTTAATACAGGCGACATGATAACAACACATGACTGATCCCAGCAGGAATTCAAGTCCATAATAAGTTCCCTCATGACAGATGGCTGATGTGGCTGCAGCCTGCATGGACACACACACACACACACACACTGGACTGGACACGACCTAATTACTCTTGTATGAATTGGCCTGGAGGGGGGGAGAAAAAAAAATTGCGAAACCGTTATTTCCCAGAAATGATCCCTCAGTTGTTGTTACGAGCAGCTCGTGTTATCCGAGCCTTGTCAGACGAGAGTCACGACCCCTTCAGCGTTTGCTGGGAAAAAAAAAGACTTTTTAAAACTGTTTCCAACTGGGTCACAACGGTCCCGAAACGGAGAGTCTGCGGGACGAGGGTCGAGACCGAGACCCGCCGATTTCGCGGATTAACTACGTGGGATCGTTGTGTAGAAAAACACAACAACGCGGAAAAAAAACCCCCACACTTACATCGATGCGCATCGACGAGCGTCAGCAGCAGAGCGAGGCGAGCCAAGGATTCCCCCAGTGCCCGCTTCCGTCTCCACATAGTCGAGCCGTTCTTCCCGCTAGGCCACGGTCCGTCTCTGGGGTGAGGAGAGACTGGCTGGGGGCAGGTCCGTGAGAGAGAGAGAGAGAGAGAGGAGGGGGGGTAAAGAAAAACCGTATTATTCCCGAAAGTGTTTTTGGAGGGAGGGGGGAGGAGGGGGGCTATCGCATTCACGCGCGCCGACAAGTGTGGCCGTTGAGAGCGGTCGGACGAGCGGTGGCTGACACCTGGGTCGAACTCGTGCGGAAAGTTGGTTTCTCAAAACGAAACATACGACAGGAGAAGAGTTCTGGTAAATCTCTCTCTCTCACACACACACGTGAGAACAAATGATTCGAGGATGTAAAATTCATCTCCGCGCGTCCCGGTCGCTTGAACCCCCCCCCTCCCCATACTTCCGATACCACGTGAAGGCAGCATCATTTTGCTGCGTATCCCCTAAAGCGGGTCGCCGAGCCGAGCCGAGCCGAGCCGAGCCGAGGTTACGGGCCTCGTGACCTCGTGACGTGCAGCCAACAGTGAGCTGTTTCTAGGCGACGGACAACACCAGAGGGGACGTTGCTTGTTCTCTGGTCAAACAACACATCACATCAAATGGTTTTGTTCTACTTAATAGTAACTCGATTTAAAGTTGGAGCTGTAACAACAACTTCCTGCATCTGGTAAATCACTCCACATTAAAAAACCAGAGGTGACAGCGGAGTAAGGAAAATACGGAAGAGGATTAGGGCCAGGCATAAGAAAAGAAAAAAAAATATTAATGAGGGGGGAGGGGGGGGGGGTATTTTTTATTTATTTGGACAATAAAGATTCGAGTCAGGACACAAGTTGACACAAGTAAAAAAATAATAATAATAATCTTCCCCCTCATTTTTTTCTTCTTATGACTGGCCCTGATACTCTTCCTTAGGAAAATGGGTCTCTGGGCAGAGAAAGGTAAAATAACGCACCGAGACTTAAGAAGACATGACGAAATGTCATGACTAAAGATATGTATTAATATTTTTTTTTTAAGTGCAGGTGAGGTCACAATGGCTGAAGTTCAGGGCTCATGACATATAAAGCCATCTGTGATACTGTCAGGATAATGACGTTGCTTTTGCGTTTCCCAGTAGTATCTTAACTCAAAATTGGAGCTATATCAACTCCCTGCTTCTGGGATGAAGGCACCAGTGCCGTCCGCCCATGGACAGAGTAAGGAAAATGGGCCTTTAGCCACAGACAGGCAAAAGCCCCCCTGACCACCCCAGACTTTGTCTTTGGTCAGTATTTGTCGTTAAGTCATTTTGCACCGGTTCTGTTGCCGTTTTGCGTCTCTGTAGTCATTTGGTTTCTCTTTGTGGTTGTTTTGCGTCTCTGTGCCTTCGGCAGCTGTTCATACTTGGCACCAACGTGTGTCCTGTGTGATCAGATCACAAGCCGACAGCTTGAAGTCTTTCAGCTTTATGAATTTCAAACATGGATTACACAGAACATTAGATGTCCAAAGAAACCACATCATGAATGTGCACATTAATTAATGTCATGTGTGATGTTCCTGCTGTTATATTAAAATGTATGATGTGGAAAAACATCTGGATTCGTTGATTCATATAAGATACCTAAAAAACGTCATTATCCAATAATTTACACAACCTTCAGGAAATGCAGCAGTTGCCGATCATCTGACAGATTTTTTTTTTTTAACAAATGACAGACACAACAACATTTGCATTAATATTGGTTTCATTTAGTTACTCAGGAAAAACACATCACATTTTCACCATTCATTCAGCTTTTTTATGTACACAAATAACAGGCTTATTTTAATACTTTTAAAATATTTGTACAAAATACACTGTTCTCCCTTTATAATGTGTTTATCCGAAGAGACATTTCACTGCGAAAGGTCAGCAGATGTGCGCTGTTAATTTGTGATAATTTGATGAGGGGTTGTTAATATTATTGCATGCTGAAAGACAATTATTGCATAAGTCATTCCTGTGTAGGCTCCGGGGGGCTGGAGGAGTTCCTATTACTGTAACTGCCATTACACCCACCAACTCAGCTGATGTTTCTGGGAAGGTTTTGCTAAAAACGAAAATAAATATGATCATCGAGTTAGGTGATGAGAGACAGAGCCGTTTGGTGGTTAGCGAGTGGTGGAAATACACACTGACCATAGTTCAGAGGTTAAAGCAACGCTGCTCTCTTAATGTTTCATCAATGTTATTACTGTGTTACATGTATAAAATGTCCTGGGAGAATAAATTGGCAAATATTTCTTGAAACGGATCAGTGGTTCTATACAAGAGGAGAAACTTTAGGCCAAAGTAGAATGACAGGTTCCACAGTGCTACTAGAGTCTCTAGTAAAATTACAAGACCTGTAACACTGGGTTAATTCAATTGGCAATACAACCCTTCATATCAGTCACTCGTGTTCACGCACACACACATGCATATACCACACGCACGCACGCACACACACTTCAGTTATTAAATTCAGACACGCAGCAAGATTTTTGTATGACAAGACAAAGATAGAAAACAGAGTCAAATAGTTGCAAACTTTCCTTACAGTTCGTAGATCGACATAATCGACAAAGAAAAAGATGTCATCTGAATAATTGCTGTCCATTTTTAAAACAGTTATAGGTTTGGAGATATAAAAAAAAAAAACAATGATATATTTTTTTTGTTTGTTTTTCAAAAATAATTATTTTAGAAAAGTGATGACTGGCACTGTTTGGGCACCTGTGACCACCGCAACACCCATGGGGCTACATAACCAGGTAATTCGTTTTGGAAAATACAAAAAATTTGTCTGTGGTCTGTAGCCACCTGGTCGCACAGAAATGTCTGTGGAGGCCACCGACCCAGTGGCTGCAGCTGAACTTCTCATGCACAGGTTTGGCGAGAGTGAGTGCTCATGGATATGGACGCCAATGAGAGCGGTTGCCTTTGGGAAGCGTGAAACAACACAACACAACTGGTTAACAACAATAAATCCTGTACCGTCAACAGATCCTGGGCCGCTGACCAGTAAGATTCACAGCAGGCAGTTTCTCAGAGGAATGCATATAAATAGGTTTTGAACTACGGGGGGCAGCTTTTTCCAAAGTAAGACGGAGCTAACGCACTAAACAGAACTACATCATTAGGCAGCCAACTGGGCAACACAATCAGTAACACACTATCCATATCACCATCATAACTTGAGACAAGACTGGTTAAAAATCTTGGTATATGAATTAATTAGAAGTGAAGCTAAAAACCCACCAGTGTTAATAAGCTGGGCTATCACAGTTAGTTGTGATAGTTGAAGGGATCGTTTGGCTTTTTCTACTTACACAGAGGGAAACAAACACACGCCTTGATCACGTCTGCGTGCAGTTTTCAGGACGTGTTGAATATTATTATCTGAGCCTATTCACTGGATGTCAGGAAGCAAGTATCAGCACCTCTTAAAAGCAGCAAAATATAAAATCTTCTCCGTACATATGTACCTGTAATAGTTGCTTATATTACAGGTTGTGGAAAACGGGAAACTGCCCAAAGGCCTCAGACCTACAGGGGTCAAGAGACTCCTGGTTCAGCATGTGGCAGTTGGGCAATATTCAGGTGTTTCTTATATTCTACCTTGCTCATATTTGTAAATAAAAAGGACAAAAACGTTAGAAGCAACTCTCAATATAATGCAGTCCAGTACAACACCGTTAACTATATCCTCAACAATAAACATATCATTAAACTTATGGATTCCAGACGATGTCAAGAAAAACAGAACATTGTAACATTCGTAAAGGCAGAATTTGCTGCAGAACTGTCGTACTGAATTGCATTATACACTGAGTGTTTACTATAAACACATTATTATTTGGGTTTAAATTGTGGTTACATGGTTTAAGCACAAATTCACAAATTGTGGAAGTTAACGGGCCCACAACACATTTTTACCTGGTGGGGTAATATTCTCTGATATTAACAGAAACTGGTTTTAAACTTGGACATGATTACATTTTTTTTGTTCGTAGATGGAGTTCAGCTGATCAGTGTATTTTTCCGTACTTTAAAGTGAAGCTGCAACTTGACATCCATAAACCTATTACCTTCCTTTCAATCAGCACACAGTGATACAAAAAAAGGCAACCTTGGGTTTGCCATACTCAGTGTAAGCAGAAACAAACATCTCCAAAACAAAGCTATTCCATGAACCCGGGTACTGGTCAAACAGGGAACGATTTACAGTATAACCACAAAAAGAACGAGGCTTCAAATGAAACGTGATGTTTTCAACCTATACATCTGTTCGCACGTTGATGATGAGGATTAAAAATGAGGGATAAAATTGCCCGTGGAGTGATTTGTGATAGCCTAACATCAAGTCTTTTTCGGGCCGTGCTTGGTCCAGATAATCCCTTCTTGTGTTCTCTTGACCTTCACAGCCTTCCTGAGGAGCTTGGGGACAAAGTTAAAAGAAAATTCTAAAATAAAAAAAACAATAACAACAACAACAACAACAACAACAACAACAACAACAACAACCCCCAAAGGGATTTAAATCACAGTCCTTTCCTTCTAGAGTTTGGTCTGTCAGATGTGAAATACAATGGAACATTTCAACAACCTTTAAAATAACCAAAAACAAACCAAACAGATAAAATAAGCTTTTTGAAAGTGTGCTGCGAGGCTTGTTCATCCACACATTTGGAGACGATTAAAGTGCGTGTTGGTCACTGTCAAAACTGTCCAGTGAAAACGTTTGTTCGTTCTCTCGTCACATCACAGAGAGGAGACTCGAATAGCCGCACGGTGTGATTATCTTCCTCCGCCGTATACCTCCTTCCCTCCACAACTGTTCCACTCTTGCTGATCTGAGGTCTGGTTCTCCGAATTTGGAGTGATGCACCATGAGACGCTGCAAAAAAGTCCATCCACACAGCTGGTTCAGTCTGGCAGTGGGTCCTAAAACTCTCATTTTCTTGCACTCGAACAAATCAGGTGATACTTGTTTCCCAACCAGCTCATCATCTGCTTCTGGAAACATGATGACAATAAAAATATCGTTTCAAGCATGGATACTCTGCTTTGATGACTTTTTTTTATACCTTGTTTTAAGGAGAAATAAAAACTTTAAAATCAATGTCTGATCCGGAGCATTGTTACGGTGGATTTTCTTTGCAGTAATGAAAAATATGCTGGTTCTGGGCATCGTAGAAACAGTATACAGGGCCCTGGCTAGATCGAGTAGGTGGAGCTCTCAGACTGCTGGCGGATGTAGCACTGAAAACTTTTGTCTCCAATTGGGTGCTCCCTGTGGAAGCAAAGAGAAACCTGGCGTTTATTAGTTGGCAGAATAATCGTACGAGACAAAAAATCGAGCACAGGAGGAAAAAATATCCACACAGGTTCAAACCAATAGCTAATGTGTTTACCTGGAACATCCAGGAAACAGCTCACAGCAGTGGTTAAAGTTATAATTATGTTGTTATTTGAAATGTTAGCTGAGCTGAATTTAACATTCAAATTCACAACATACTCTACATGTGTTAAATTAATCAAAGGCCATTTCGGACTGTACCACTGCACCACCTGCTGGTTGCTCGGTGTTGAAATAGATCGTACAGTTAGACACCTACTGTAAAGCAGTGCTCAGCCCCGGTTGCATTATATATGTGGTATCAGTAGTTTATAACAAAGATAATCAGAGCAACAAGCAGAAATAAACAGCAAAGCACATACTGGCTGCCTATCTTTGTCTTCTTGAACTTGTCCCGTTTGTACTTGGTGTGCTGCTGCTCCAAAGTCTGCACAGCTGAAACGATCAGCTTCAGGGTTTTGTAGGTCTCCTGGGGGTCGTCGATGACGAAGCTGGAGTACTCCTCCTGTTCTGGCCCGTCGTACACAGACTTACTGCCACAGGCCTCTGCAGGGGAAAACAGGCAGTGGAGTCAGAGGCCGAACACAAAAGGGACACTGAGAGAACACGATCGCGCTCATGGAACATTTGTGATCAGCCACATGCACACCTTGCATCTTGATCAGTTTGGTCATGTACGTGCTGAACAGGGAATAAATCCTCTCAGTCTCTCTGTCTCCATCTACGTCCAGCTGGATGTTTGCCGGGAGGCCCCTGAAAATGCAGGGGGTACAGTTAAAAAATGAGAGCAAGAGAGCGGAAACAAAGGAAAAGAACCGATGTGAAGAAGCGCACGTACCCAGTGCATGGCGTACACCCAGGGGCTGCGTCTGCTGACAGCTTGCAGCAGAGCCAGTGGCCATTGAGGTAGGCTGAAGGATGGTAGGTGCTCAGGCGCTTGCGGTTGCACTGGCTGACTTTTGTCAGGATGTCGATCCAGTCGCGCGCCTCAACACAGTTGTTGGCCTGGATGTAGAGTGCCCGCTCTGGCTGAATAACCTGGAACATCTGGAGGAGGGAAATTGGAAAGTAGGTGAGGGAGGAATCTAAATACTTGTAGGAGAGATGGCCAAATATTCAACCCTACAAAAACTTGGACTTGGTGTGTGGGGTCCTTACATTTTTCATCTTGAAAGACTCCTCCTCCAGGCGCTCCACAGCCAGGATGTTTTCAATGGGAATGCTGCACAGAGCTCCCTCACCTGGAGTCAAAAAGGAAATACATCAGACATGGCAAATGTCAACTAAAGATGTTTTCAGGCAGAAAATTGGGTCCGGACATTTTGCGGAGTTGGTCTTTCACATATGAAGATGTCCCAGTCGGATGAGTTCACAACCGCAGGAACATTTCCAGAGCATTCCGGTGAGGGACGGCGCCTGAGTGTAGCACCCACACGCTCTCCTTGAATCTTTTCAAATTTTCCTGCTGTATTCTCACGGGGAAAAATTTGTGGATATTTTATTTCTCACATACACTGCAAAAATTCAGGAAAATGTCCGAACTTCAAGTGCATGTCTGGAAGCAGCTTAAATAACGGATGGAAGAATAATGCAGATGGTCTAAATGTACATTCAGCAGATTCTTCTTCCTGATTCTCATCTAAACACTTACATTGATATATACAGATGTGGAAACATTGAGGAGATCCTGGAGAAACTTTAAAACATACCTTTCGTTTTGTGGTAGGTAAACTCATGGTTGGTGAGGCGAAACCATCTCTTTTTGAAGTTCTTCATTCCAAACCGGTTTCTCCCCTGTGCCCTCTTGATCATAAATCTGAACAACAAGGGGTGAGAGAAATACCACTGAAAACTTTGACAGATGAGCTAATTTTTCATAAAATATTTGACAAAATATCTTAATAATTGCAGAAACTTGACACAGCCAATTAATAACACTAAACAACTTATGTCATGTGTATTTTTACATCAAGGTTATATTATCGTGTCATGTGGTTATGGTCCTGACCCTTTGAGTCCATGCAATTATTTTTGATGCAAGAGACAAGAGCTTAAAATAATCAGCCGTGTGTGTCACTATTTTCAAGCAAAATAATCAACAGATTATGGATGTTATGGACGCTATTGGTTTGCATAAATACATACAAACATAAATTAATACATGTGAAAGTCCACTATAAAGGTTTTGCTGTGTCAAGGAAGTTTCAGATGTCCGTTAGTTAATTTTATTTCAATATTTGGTACTAAAACATGTAAAACCACCAACATAGTCCTTCAAAGAAGAGTAAACACCAGGATGTCTTTGTTTTAGAGTTTGAGGGCCACCGTAAGTTCCAGGGATATAAAGACCAAAGTTACTACTCTCCCACAGATAAACTCTTACTCTTCACACACGACTGAGCCAAACAACGTGCTGGTTTCACAATCTGCCATAACGTCTGACTGCCGCTGTGCTGGAAACTCTCTTGTGTAGGGTAGTGATATGGTCACAGTCTGGACAGAGGGTATTGAGGGTCACGATGCGGGCACATATGAAATCCTAAAAATGTTTGTACAGTAACCAACCCCTGCTATCACTGTCACACCAAGCATGTCTGGCATTGCGAAGAGCAAGAAGGGCTACGAGCACTACTGACGCCCCCTACAGTAAGCAGGCTTAAAAGTTTACACTTTACTTTATACCATTCTAGTCACTGCATGCATCAGTCCACTGCCACAGTGTCACAGTGTAATAAAGTTGCTTATGTATGTATATAGGCCAGATATAAAGTGAAGTGCAGCAACATCTACAGTAGCGCATGATGTTGGTGGGGGAGAAAATGTCCGGTTTGGTTTGGAGGGGGGTTACAGTGCACACACAGGGGGTCACGAGGGCAAAGCCTTTATATAGAGAAGCTCTTACCTGCCCTTTGTGCCTTTTGACCCTTTCCCATCAACCCTCTTTATTGTGAGTTTTACACTCCTACGCCCGGTAGCAGAAACAAAAGAGGGTGGGGATGTACTGTCAACTGAAAGTTCTCCTCCACTTTACAGCCTCAGTAGAAATATAGCCAAAACAAGAGCCCATGGAAGAGCTCAGTATACATCCTCAGATGTATCTATGGAAATTGCCTGGACCATGAAGGGTCACGGATGCGAAGTTAAAGTCCAGCTTCACTTTCGTGACAACTTAAAGGACATGGGAATTTAGTAATTTCCTGAAGTCTCCACAGAATTGGAAGAACAGGAAAAACACTCTTCCTGTTCAGGTTATACCGTACAAACGTGTGCGGTATCAATCTTCTCATCTAACTCTGTTAGATATTAAACTATTCTGGACAGTTTTACAGAAAGCTTTAATAATCAACTCAGGTCTCTTGTCTAAAGCTAGAAACAAAAGCCAACCAGACAAAAACTATGTCATTAAGTGACTGACAGTACTCCACACTGTTTTATTATGATTACAAAATCTCAAATTAGTGTTCTAATTCTCTATTTGGGTTTGGCGGTATTTCCTCAATTTTGTTTCCACTATTTTAACATTTGGTTTCTTACCCTTCTTTGAGCATGATTGGTGTTTCAATACTCTTCTGATCCCATTTGCCAGAGGTGGAGATCAGGTCCAGAAACTGCAGAGGGAAGTGAAGAATTTCATTTATAAACATATTTCTTCTGGGAGCAAATTTGGTTTACACTTTGAGTACGGAGCTTTAACATCCCTCCACCCACAGAACTTCTTCGGTTCTTATCAAATGCCTGCAATCGTGTTCAAAAAACACATTTCATTACCCTTTTATCTGAGTTCATCTATATGCATTTGATACACAAGACAAAAAATATCTGATGGTGTGTCCACAAACTGCCCGAGATTTATTGAATGCAACAAGGTAAGAAGCCAAACACTCACATTCTTCACAGCGTCCGCATATTTCTGCTCGTTGAAGTAGTCATAAAACGCAGCCATGTAAGACTCTTTGAAATTGGCCTGAAAGGTATGGAAAGAAAGTGAAAGAGAAAGAAGAATCAATTTAACTGTTTGGATTGAAATACAAATGAAGCCTGGTTTTAATCACAAAAATGAAAATTCGAAAAATCCACTGTGAGCAGAGAAACTCACAGATTTAGACTTTGCGAGGCTTCCCAGGGTCTGGATCGTCTTGGAGATGAGGGTTAGGGTTCGTGAGGTGGCAGGATCCTGACGACACAAAGACATGAAGCAAATCAGAATAAATGTAATCTTGCGATGGAGATGTCAACTAACCCACCTGACCCATCAAAAAAGCTGGTTATTAGTTTGATGAAATAAGGTAAAGGATAAAGGGCATATGTGTATATTCAAGTCTGAAGTCCACAAACAATCGAACATATTGAAACAACGCAAAATTACAAGCATTAGAAAGCATCAAACTGTGGCCTGTTCATAGGTGGCAAAAAACAATTCAACACCACAAAGGCAAATATTATGTTAAAAAAGAGCACAAGTCAAAAGTGCAGGTACAGTTATGAGTCTATACACAAGGTAAACAGAACCGTTTCTTGTACCCCTGTTGTTAACTAAGTGTAAAGGCCTCTTGAATGAAAACAAACCTTCTGTTTGTTTTAGGTATAGGCAGTCTAAAACACATCCCTGATAGCATTAACTCAAAGTCTTATTATTACCTGGAGTTATAAATAATCTTATACACCTTTTTGTCCAATATTGAGGTTTTCTAGGGATTGTTTTTCTAATCATTTTAAACTTAGGGAAAAGAAATGAATAAAAAAGTAAAAATACTTTTGATAAAGGCAAAATAAAACATTGGCAACATCCTCTGATCTACTTTTCTTTTACGTTTGCATCTCTACTTTCTCGGTTCCCATTAACTTGCAGATCTGGACAATTTCAACACTCACGACATGAATGACATATTTGGTGGCACGTGTGTTTGTTTTAGTTTTAACAATGGGACTCACTGGATGGTGCGGCCGTAGATGGAACAAGTTGGGGGAGAGGATGGCTGGAGCAAAGAAACGCAGAAAGATGAAACTGCTCACTGCTGTGTACCGGACGTCCTGGTCAACTGGAGAGCAGAAACACACAAACGGGGATAGGTGCTTAAATTACACTTGACGTATTATGACATAGAGTCATTCTAGAACAATGTGCTGTCCGTTTGATACAGAAAATTAGTTACAATTAGTTTTCTATTGTCCTTTTTTTTTTTTTTACCAGAGATTGCCTAATGTTTAGCTTAGTCAGATAAAAATGAACAATTTTGTGAACATGGCTGATACACAGTGACTGAGTTGGCCGTTCACATACAAAACATTAAAATCAGTTACTTGATCAAATCCTGGGAGAGAAAAAATACCTTATCAGGACAAACTGTGGACTTGGAGCAGTTGCTTCAGATGTATACATGAGTGTTATTTGAAACCATACTTCTAATGCCGTAACCGCAGTAACTCCAGTGCCCTGGAATGGCCAACAGGAGGCAGTACAGTATACGACACTGTGTACACGTGATACTACACACATAACCATAATAAGTGTGCAGGAGGCTTAAGTGGTTTCAGGTTTGACACAAATAGCAGAGCACAAAAAAAAAAACCATGCTGCGATCCTGAGCGAACAGAAAAACGTGTCCTTGGACATCTTGCACATCCTGTTCTTTATTGTCTGTTTCCTTCTCCTTTTTGGCAGCTCGCCTTCCTTCTTCCACATCTTGTACTTTTGTTCAGGAGGTGAGTTACCTTGGAAGCGGGTGGCAGCAGACTCTCGCAGGGAGAAGAAGATATCGCACATGACGGTGGGACAGCGAACGCCGGAGGTGGTGATGACGTTGAAGATGCGGTCTACGTACTGACGAAGGTTTTCCTGGGAAGGGAAAGCAGGGCCGAGGTGTCAGACAGCACGGGGAGGAACCTCACACCAAACACACGGTCATCTTCTTACCCTGTTTGTGTCCAGGTTCTCCGACTCCTTGAGTTTGACTGGGTCGATTTCGCAGGGTTTGTGTTCCGTGCAGATCTGGGAAGATTTAGACAGGTGTTAAAAAAATCCATTGGCAGCGGATTTTCCAAAATATCCTAAGACGTGCCACATGTGGGATGAGTTAAAGCAAAAGATTTTTTTAAAAGAGTCTGAGATAGGGGAGAAAAATACTGTAAGTAAAGGAAAAGGCACTGGAGTTGCGGTGTCATACCTCATCTATGATGGGTTTAAGTGTGACTTGCAGGTAGTGCATGCCTGCCAGCTTCATGGTCTCATCAATGCACTTAGAAGTGAGTGAGTTTCCCCGGAAAATTGTGTTTGGATCCCTGCAACAAGGAGGCAGAGTATGTTTTCAAGTAGAAACTAAAACTACAGATTGTGTCTCAAAATGAGACGCTGAAGCCAAAATATGGAGAAAAAAAAATGTGACTTCAGACTGTGATTTAATCTCCAAAGTAAAAGGGAAAAATATAAAAAAAAATGTCCGATCAAAATAGCTGATGTTGGCATTCAACCTGATGACCTCATTTCTACAGTCACTTTAAGTAATAAAAAAATAATCATAGCCATAGATCTGCAACTGATTTACTAGCAAAATAAATTCTAAAATCCCAAATACACAGCGCTCACTTTGCTTATGATGAAGCAATCTGCTCATGTTATTGCTGACAAAGATAAAGCTGCACTCTGAAGTCAGACTGAATCACGGCAAGTATCAGCTGTGGCTTGTTTCAGGTGTTTTTCAAAGGGAAAGGATGCTACGAGACACTCACTGTGTGCGGTTGACTTCAGCGTGAGCGATGGCGCTGATGAAAGGCACGATCTTGCCGTAGTGAAGAAAGAGACGCACGAGGGGAATGGCGGCTTCTTGCTTCTCTCGACACACCTCGCCCAGGATATGAGCAGTGGACGCAGACACGGGCTGGACAGGGAGGACAGAGAGGTCGAGGAGTAAACAAGAAGCGTTCAAAACGGTGGCGTGTAAATGTCTGAGCAGATCTGAGACATCAGTTTGCACCTACATGAACCTCTACATTAGCAGAGTGCAGCAGTAGATCTCTGAGGGGGGTGTAATGTTCGGACGGGAAGACGTGGTCCTCCGTGTAAACGATGTTCAGACGTAGAGAGCCGAGCTCCTCTACCTTCACCGACTTCCCTCCGTTCTCCCTCGGCTGGAGAAAGTACCTGAAGAAGAAAAAGGGACGCAATAGTGTCACTACATTTTTTAAATTGTTGATTACGATTTTTGACATAGTGCGAGATCAGCTGTCAAGTAAAAGTGGACCTCATATTTCAGAAATATAGATAATCAAAAACTTAAAATACTTGAGCACATGTACCTAAAATTTGTACTCAAGTAGAGTTATAAATAAAATGTACTCAGTATATTTCCCACCCCTGGAAAGGAGATTACTGTATGTGTCAGAGATATTCCTCTCACCATGCGTCGTGAACCCCGACCTGACCCAGGACTCGCAGAGGAACCCGCACACCACCCAGGAACTCATCCCCGAACTTCAGGTTGCTGGCGTTCCACAGATCCACCCTGAACACAAACCACAGGGAAATACTTCAAACATTCGGGAGAAGCTTGAAACGACACAAAGGAGCAGCGCTGATCCTGACACCGTCTTCAAAGCCCCTCAAGACGGCTCCCGGCTCACCTGAGAGCCAGTTTGTCAACATCCTCCTCTTCCACATCAAACTGACGCTTTGTGTAGCTCAATGGCCGCGTCACCTAGAAATGGAGGCAGAGTAAACATTCAGGAGATGCAACAGAGGAGTCGGTATTTTCATCCTGGTACGCAGGGTCAAAAACAGTACAACCTGAAAATTGTCAATGAGGGACAAATGTATTATTTTGGTCTTTGCTTCTCTTGGCCATTTAAAACAAATAATCTGTGTATGCCCCCTAGGCTCTGAGAAACTATAATGGGCATTTTCACAATTTTGCATATTTAATATATACTGTATATTTAAAAAAATCTATAGAAAATTACAAGATTATTATATAATAAAAAAATAGTAGTTTTGTACATTGTAGTGTAGTTTTACTCTCTACTGACTGTAGTTATAGTATATACTGTGATATTGGGATACATAAATAAAATTGTCTTGGCTTGACAAAACCTGCTTTTCTTAAACCTATAATCCTTTTGAGGAAATGATCAACTGTTTTGTTTTTAATGTGAAATGTTCCGGATAAGAATGTTACATGGTCCAAATAGTTTTGTAGCAGCAAAAAAAAAAACAGGATGAACACATGACAGGAGCATGATAAACAGCCTGTGTTTGCATGTGGACGAGGAGCCGTGTGTGTGTCTTTGTGTGTGTGTGTGTGTGTGTGTGCGCGCGTGTGCGTGTGACACATCGGGGGAGCTGCAGGGCAGAAAGCTCCACATTGGGAAATAATGAGACGATCTTGTCGGGCAGAAATCAATGGGTCAGATTGTTTGGTGGTTTGTTGGAATCAATCATACTCTTGTCCTGCTGAGTTCTGGAGGCCAGAGGGAGGAGCCAAAACAAAAATGTCCGAGCAGAGCTGCCTGTGAGTGAGGGTTAACTGGGGCAGAGTGAAAGGGAAGTTGTGTGAATGAAAAATTTATAAAATATGAATAATTTAACAGTAACAGATTTTTAAAACATTACATTTATTCATCTGGTAGATGCTTTTATCCCAAGAGGCTGCAAACTTTTATGTTTCCACTTTGTGCAAAATTTTCTTTAATAACACCAAAGACAACTTTAATTTCTACCATTAGTTTGTGCTTTTATACCAGACCGCTGTCTTGTTTTGGATTTGTTATACTTTATGTCTACAGTGTATTTAGGGTGCCGCTTATTTTGATTGATAAAAGACAATTTTACTGCGCATAAACACTATGAAAATGTTGAATCTTCATATCTTGAAACAGTTCAGGCAGAAAAACTTTACAATCCCACACTCACAAAAGTGGAGGTACATGCGATTGATCCAGAAGAAATCAAACTGTGTGCGACTTTTTCATGTTGTAAAAAAACGACTGCTCTTTGTACAGCTCAGCTAGCAACTATTTTATGCAGTGTAATTTTAAACCTTCACTATCTACCTAAACACATAAAATACAGGAAACATTTACCTCAAAATAGAAAACCTCGTCAAACTGTGGATTGTTGGTTTTCCTCTTCACCTTGGTCTTTTTGGCATCTGACCTGTGGAGGCAGCAGGCAAAGGGAGGTTAATTCGCACGTTTAGCCAAAGTTAAACACGACGAAACAAAGTTTTTGGATGGTGACTGGTGAAATCCTGACCTCGAAGGGCCGAGTAGGGAAACAGCAGCGTAGGGATCACATTGGCCGTTGACGATTGGAAGACCTTGGCACTCTAACACTCTGCAGAAACACACATAAAGCAGACATTAATGAATAAGCATACTACTGTAAGTGCACACGTGCATGCACTCACACACATGCCCCTGTAACACATTAACGTGGTGCTCATTTTAATGCACCGTTACCACATCCATTGTTCTCCTCTCATTGCCTCAACCAGATGTCAGGGATCATAAAAGTAAAAGTTGAGTAGTGGAAAAAATAACAATTTTAATCAATACAGACAATTAAAATGATAAGATTGGGTTTTTAATTTGTATTTATATTTATACTTTCTCTCACAGTACTCATATTTCCTCAGTATTTATATCTTCATAACTGTTTGTCCTGTGTGTATTTTCTTTGTTGTTTCTTGCAGATCTTTCGCGTTTTCTTGTGCTGAACATAAACTAATTGTTTTAGCCTCATCAGCTCACACGGGCAGCGAGAATGTCACTCATCAGTGTTCCTGTTTAATATAAAACAATAGGAAGCAATTTCCAAGAGAACAAGAAGATACGCTGAGTCCGTGCAACCTGCTCAACATTAAGACAGCAGACACATTTGAGCTTCTAGCTTTTGTGTGGCTACAAGAAACTGATTGCTTCTATCCAGTAAATATTAGTTTAGGACGCAGGTGTAACTAAGGGCAGTGACAAAGGGCCTATTTAGCTTTTGCATTTGGCACCCAAATATCCACATAGCTGGTGGAAATTAAATGTTTTTTGATGTGTGAAACAGTGAAAAAAAATTATTTTTTAAAGCAAGTAACATGTGAACATACACCATATTATGTTTAACAGAAAGAGGCATATGAATATTATTTTTTTGCCAATGACCATAAAACGTCAGCATGGTATCAAGTAATTCAGTCAGCTTTCCCCCTTCCACAGACATAAAACATTCGGTCCCTTCATACAGTACTGCACTCCTGCACCGAGGAGCCCCTGCTCGTAAGTCAGGAGCTCTCAGAGAGTTTCCTCATTAAAAATGGCCTCTTGTGTAAAAAGTTGGGCGTGTATGTACAATATGTAAGTAAGGCATGCTAACAGGAACAGATAATAAGAAGTAGAGGGAAGTTATTCAATTTGAGCTGTTGGCAAAAAACCCGTCAGTTTTAAAAATGCTGAATGATCCATTAACTTTGGGCGGCTGTGGCCCAGGAGGTTGGCGGTTCGATCCCAGCTTCCGCCAGTCCACATGCCAACGTGTCCTTGGGCAAGACACTTAATCCTAAATTGCCTCTGGCGGCTCTTCCGACAGTGTATGAATGTGTATGAATGTGATAGAAAAAAGAGCGGTGAATAGCAGCGCTGTGTGAATTGGGGACTTTCCTGTGGAGCGCTTTGAGTGGTCCATATGACTAGAAAAGCTCTATAGAAATACAGTCCATTTACTATTTAACTACAGACTCTGCACAAAGTTCAGAGAAGAAAATATATATGTTGAGGAAAATGGACAAAATCACAACTCTACAGTAGAGAGATCAGATGGAGTGTTGGGATATATAGAAAACAAAAAATGGGTGAGATTTGACTTTAAACTTAGGTTAAAAAAGAGGACTGGCACTTCTCATCATCAAAGAAAGATATAATTTAACAGTAGTCTGAAAAATTGTGTATGTGGAAGAAAGTATGTCAACAGAAAACATAACTTCAACTATAATGTTGTCTTATTAGGCACTAAATACTTTTTACCTTGACATCATTTTTGAGTTGTATGCAGGTGACGCTTGTCATAGAGACAGTGAGTGTATGTGTGTGTGTTTGTGTGTATTCCACCATCCATTCATCCATCCATCCATAACCCAGCTCCCTGATGACATCATGTCTTAAGGGGATTAGCACCCAAACAGGACAGTACACCCAGCAGGACGAATCACTTCCTGTTTGTCACGGTGATGCACCACTAGTCACTGAACACAATGTATTACACAGCAAATCACAGTGCACACACGCACACACACACGCACACACACACACACACACACACACACACACACACACACACACACACACACACACACACACACACACACACACACACACACACACACACACACACACACACACACACACACACACACACACACACACACACACACACACACACACACACACACACACACACACACCGGTTCCTAATAAGGAATAAGGAGTGGGCTGGGTTAAGCATCACTAATGCCAGAGTACTTCCTGTCCAATAAGCTTGTTTATATAACCCCTGCTTGGCCTACTATTCAGCCCCCACTGTCCCTCTCCCTCATTGCCGCTGTAAGCTCCGGCATGACAGACAGTGGTGGTGAGAAGCAGACTTGTTATTTGTTTTAGTTGACATTACTCATACGACGAGGTTAATGGGCTTCTTCTCAGCACCCACGTATCCTGTCAAAAACTATTTCACTCAAACAGGAGGGAAGTGAAGCAAATCACATTCACACCCACATCCAATCAGTGGATGTGACTATGATTCACCTTCACTGACTGGTACACTATTCCAAATAAGAACAGGGACTTGAGTATTTTCCAAAAGTGAACTATTTCTTTTGTCATAGGATGGCTGTGTAATATTAAAAAAGTAATACTTGTTGTTTACACATCAAACTCTGTTCATGAGTTATGGGAAGACTTGGTATAGAGCCTTTTGTGGCTCTAGAGGGTAGCTGCATGACATCAGAAATTCAGTTTGCCTCAAGTGATGACACTTGAGTCAGCATCACTGGGGTCTGAAAAGAACAAGTTTGAAAATGGCCCAAAATCTCGAGGTGTGGCGTTTGAATTTTTTTTGTCTCTGACAGAACTGTCGGTGGTCGAGTTGCATTGTGGGTGATGAATGTGTTCTTTCAGTCTGTTTCAATCTGTGGAGCTGAATGGACACAGTTAGTCCCTCACACTCAGACCTTCCTAAAGAAATCTGACTTGATGACCTCCTGTTCGACGCTCGTAAGCTCCTTACCCACAACGTGCTCTGTGAGCAGAGCCACGCTGGCTCCTCGTCAGACTTTAGTGGGCAAGTTACGGAAGAAGAGCTGGAGTGCAAACAGGAAAAAACTTATATGCACAAAATATTCCATCCATAATCCAGCCACACACACGTAGATGCAGATTTATGAATTCATGACTTCCACATCCATAACAGCTTAATATACAAACGGATCTACAGTTGGCAGGAGTAGGGTGTCAACAATGGTAAGGGAGAAGGAGAAGACTGCAAGCAAGAAAACATGGAGGCATACTGTGCAGATTTAAAAAGAAATTCCCAACGTTGCTTTGCCAATATTTGGTGAGGAGGAAATATGTTAAACACATCAAGGATGCAGTGTACAACTCATGTTTTGGTTCTAACTTACATTTTTCAAACTTGGTCAGTTCATACCTTTTTTTTTACACAACCAAAACATTCCAACACTGCTGACTGAATAAGTGTGAGGGATCTGCAGTTCTTACGGTTATAATTAATCTTGAGCTAATTAAACTAGCCTCCCTTTACTGCAGACTTAATCACTCAGTCAAAATAGTCAGGTGACGCGTGCAGTTGAAAGACAATAAAACATAAAAATATACAGCTTGTTCTAATATTAAATACAACAACCCTTTTGTGATCTAGATGTTTTAAAGTGTTATTTATTAAATGAAAAATTTGTTCTGTGAAGTTCCTATTTAAATTCATATTTAGTTTTCTCTTAAAATCAATGTATTTTTGCTTTTGTAAAATAAAAACATAAAGCTTAGCATTATTATCTTTGAACAATGTTATTATCAGAAATATAGCTATAGAGTCCTGTGTGTGTGTGTGTGTGTGTGTGTGTGAAGCCTCACCGTGTGGCAAGTTTATGGCTGATGACGCCGCTGTCTGTGATGACTTCACTCAAACGCAGCTCCAGGTGCACTTTTCCCTGCACAGCACACACGGACACAAACAAACAGATCCTTTTTTATGCATCACATATTTTTCCATTGAGATTACAGAAAGGTCAAAGTTCTGGTTGTTTACGGTTACTTATGAACATTTCAGCACAGGTTTCCAGCACACAGTGACCAGCAGAAGGATGGTCCAGTGATAACCATGAATTTCCATTTGTTCAATGTGGACGTGAAATGAGAGTTGAATCTGACAACAATGTGCAACGTATTCCTAAACTAAAATGTCAGTTTTTCAGACTAACTCTCGGCTTGATGACAACGTCTCACCATGAATAATCAAATGGGCTCTCAACTGAAAAACTAGAAGTACCACCTCGCCGTTGTACGCCTCTGCCAATTAGTCTTCAAGCTTCAGTTTACATCCATGTCTGTCCAGACTCATATTATGTTAGTGAAAGAATGTATTGAGTGCATGTTGTCATAATTTCAGTTAAGTTAATTTGATCACCAAAATATAATCAGTTCATCTTTAGGTTTAAGTGACGACCCGAGATATCGTGTTCACGAGCCCCAAAATGTGTAGTGTGAGTTCATAGTGACCTAATTCTAATCAGTTCATTCTTGAGTCCAAGTGAACGTTAATGTCAAGTATGACATAAAAATAGTCCTGCAACTAACGATTTGTTTCATAATTAATTAATCTGTTGCTAATTTTCTTGATTAATCGATTAGTTGTTTGGTCCATAAGATGTCATAAAATGGTGAAAACGTCAATTGTGTTTCCCAAAACTCCAACATACCAAAGATATTCAGTTTACTGTCACAGAGGAGCAAAGAAACCAGACAATATTCACATTAAAGAATCTGAAATCAGGGAATTGTTTTTTTTCCGATTATCAAAATAGTTGCTAATTCATTTAGTAATCGATGACTAATCAATTAATCAATCAACTGTTGCAGCTCTACATAAAAAAGCGTAAACCTTCCGGCAGGCAGGTACGCAGGTAGGTAGGTAGGTCGATCTAATGTAGTGTATAAAACAGTTTTTCAAAGGCTGATCCACGGATGGGTTTCATAAGCCAAAACACATAAGCTTTGGTTATGAAAAATAAACAAAGAGGAAAGAAAAAAGTGTCATCCCTGTACCAACAGAGGCCGTAAGCAAATAGCTGTGAGCCTGAGCGTCATGCTGAAGTTATTTTCTCTCCGAAGTGATTGGATTAATGACATAATGACAGTGTGGTGGTGCAGCTGTCTAGAAAAGCTCCATTAATTAGCAGCATCAGTATGCAAACTCACAGGCGCAGCTCTTTCTGGCCGATCCGAGCCGAGGTAACAAACACACGCACTTATGCATGTGCACACAGGTCAAACAATGCGTCCTCTATTGAAAAGAGAAGAGAGACACTCTATCTTCCTACTTCATTTGATCCTTCTCCCCTCGCTTCTCTCTCTTCTCTGTCATTCTCTCACACATCCTTCCTCTCCCCGGCTCCTCGGATGAATGTGTCTCTGTTTCAGATCCCTGCTCCAGGGCTACACACACCCATCTGTCTGCAGATGTTACTGTGCACTGTTTACTGTGTCCCTCACTCTGTGCGTGTGCATGTGTGCGTGTGCGTGTGTGTGTGTGTGTGGTACCATGTGCTGGGTGTGTGCGTTCCTATCTGTGCCTGCATGTGTGTGGGTGAGTGAGACTGCTGAATAGTGAATAGTATAAAATATTTAATGTATTGAATAAGCATGTGGGACAAGTGCAAAGAAATGCTCTCCAAACTGATTACTGAAGACAAATGAATCTCTGAAAGCATTCATAATGTAAACACTAATACGGTTCTTTCTAATATTGTCTTTGGGGTATTTTACATAACTTGGGTCAAATGTTCAGCTGAAGTCTGAAAACGTTGGTATTCATTTTCCCAGCATTTGTGACGTCAATGTTAAGGACGCCGACGTATCGCGTGGCATCTTCTTTCAGTAACAACAACAAAGTAAAACGGTGTGCATCTCTGACCACAGGTGTGTGCAGCCAAGAAAAACAGCCACACAAAAGTATAATATGGAACTCTATTAGAGTGAGTGCATGCTGCAGGTGCAATTAGGGCGTGTCCTCATCTACTTTTACTGGTTTAACAGTTGGAAAAGAAAAGATTTCTGCACCAGGCACATGGTTATACTAGTCTCTTAACAAGTCATGGGTGTTATTTTGGCATCAATCTCCAACTCCCCTTAAATGAAAGGTACGCTTGCATCTTTCTAGAGAGATCGCTTCTCTGCCTTCTCTGCCATTGACTTTATCCATCACACAATCACTTTCCCCTGCCTCGAGATAACAATTCACCAACAATGCGCCTGCACCTTATCATGTTAAGACTCACACTGCCATGTGCACAGCTGCATCAGTCTGAAACTAAAAAAAGACACCTTGTCGGGCATGGTGCCGCTTTTCACCGGGTATAACGTCGGGCCCTGAGACTGAACAATCAGCATTTGAGATTAAAAGTTAACATTTCAGTCAGGACTGTCACCCAGTAATCCAGACACAATAGGGAATGATTTGCCTCGGCCTGCGTTTCCCTCCATGAAGATATTTCTGTAAATCGCAGTGATAAATATTCCTCACAGTAAATTCGAAACCACCTGCGACCAGCTGTAATTCATTCATGACAAATGAAAATGTAGAAATGATGGTGATTTTGACAAAAGCTGTGTGCTGTTGACAAACTGAGCTGCGACGGAGGTGAACACATGGTTTTTACCGGATATACAGAAGTCCCAGCCAGGTGACTTTGACCCTGCAGGCTCAGGTGTTTTGGGTGCACACATGCAGTGTTTGTTTGGGTTTTGACACGCTTCAAACATTACCATGAAAATGAACACTATAACAATTATGCATCTGTGCATGAACTGAATGCAACGGCAGGGTGTGGTCTCAAATGTTTTTGATAACCTTCCATTTAAAATACCTCAAATGTCAGTACCAATACTTAAAACAACCTTTTTTGGATCAAGAGAGAATGCATGTGCGTGTGTGTGTGTGTTCGTGTGCGTGTGTGTGTGTGTGTGTGTATTTGTGTGTGTGTGTGTGTGTGTGTGTATTTTCTGTCTGTACTGACCTGCACCTCTGAGTCAGCGCTGACAGGTTGTAGCTGGAACCAGGTGTCTTTGCCGTGATATTTCTGCAGGTCCTCTTTCTTCACTGCAACCTTGCCTACGCACACATTAGCACACAAAAGAGACGCACGATGAAAACATGATTTGCTCTACGTTTCCCTAAAAAGCAGACAAGTTCAGATGCCAGCTACAACAAACACTCGACAAACACCCACACATGCTCGCATGCCTGCTCACGTACTGTTATTCCATACGCCACTCTCTGTATGCACCTGGTGCAGAAACACTGACAGAGTGTGGCATCAGTGACCTGGAAATGACCGCGTCTTGTCTACCCTGACACTAGCGAGTTACACCCACAAGCCCCTGCACGCACACGCACCCACACACACACACACACACATATAAATACAAAACCATCAATATGAAACTACCTCACCCTATAATACCGATAAAAACATCCGTCCAAAGACAGAGACACATAATAATGTATCTATCTTCAACAATTTGAGACATATTTGCTTATGCCTGTCTTTTGTATATGAAGCTACAGCAAGCACCCACTTTACTTAGTATAATATATATAAGAAAGAATGTATAAGAAAACAGATTTGGCATATTTTCCAAAAATCTTAAACAATCCCTTTAATGATGTCCAGCAGGCAGCAACAAAAATTGACAAATGACAATTACTTTGGATATCAATATATCTTTAGATTTGTTTTTTATTACGGATAATAGATTTAGTTTAAAAATGGTCAGAAAACAGTGACAATTTCCAAGGTGACAAGAGTCCAAAACCTAAACAAATTCAATATTTGTCCTTGACAGTGATATTTAACAGTAAAACAGCCAAATCTCACATTTCAGGAAGTGGAGCCACCAATTAATTAATTACTTTAAATTGTTGCCAAGTTTCATCATTACAAATTATAGTTTGATATTAGTATAAAAGGATATTTTAAATCAAAATACATTTCAATGCCCCTTAAGTGTTCCAGAAGCTGTTTAGTAAAAGTAATAAGTCACCTGAAGTCCTTCAGCTGCTGTAAAATCACAGTGAAGCCTGTCGAGGCTCATGTCTCCTTCCAAGCACTTAATTAAGAAGTCTCTGTTCGTCTTCTGAGCTGGGTTGGGGCTCAGTGTAAAAACATATGTTTACAACAGACGGAGCAGATGTTTACTCACCGATGCTGGAGTCCCTCCTGAACACGTCCCTGTCGAAGATGTAGAAGGAGAGGTGTCTGAAGCTGCGGGGGATCTCACAGTAGAAGTCCTCCCCATAGAACGGACTGAAGGCGAGAGAAGACACGAGGTGAACTGTGATTAGATATTCCTCTTGTCCGATTTACCACGAAAGCAAATGTAGTTTCGCATTTTTTAGCTGTTACGACTTTAGAAGAGGAAACACCCGCAGAGCCACGTGGACTCCGCCTACACACCTGTCACATTCAGGTGTGTTTGATGAAGAGCCGCGTATTCGTAGTTTAGTTGATGACAGAATTCAAGTAAACATCTTCAAGCGATAAAAGGGGGAGGGACAAAATCCCCTAAAGAAATTAAGTCGCAAATTATGTGAAAAAATGAATGTCTAAAATAAAAACCGAAACTCTTTGAAGTCACATGTCTGATTACAGAAGTATGCAGATTGATATTACATTTCATTTGCATGTCCTTAAATCAAAAACATATGGAACCACATCACATTCACTAAAGACATAAAACCCGAGAACTTATTTTTAAAAAAATGACATATTGGTATGTAAAAATTATGACTCACTGCCTTAGTTTTTATGGTAACAAGAAAAATATTATAAATTGTTTTCTCGTAATCATAAGGTGCTCGTCTCAAAATTATGCAACTATTTTCAAATCCAGGAATCATAATTACAACAAAAGTTTTTTTTTCTAAAGTGAATAGAATGTGGTTCCATCTGAACATTCTTTAGTAAAAACATTATGGTTGTTCTGCATCACCTGCCATTCTTAAAGGGCAAAGGGCTATGGAGTCATTTATTATTCTTAAAATATTTGAATCAATACTTGTGTCTTTGTTTCAAAGTCGTTCTTATTTTTGTCCACATGTAATATGATGTGACATATTATAAACAAGTCCACATATTAGCCTGTCTATTGACACAGTTGTGTGGAGCAGTACACGGTGTGATAATTACATGTGAGTCATAATCAGTTAGGTAATTGTCCTCTTTTCTTCGTTCTCTCACTGATTGATCGGTTAATCTGTAAACATGTCCTGCCTCTGTCCAAGTGCTGTCTGAATCAGTGAATTTGGGTTATTCAAATATTCAGGGTGTGAGTTTACTTTCACTTCATGCAAACATCACAGACGGAAATCTTCCACTGTGTCAGACGTAAAATAGAGGCCTCATGTATCCACATCTTGCCATGAATCATGTGGACCCTACAGGCCGTTTGCCTACAACAATAGGCCCGTTTGTGTCCGATGGCGGGAGGGTCCATCCACTGCCCCGCTCTGCCTTTACCTAAACGACGACCATAGAAATCACAGCAATGAGAATCTCGTGAGCTGAGCCCTCGGGGCCGGCCGCTCACAATTACTGATTTCTTCTGTTGCTCAGCGGACATGAGGACAGACAGAGGCACGGATGCATTTGTGAACGATATCACAAATACAAGACCCTTAAGAAAATGTCGTTCATCAACCCGGCCAGAAAAAAATGAAAGCTATCACTTAAAGCCGACAGGGAACAGTGTACTATTCTGATTCAAATTGAGACTGTGAAAAAAAATTCTATGATTTCAGCCTCTTAAATGGATATTTAATTGAACATTTTTGGTTTTCTTTGCTCCTCTACGACAGTTACTAATTATCTTTGGTGTGTGGACCAAAAAAACCCATCATATCAGGGTTTGGAAAACACGATCGACATTTTTCAACGTTTTATGACATTTTAAGGACCGAACAACTTATCGATTAATCGAGAAAATAATGGACAGATTAATCGATAATGAAACTAATCGTTAGTTGCAGAACCTAGACTTATCCCTAAAGAAATGTTTACATGTTTATGCCATATCAGCCTTGAGTCCTGCTACATAAAAAAAGAGGCAGATAGGGATAGCGGACAGGCCCTCGGCGTACCAAAGTGACTTCTCGACAATCTTGGTCCTGAAGACCTCCTCTTGGTCCAGGTTGACGGTGCAGTAACAGTCCCTCATCCTGTTCGGCCCTGGGTATGGAGGGATGTTTTTTGCTTCACCTGTGAGAAAAAGAAAAGCCAGAGAGAACGAGCAGTTATTATTTAGGGACGCTGGTGTAAGCAATAGCAATGTGTTTATTCAGGTACACTGCTATAAATAATGAATTATTCAAGAACACTGAAAGCAGGCATATTTAAAAAGGGGAGAAAAAAGTGTTATGCAAGATCACACCTGTTATGTCTTTTAATATATCGTAGTAGGGGGGTGGCATCACTACCCTTTTTCCGCTGGACACATAAATATCAAGTCTCCTGCTCACTAAAATAACAAAAAGTGCCAAAGTGTGAAAACTGTTGTGTGAGTGTGTGTGTGTATCTCAATGTGTTTGTGTTGTCAGATCTATGAATGAAAGAATCTGCGTGGGACATTTCCTGAATCCTGCTGAAGCTCAATCTGTTCATCACACGTGTGACAGATAGCACTCCCTTTCACAAGAATGTCGTCCAACCACCCACCGAGACACACACACACACACACACACACACACACACACACACACACACACACACACACACACACACACACACACACACACACACACACACACACACACACACACACACACACACACACACACACACACACACACACACACACACACCACGCAGGTGGTGCTCAAGTCCCGCAGGAGCAATATATATATTATCCTTTGTGAAGCAGTGGATTCATGTTCAGTCAGTGCTCTGTCCCTTATTGTATTTTGCTTCACCCCAGGGACCCATTGGACTTTGTGGTTTAAAGTTACACGTGTGTTAACCCATTATTGTCATGTTTTTGTTCCAATAACGCTGCATTATCTGCACGGGAATGCGATGCTGCCTTTCAGCCAACACGCTGAGCTATTGCACACCATGCACTGTTATATTTGGCTTGAAATTAGTAACTTCTTCACAATGAAAGTACGAGACAGTGGGTGGGTGCTGCTGCTTGCCAAGAGACTCTTTCTCTTGAGTCTCTACAACACTGGCTCCCCCACATTTTTTTACTTTTGACTATTCCTTCATGAATTGTTTCAGTTTCAGGATTTTACGGGGCCCTGAGGTGGTAAAATGTCTTATATTTTACGAGAAGCAAGAACAAATCTGAGAAGTCTGGAGAGAGAATAAAAAGATGATGAAAATAACTTTTTCTTTTTCTTTTAATTGCTTTGTGACCCCTTATATTTTAACTGCTGTGTAGAACATTTGAAGAATTAAACTGGTTCTTCGATAAGATATAGTTCTTGGAAAACAAAATGTGTCGGAACAGGATTTATATATGAGATAGGCAGGTAGGTGGGTAGGTAAATCCCAAACTTTCCGGAATTTCCGCGGTTTTGGAAAGGGGACAGCTGAGTCGCGCCGCTGTGACGCAATCGGTCTTCAAACGCTCTTGAATTGGGACACAGCTATGACTGCTTTCCTGGAAGCTGATACATACACTCTGCGGATCATTACACAAAAAATCACAATATTCATTCATAATTTCAAAAGTCACCTGAGATGAAATACATGGCGCACTCACCACAGCTGCAGTTTGTTTTCACAGACTCTGTCTGTGTTTATGTGTGAAAGCAGACAAATTATCTTATCTATGTCTTTATCCCCAAACTTCCAACTGTTACTCCTGTCTCCACCTCCCTATCTTTTACTCTCCAACATTTACTTTATCTCCCTCCTGTAATCCTCCTCCTCATTCACCCTGCACTCCCGAATTCCCTCCAGGCTCCAGTGTTTTCCTCCCGCTCTCGTTCATGACCTGTGTGGTCCCTTGACTGAATCCCATCATCCAGATCCTCCTAGTAACCAAAACATCATGGGATTACCATTTCTCAGGTTCTGAGTGTTAAATGACTCCACTTGTAACGTAAAAACAGTTCTCTGTGCCAGAACCAGAGCCACTGGAGAGTGGAAAACATCTACAAAAAAGGATGTGACCACACAACTCATATAAAGTCTGTTCGTATTTTAAGACATCTACATAAATCACATACTGTTCCCGTGGTTTAGCTTGTGTTTTACTCAATTTACATGTTTTACATTACTCTCCTGACCCTTCACCAAACCTTCTTAGATTGACGAGTGCAAATAATCTGCATTCTTTCAAGCATAGAGGTTGCAATTCATGCTAACATGACATCAAAATCAACCTGCAGACACTTGAAACTTGCCAGAGACAGTGAACATATGGTTGTCTGCAAATTACTTGCAGTAATAGACGTGCAGAGTTGCAAGGAAAGTTTTCAGGCGTGAGGCTTGAGCGTCTGTGAATCACAAGCCAATATGTTGACCAATTTTTACCCAATCACAGATACATATAACGTTATCTGTGAGTTAGTTATCAGATAAGTAATCTTGCAGAGCAATACCTTTCTGCACAGCGCTGGTCTGTCTGCCCCATTATCAGTCTGCCACGAGCTTTATATTTCTTTACACCAATCTCAAAAACTCTTGGGCCGCGCTTAGCCCAGGATGCAGTAACGGTGCAAAGTTGTGGCATCTTCAGCATTTATGAATCACGTAGACACAGAAAAAAAATGAGACATTGCTGGTATCAAGTAGGCGGCTGTAAAGTTTGAAGGGATTTACTGAGCATCCAGCAGCTACCTTCACTACAGGGACTATAACACACGGCTCTCAAGGACACAGTTCATAAACTGAGTGACTCCTGAATGTACCTGTGGCTCAGGGCTGCAAGCCAGATAAAAATATATGATATATGACAGAGAAGAAAAGCCAATTTTCTCATGTGAGAACCTGGAACTACAAAACTTGGCATTGTTGTCATTTTTTTATGCTTGAAAAACTACAATAAATGTTGACTATACTGAAATACCTGCAGTAACTTCTTCTCTGCATACTGATTTGTATAGCACTCTTAACTGAAACAGGTTGTCCTCTGCAAGAAACCATATCTGTCATATCATTATGAAGCATTTTATCAGTCTAAAAATCCTTGAAAATGGTCAAATGAAAACTACGCAATAGGCCTTTTATATTGTTACTACGCTGAAAGAGGAAAAACCACCAGTAACATCCCCCGGGCAGCATCAGGCCAGTCGTTGCCACAGGGGTGACGTCTCGCAGCTTCCTGTTCAACAGAGAAGGAAGTGCTGGAGAGTTGTCTGATAGTTCTGGATGAGTTGATAAGAAGCAGCCACTGGAAAGTTTTTCAGTTCCGGGGGAAGTTTATAACGACAGCGTGGCTGGAGTTGCACAAGCTTTTGTTGTGCATATTTGTGTTTATGACTGATGGAGACTCATGAGTGCGTCCCGAGAGAAAGATTAGCCTTTCTGGTAACCTGCCATTCAACACTTTAATGACTTAACAGTCTGTGATCCTGCTGATCACTCTCTCTTCTTTTCATCCTGGTCCATGAGTTGTTGTTCTCATCTACGAAGCTCTCGTCTTGCATAGTCGCTGTGGTCTTCTTCTTCGTCAAAATAACCTTCAACCTGAATTCCCCTTCGTCTATTTCTAGTCGGTTCCCTTTTTTTTCATATCTCACTCTTTCACTTTCTCCAGAGGAGTGTTTTCACGCCTCAAGATTCAAAACAAGCAGGAAATAAAAACACAACAACAACAACAACAGCAGCAGCAGCAGCAGCAGCAGCAGCAGCCAGCAGTAGTAGTTTTCTCTTTTCATCGAGCATCACTGCAGCTGCCCTTGGAGAATATCGTGCCCTGGTATCCGAGCAAAACAACACGGTGCAAAGACACTGTGGGCACGTGTGTGAGCGCCGTGTGGTGTGCGCCGAGAAACACCGGGGGCGGTGAGCACGAATGCGGGGAAATAAATGATGACAGAAACACCCCAGAGAGGCCGGGAGTGAACATTAGCAGATGAACACGTTTAAAAAAAAAAATTCCAAAAAGGTTGACTCCTCATCTCATTTTTTGAAGATGGAAGTGACGAAAAGGGACGTGACAGCGGCAGCAGTGAGGAAACACAAAGTGATGGAAACAAAATAATGCTCCTCTTCCTCCTGCGTTTCACAGCTTACAGCTCGACGCGTAATCTTCCCTGACGTGAACACATTCGAGGATACGCGGCGTGAAGGCCCGCGGGGGGTTACATGCTCCGCGAGGAAGGCCTGTGAAACGGAGGCTTTAAGGAGAGGAAGAAATGCAATCAGAGTACTCAATCATGGGCGAGAGAGAAGGAGGAGGAGAGAGGGAGAGAGAGAGACATCAGCCAGATAGAAAGCTGGAGAGCGGTTAGCTTTGGCGAAGGCTTCGACAGGAAATGAGATGATGAGAAAGGAATTTCGACTGGATCCAAGATGTAGCTTAAAAGCAGCGAACAACCCAGTTACCCCTGACAATGTGTGTCAGTGTGTGTGTGTGTGCGTGTGTATGTGATACAGAGAGAGAGAGAGAGAGAGAGAGAGAGAGAGAGAGAGAGAGAGGGGAAAGGAAAGGAGTGAAACTTGTAAAGCACAATAAGCCACTAAAGACACAGGCTTCAGGCAGAGCGACTACTTTACATGGTAGAGGACAAAACTGCAAACATTTTACTGTCACCTTTCAAAGCCAACATGAGCTGAATGTTTGGGTGGAATATCAATGTAAGTATATCAAACAAAAACTTTGTTGGACATGACAAACTGACTGAAACACCGAATCACTTTGATTCCTTTTTTCACCGAGGCTTCATTTACATCTGGCATTTTAGTCCCGGAGGTAACCAATTTTTTTCATGGCTGTACCATAATTGGAAAATAATATGTGCATCATTTGGAAACGTCTCTCTAAATCTGAATTTACTGGCCTAGCTGGTCTCTTTAGGAAAGTTTGGGATTTTTTCCTTAATTTTTTTTATACTAATGTTCTCAACACTTAGTGTTCAAAACACTGAAGAACACTGACTATCAAACACAGGAGGAAGGACCCAGATGATGAAGGAAAACACCGGGAATTCATAATCTTCACGTTTCCTGACAGTGTCAGTGTCAATACTTCCCAGCAGCAGTATCCTCTGCTGACTGCACCGACCGTACGCGTTTCAATGCAGCGCCGCTTGTCCCAAATTGTCCACCAGGAATAACAAACCCACACTGAAACCAGCTGAGCTGCTGAGGTTTCCACACAACCACAACAGTTGCCTGAGTTTAATGTTACAGGCTGTCTATGCTGCACACCACAGTCTCTGCGATAAACCAGTGTTCAGTTACTGATCAAACTCACTCTGTCTAGTGAAGCCTGGAGCTAATGTTCACACAGATTCGTTAGTCCCGATGGAAAACTTGAGCAAAACTAAAATACACAACCACAAACATACACACGCAGGCACATGAAGGGAAGTTACACTGTACAGGAACAATCGACTTTATAATCTGCCCACTGGTTAGAAAATCAGGGTCTTAAAAACCGGTATGTCCATTCAAGATGTGGGTGTAATCTTCTAATCCAGAGGAGTGTCAACGTGGAGGGAAGGTAGAAGTACAAGGAGAGACTAAATGGACAGAGCTGGTTATATAGATTTATTTGGCCTGTACGTTATGTTGAGTTCAATGTTAGGCCTTTTCCACCAACACGGAACTGGTTCTTCAACAAGTTTTGTTCAGTGTTATTTGAACTTTGGTGCCGTATAGCGAAAACCGCCTGCGTTTCCACCAGTTTTGAGCGGAACCACTGTAATCACTGACATGTCACCAAAGGAGGAGACAATGAAAGGATGTATCCAACTTTTGCTCTGCTACAAGAACACAAGAAGACTGTCACGCACAAGACAATTGATAATGTAAAGCCTCGCAACGACACGCACATCATTGCCGTCACGGTTCGCACTGAAGAAGAACCAGCCAAGTTTTGGTACCAACTTTTCAGGTTCCGAGCTAGTTTTTATTTGGCTGAAATGGTCCGAACGGACATCTTGAAGAAAAAAAAACAATTAAAGATGTAAAAATAAGGTCAACTCTCCCCTATTCTCTGCTGCATACACATGCGCTCACAAACAGGCCTGGCACACACAATGGTGAGAAGATACGATATCTTTTGCAATCACAGGAAAGGGAGCTGGAGTCCTTGTAATGTGGCAAGCTGACATTGCTCATGTAGCCAGAGGTGAGTAACACTGTTGCAAAACCTGATTCAATCAGCATGTGTGGAGCCATTTCCTCCAGAGAGGAAGATTTGAACCACCGTCTATTGAGCTAATTTCACTTTTTTTTTCACAACACTGAAGAACTGATCTAAACTGCTTCTCACACTTCTTGACCCTTGAATTTCTCTGTGTACCGTCCAGCTCGGCGCATGTTTTCATGCTCTTGTATTTGCCAGCAGGTAGAGGTCATCCCAGGGAGGGATCAAGTCAACTTCTACCCACGGGGCATCTGAAGGACGTCCCGAAGGAGCGGCACTCTGGGCGAGCTCTCAAGCCCTTTATTTACGGCTGCTGACCCTGCATGCTGGGCCTACAGTGATACTTCCCCATTCTTCCTGGTACGGTGTTTTCATGGAGGGCACGTTGCTGAGTGCTGGAAGACTCAACCCTGATTATACCGCCGGCCTAAGCCTGCATGGGCCGAAACATGACCTGCGTCAACGCGGATGTTTACAGCAAACTACTTCCCGGAGAGCTGGCCTTCGAGGACAAAATGGAGAACGTGGCATATATGTAAACTACTGCCCCCCATACATAACCTATTACGAACATAATGTAATCATCATCATACCATATGAAGCTTGTTATTTTTCTTTAACAACCGAAACCTGAACCCTTTGCCTAAATAAGAGCGGGAGTCCTGCACACAGACGGAGCGTTTCAAAAACATTCCTCCCCTCCCTCCCCTTGTCACTCCATGTCTCCTATTCAGTCTGGACAAGAGGAAGTTTGGGAACCTCTGTTGGCCAGCTGTCAAGGGAAGGAGGGGGTGGGGGGGTCACTGTCACTACAAACCAACTTCTCCCACCCAGACTTACCCCGGCCTGAGTCATCCGTCCTGAGCTGCCTGAATTCAGCTGCCCACGCCTGTTTCCTGGATCCCCAATACTTGACCTCCTCTACACAATAAGCAATCTAAGTTGCATTTTAGTTTCTGTCCAAAATTACAGGAGGGGGGGGGGGGGGTTGTTGCTACTGCGTGGTGCCAGGCCAACACTATAAAGCTTGAGCAGGGCAGATCAAGTAGCTTACGAGGAGAGCTAGACGGTGCCATGTTTAGTGGAAATATACTCTGAGGCCAATCCAGTAACTTACCCTTGGCCATATCACCTGGTGCAAAGCACAGAGTGATCCCTCAAAGCATCTAAACCATTCACGTTGAATTTTTAAAAAAAATTGTGAATTATGATTTTATATGACTTTTATAATTTAATTGATCCACAGACACATCTGGTGTGTCATCTAGAATATCAGTCATTTTGACAAACCCATAGAGAAATATCACCCAGCTCAGCAGCTCCCCCTCATCTCTATGGAACTTTTTAGGAGGTTTAAACTTTACTGTTTTGGCTCATTGTCACCATCAAGATCATAATAGCTATTTTGTGATGTAAACAAAACTGGCGCTCACATAACTCCATAGTGATGGGGGCGGTCAAAGACTCTGCTTTTGAAGCAAAGTGTAGCTGCACAGAATGAGCTCGTGATCACTGACTGGCCGGCAGAGGATTATAAGATATCGACGTAAATTATTTGTATCCATTTCTTTGAAGGAGTGCAGATCAAACTCTGTTTCTAGCAGTGACGGGAGGTCCAGTGCACATATGTTGTCGTTAATCAGCGCCAAGTCCCGACTCCGGCCGTGCCACAGAGCAGGCAGCGTCTCCCCGAGCGCTGACAGACGAAGCCCAGCCTGCTCCTGCATGTGAGACACCACCTCTGTCCCTCACTCTTGTCTCGCTACATCTGCTTTGCATTATCTCGTTGCCATGCAGGAAAAAACACAATTCTTTTGTAGTCTATTCCAGCCAATCGGGAAGTGAATTGGGGGGTAGCTTCCTGTTTCCTGTGTTCCCCAGAAGGCACAGACTCGGGCCGTGTAGCTCCGTTCGGTTTCCAAAATGATGGTGTTCCTCCAGGAAACTGAGAGGAGTCATCACCTGGCAGAGCACAACAATAATAACCTCTTTCTTGCTTTCTCACTCTCTCTCTCTCTCTCTGCTACAAATATGTGGCAGGTCTTCAGCTCTGAGTCATCCGCCAACCGCAGCCTCATGCCAAAGGACAAGACTCTGATGAAAACAATGTGATGCAAGGGTTATGTAGACATTGCTGGGAGCAGAGCGCCATGGGAATCGGACTGACAGCAAGTACGCCTGCTGCTAGGTAACTACACAGTGTGAACTGGACTGTCATCGCCCAATGACATTACAGAAGATTCAGAGTCTGACAGAGGAAGTCACAATAACATAAATGTTCCTAATGAACATCAGTTAAATCATATAACGTAGGCCTACTGATAGAGTTTGTAAACCTTTCCTTTTGTAGCATTACTTGCAGGTACTAGAACTTGTGCTTGAGTATTTCTACTTGATTAGTTCTTTTAAATGTCCATTCCAGTCCAGGGTCACATCTACAGGTGTGGTGGTGTGTCCATCCATAAAATCATATATATTAGAGGCTGAAAACACCTATTTGTTAGCATTTGTGTACTACAACATTCAGAAAACCCTTGTTATTAATAAAGCATCTTGCACGTGAACTGGAAGACATGGTGATCGAACCGTCGACCTTCTGGTTAGACGATGACCCACTCCATCTCCTGAGCCACAGGTGCATTGCAGTAATATAGTATTTTCCTATGCAGTGTGATCATTGTACTTTTGCTTAGTATAGTAAGGAAAGAAGTTTGAGACAGACAATAGGTCCTCTGGTCGTTTGACTGAACATCCATTCAGAAAGTGCACTAAACCAATGATTCCTTTGTAGTTTAAATATTTCAACTTTCCCTGGAGTTACACGTCTCAGCGTATTATTTCACTGGGGATGTATTTGATTAACTCAGCTCGGGGTGGTAGTCTCCACGGCAGTTTTACAGGGACCTGCAGCAGGTAAGGAGCTTAAAAACAGAGCCTTACTTTGTACATCAGCTAAATAGAAGAAGAAAAAAAACTGGCCACCAGAGTGTTTCTTTCTAATGCTGGCTGGCATCACCAAGCAGTCCCACAGCTTGTGTGTGTGTGTGTGTGTGTGTGTATTTGTTGTCGTTTTTTTCCCCTCTGCTCATCCCTTCTGTCGCATGTTTGGAGTCAAAACAAACCAGACAGCACCGCCAGGATGAAATGGGTGCCAGATGTCAGTGAAAAAGAATGGAGACAGTCCCCAATGTCCCATTGTGACACAAGATAACAAATAGCTCAGAGAGGATATGATTGTTTGCTTTAAAAGTTAAGATATTTTTTAAAAAGCTGATAACAGGTCAGACAAACAGCATTTCAGACATATTAACCTCACAATGTTTTGTGAGGTTAATAAACAGTAATGTTTACTAAATAATCCATCACCTTAATGATCAACTGATTAAATAACCAATTGGCCAACTGACAGAATCATCTACAATTGTGATGGACAATTTATCATTTAAGCATATGTTTCAAATCAATCTATCTGATTCCAGCTCTACATTAGTTTCTCTGATTCTCAAATGTGAAGATTTGCACCTTTCGTTGGTTTTATATCACTGTGAATTTAAACTGTTGGGCTTTTTCGACTGTTGGTTGGACAAAAACAAAATTATCTAAAGACGTCGCCTTTGGCCAAAGCCAACGGTGATTTGTATCGTTCACATTTTTGGACCCCAAATGAGTCGACAAATTGGGAAAATAATCAATAGTCGATAATGAAAATAATAATTAGCCGTATAAACCTAACGTCAATGCAGTACATGATGTGTCCGTGTGACTTAAAGTGACCTTATTGCTCTTTCCTATGTTGTATGATTATAATCTATTACTTGTATAGTATTATCATTATTATCATAACCTATTCCAATCCATAAGATACATGTGATTATGCAGTTTACACTATGATGATCATTTAACTTAAAATCTTCTACAGGCAAAACCATTTCAGAAAACAACACCTCCCACCTTCGGCCTGCAGTTCAAACTGTACTAAGCCTCCTCATGGCTCCATTCACAAGATACGCATGCACCACATGCCTCCTACAAACCAGGGGTGCCCACTGGAGACCAGCTAGATATGTCTAAATATAGAAATCTAGGCTAACAATCAATAGCTAGACAGTCAAGCATGAAGCTGCGTGAAGAGGGGGAGGAGAGAGAGGAGAGGTTGCAATAACATGAATGGATGTCTCTCCAGCTGAGCTGTGATAATGGTTTATTTCATCTGAAGAGTAAAGAGAAGAAGAAGAAGAAAAAACGCATCTGGATATTTGCAGCTGTTGTGGAGCCTTTATGTCGCACGGCCTGTTCCCATTGGTCCAAGTCTCCATATGTACAGACCTCTCAACACACAGGATCTGGATCCCATAGTGCCCAGCTGCAAATAATCCCACAATTGCCCCGCGGGACAAACAAATCTCTCCTTTTTTTCTCGCTTTACATTTTCAGTGTTACAGTTTGCGGTTTTCACGGTCGGTGCCCGCGAGGCCGGCGTGTGCTCTGAATGACAAAACAACAGGCACAACGAGACACATCCGAGTCGCCTCCTGCCCCCAGCCCGCACCGCACCGCACCGCACCGCCCGCCCGGCCCGTTAGCGTGGACACATCCATTCAGGCGCTCGGACTGGGGGGAGGGATTTTTTTGTTTTTTCTTTTCGTTTTTTCTTCTTACCTATTTTTATTTTGACGCTCTGGAACACCCGGAGACCTTCCTCTTCTACGGCCATGCTTTCACCGCGGCTCTTGCCCTTTTCGGACGGCTATATGAAGACAGTCCTCCACGGCGGTCGGTTCCGGCCTCTCCAGCACACGGTAATTCCAGGGGTTTTGCACATCTATGCGCTCCGGACAGCGATCGTGCTCCGGTCCGACCACTGCCGCTGCTGGCTGCTGGAGAACGAGCGGCAGCGGCGTCAGTGCAGCGGCGGCGGCGGCAGCAGCGCCAGTGGAGGCGTGGCTGCGCACTACACCGCCCACACACGGTATGGCGGGTGATCAGTGCCGGAAATGTGATCGCGGAGAGAAAGTGGTGCCATTGAGGAAACTCAACAAAGTCCCGCCCAGTCTCCAAACAAGACAAACAGAATATAAAGAAAATAATTGGTTTCTTTACCGTTGGGTTTTGCATCACTTTTGCACCATTTAAAATTGATTTAATGTATATATTTCTTATCTATCTTTTTTTTTTACTTATTGCACCGTGGGTCGGGGATAATCTCAATTTTGATTCCTCTATATGGCACATATTGCGAAATTGATAATAAAGTTTGACTTGACTTGACTCGATTATTGTTTTTTATTATAATAATAATTATTAACTGTATTTTTGTTTTTATTATAGCATATTATTATTATTATTGTAATAATATAATATATTTATAATGGTAATACATATTCAAGTTACGTTAATGAAAAATAGTCTGGATAGGCTTACCGGCAGTTGAACAGCACCTTTTCTGTCTGTTATACAAATCACATTTCCCGTCTCTTTTGGTGAATAAAATTTGAAGCCTATCCATCCGTTAGCTATTCTGCTTATCTGTGAGGGTTGCAGGGCACAGGAATTAAATGTGAAGTGTAATTGTATAGCATTGTGGATAACACTGCTTCTACGCGTCCTGCTCATTTTTGGCATTAATCACCCCTCATACAGTTGGTTCCAAAACTTCCTGGATCTCTCTGGCATTAATCACCCCTCATAAGGTAGCTGCATAGTTCCTGCCCCTCTTTAATCTCCTTTCATGAATTGGTTGGCTAGACTCGGAAATGACAAGAACTGGCTAATAATGTTGAATGATTAAAAAATATAATGAAAACAAGCATTAGTACCGATAAAGCTAAGTCATGATACTCCTGAAATCAAGCATTTATTTGTTTATCTGTACCCCCACCCTCTCTGAGAACTGACAAAGCATCATCTGTGGCTGTTCAGTGAGTGTGAGCATTATCCCCCTGTATGGGCCCCACATGCTGCAGCATGAGCCTGACTCCACTGGATCACCCCTGTTCATTTCTTACGTTAAATACTGTAGATGGCAAATGCAAAAAGCAACAAAAAAACCTTTGCACTGCTATTTCTATGGAGCAAGTTAACTCATTATTTTTAACTAAGGTTCACAGGCAGTAAACTGCTGTGAATTAGTTGATCTGATTTGTTGCAATGCCATTACAGAAAAGTGAGACAAAATACACAAAGATTAAAAAAACAACTCCATATAAACATAAACCTGCCAATATAAAGTGTTTGTTGGTAACCTTAGATGATGCTTTAGTTGGTTATGTGTTCTTCTTCGTTGTCTGTTCAAAATATCATCAAGAGAAAGAGTCAAAGGAAGAAATCTTCACTAACTCAAGGAAGAACTCATCCTCAAACACTTTGCTTAGAGAGAGATCGTCTAAACTTTATTGTTAATACATATCTCATAAATACACTCGAGAGAGCCCCAGATATATTCAAAAGTGATATCACTTCATCTAAATCACCTCCAATGTCTTATCAGACTATGGTGACAGACATAAAAAGGCCATGACCAAGATAAATGTAGATAACAACCTTGATATTTACTAATTGCAGATATAATAAAGCTATAAGAGAAATGTTCTGCAAGGCAGTCACCAACCATGACAGTGACACTGATCCTGGGCCAAATCTAACAGATGGATGAATGGACAAGGAGCTGGCCTGCACGGCAGGAGTGAAGTCTGGACAGGATTTAAGACCCATTCAAGGTGAAAGGTGCAGGGTCATCATTATCATCATCATCAGCCCACGCCTGAGCCTATTGGGCCACACCTCTGTGATCACCATGAGCACATTCCTCAAAATAGCCTGAGTCTGGTCTGGAACACTCTACAAACCCAGCTGGCCAAGCCCAACCCAGCCGAGATGTGGGAGTTAAAGAACAGCCGCAGAGACTCTCTACCAAGAATGACAGTCAGCTGCAGTACTTCTGATGGCATCCAAGGTGTTGGGATTAGCCGTGACTCCTTTAGAATATAGCTCTAAATCTAATTAGGCTACATGTCTCATCAGTGCTGTTACTCTGTCAGAGCGTCCTCAAGAAGAGAAAACACACAGCAACAACCCTGCATACACCCAGGCTAACTGAGTGCAATAGTGAGAATTAACTAGAGACATATACTCAAGTACAGCCCTTGCAGTCTACATAATGTACTAACATTACAGCACGAACATAATTTAACCTTTAGTTTCTAATGACATTGTTCATTCAGATCAACTGTGGTGGACAGTAACTTACTAAATATTAAGAAGAACTGTTCTGTACTATAGTTTTGAGGCGCTTGTTTAGTTTTCCCAAAAGTTTTTCATCTTAACCACTCACAAGTGTGCAGTTTGGGGCCTCCTGCCACAGTGCAACAAAGACAGCATTTCCCATCATTCGAATAACTGCTTCGGGCAAAATAAATATTAGTGAAGAACAAAAAAGCCCTCTGATTTTTTGTGACCCTTTGGAAGGGGCAGACCCCTTGGTTAGGAACCACTGGACTTCCTAACTACCTGACTATATAAAATACTTAAAATTACTTCGATCTTGACAAGCTATAACAGAAAAATGCTGCTTACACATTGATGCATTAGTAAACTAATAATGTGATATATAATAGTTTAACAATTAGAAAGGTAATTTGTCAGCAGAATGCGTACTTTTGATACATGAAGTACATTCTGCCGTTATTACATCTGTACTTTTACTCAAGGAGGATTTGAATACAGGACCTTTACTTCTATGGGAGTATTTTTACATTGCAATTTGGGCTCCAATCCTAAAAAGAATTACTGGTGTATGTAATATATGGATGTATTACTGTTAACTGAATACTTATAACTCCTGTCAAATATGTTTTGATGCATACATATAGAATAAACTACCCAACAGCATCTATAGTCATGAAAATTAGCCCCACTCTTTAGCCACTGCAACATTACATTACAGGGACGTTTGCTCTTTGATGCATCAATAATTGTGGTATAATCCAAAAATATTATATATAATAATGAGGAATGGGTCATTTTAGTAGTACTTTAAGCACATGCTGATGCTATTTGTATTTGACTTTGATTTGATTAAAAAGACCTTAGCACCTTTTCCACCACTGGTTTCATGTGCATATTGTGCCTGTGCACGCATATCAGTTACGCAGTTTGTTTGCGTTCAAATATCTCTAAAAGATTTTCCTTGATAATAACCATGGCATTACCCATGTGGCATAAATAACCTATCAAGACAAGTTCATTTTGATGAAGAACTAGGTAATAGCAGGCGGGGAACAGCAATGATGTAGGTCCTTTATGTTGGCCACATCCTGTCAGTCGCATGTTTGTGCAGCATGTAGAAAGATGGGAGAGGCCTTTTCGCTCAAGTTGCTTTAGCACAACTGGTAAACCCAGAGCCCTCCTGTTAACGGTAACATTTCATGCACAAATCTGCAACCAGTCAAATCAACACGATGTAAGGCTACAATGCAAAAGTTAAGGGTTGCCAATCATAACATACAAACCAAAGAAGTATCATATTTGTAAGATCTGCAAAATATAGACACAGTTTCTTTAGCTGTGTGCACAACATCACATAGGAAAATAAAGCTTTAAAGATTCAGCTAAAGTGGCTACGCCCTGTGGTAAACCCAAAACCATAAGCCTGTGTGTGTGTGTGTGTGTGTGTGTGTGTGTGTGTGTGTGTGTGTGTGTGTGTCAAGTTATTACAGAAATGGATTTTAGTTAAGAGGTTAGGGTAAGGAAAGTAGTGGTTATTACAGTCATGTTTTAAGTTTCCAGGTAACAAATGTTTTGTGCCCAAATGTACCTAAAATTTACAACATGACACCTGTGTGTGTGTGTGTGTGCGTGTTTTATTGGTTCAAAACAGAAACAAAGAAGCCCCTTTCATTTTGAAGGTCTAATTTATCTAAAACAAAACAAAAACGAATAAAGAAATCAAAACGTGTCCTGTAAACAAAGCATCAAATAATCTGTGTATGTATGTGTATGTTTGTGTCGGAGTGATTATATAGAGCCATGATAAGACAGATGCCGACTTAAGTAGATTAGTGAAAAAGATGCTCACTATTGTTTTTATTACGCGCACGCCACCCACCGCAGCTGGGTTTGAGGGTGTTGGCACATTCAAAATAACTGTATTCTTAGAACTAAACCGCCCTTTTGTGCTTTGTGCTCTTTTTTTTAGTACTAGCACACTCTGTAACATAAAGGGTACATATGTGAATGGATATGGTAGAGACAGGCCAACCATTGAGTTGAACAGATGGGGATTGACATGTGGAAAGTTAATCCTGGTATTATGAGAGAGACAAAACAAAATCTCTTTGAAAAGAGCATGAATCAAATCTTAAGTGCATGTGAATTGGTCTGTGGATGCATTGTTATCTTTAATATATCCAACTCACATTCGCACAACCTCCATTGTGATCAGATGTGTTATTTTTGATTTGATTGTTTCCACCCTCATCAGTTCTCAACATTGCATCTGCAGACAATAAAAACAGAGAAAGCCGAAACCATGCTGTAGGCTGCTAGTGTGGCTACAGAAAAACATATGAACAACACATGCAGATATGCTGATAGTCCTTTCTCCGAGATTTCAGTTAAACCAGCAATGCAAACATTTACACAAGATTGTGATAGGACCATGTTTAATCAAGACTATTGTTGATCAAATTTGATCAAATTATTTAATTTGATCAACAATAGTCTTAGATAGATATAGAAAGAATGAAGCAAACCTGTGATTTATTCTTCAAAGGATACATTTTTGCATTATGACCGTTTTTGATAAACCTGCCTGAAGGTAAATATCTTTTGACAGCAGTGCCCATTAGATTGTCTCTAACTACGATACAACATCTACTCACATTCAAATACAGCAGCAGCACTGCCAACCCTTACTGTGACTGAGTGACATCAGATGGTTTAGTCACAGGGCACAGTGTGACTGCAGCAAACACACGACTATATGTGTTATAGCACCATCTAGAGTGCATTTATAATGCAGTGAACTACAAGACTTACAGAAAGGGAATAGTATTTCCTGGGGTTGGTTTTTGTAGACTGATCTGTAGTTTTATGCCTGTCTCCAATTTTCTCTCATATTGGTCTAAGACAAGAAAGACAGTTTCACTTATTTCAAGCCTTGATGGCTATCCTCCCGACCCCCAAGGGCCATGTTTTAATGGTAACAATCAGGTATACCATGGTGACCGGTGGCACCAAATAACATTAAAGAAGAAAACATGGCTCATTATTTGTGTTCTGACAATGTTGTGGAAAGAACAAGAAGAAGATTGAGCAGATTGACCTGTTGGAAACATACAGGATCTGAGGACATCATGAGATGTTTTTGTTTTATCCTGGGCCAGAGTTAACAGAAGTACAGAGTCCTGCATTTATAATCAACGGCATCTCAGCTCTGCGACATGTCTAAACTGAGCATTTTTTTTGTGTTTCAATGATAAATGTTGTATTTTCCTGGAGTGAAGGCCTCTGAGCCATTTGATGCAGTGTCAGTCGTGTGTTTTTGTTTGAAAAATCACTTAATGTAATCAAAATTCTGTCCATATTAGTCCAACATATATAGGTCAACAAGTAGACAGCTCTGCACAACAGATCAGTTAAGTGTAGACAACTATCAGGACCCATACTTTATACATACAAAATTGTATATATATATATATACATCCTCCAATTTACAGTGTAAAAGTAACTTTGAAGAGCAACTGAGATCGCATCTGCTCAGAGAAGGAATCAGATATAGACTGTATATTATACTGTTCTTTTCACCACCTTGTTTGCATTTAAATTTGTACTTTTTCTTTTACCAATGTCTTTCTTAAACCTGTTTTGTAATCTTGTTTTGACTCTGTGGCACTTTGAGATTGCTTTTAGCAATGTAAAGTGCTCTATAAATAAAATGTGTTATCATTATTAATGTAATGATGTAGACATTCAGTTGAAATGGTTAAGGTTAGGAGCATAAGGGGCTAAGCAATGCATGGATTAGTGGAGTTAACTCACTAAGATAGAAGTACAGGCTGCAGCTGATTGTCCCCTCTGCTCATTCTACTGGGAAATAAGGATGGAAACAAACTTTTTCAGCATCATCACAAACACACACACACACACACACACACACACACTCACACATAAAAACGTCTCCCAGAGTGAGTGAGAATAGCAACTGTGACCGGCATAATGAGAACATGGTGTCAGAGTTGATAAGACTAGTTCGAACACTGTACGTCGCGTGACCGCCGCCACGCGAGGCTCTGCCCCTTTAACCCCGCTCTCCTCCCCGCCTCTCGCACCAGCGCGGCTCCGTCCGTCTCTGCCCCATTTCGCTGCTTTGTTTTCGTCGTCGCTCGTCGGATCATGGCCGCCCACTCCACCGAAGAACCGTTCCCCTTCCACGGGCTGCTGCCCAAGAAGGAGACCGGCGCCGTGTCCTACCTCACCCGGTTTCCCGAGTACGATGGCCGAGGGGTGCTCATCGCCGTGCTCGACACCGGCGTGGACCCCGGGGCCCCCGGCATGCAGGTACATCTCGCCGGCTGCCGCACGTTAGATTAGCATCGAGCTAGCGAAGGCTAAAGGCCCCAGTCGGTCTCAGCAGTCGTACACAGCTACGTAGCTTGTTAGCATCGACCGATACACACGAGCCACTGTGTCAGTACGCGTTGACAGCTTCTGTGACAACCGAACCAACACGGTGTAATCGATAGTATTAATTTCATCGTGTTGCCAACAGGCGTTTAGGTGAAATATGAATTTAAATTTCACCAACACGCTGGTCGCTAGTCACCTGGCAACCGTGCTAGCTTGTTAGCCTAGCAGCTAATAGCCGCATTTGTGTGCTCCAGCTTCGCGTCAGTCGCCTCCTTCAGGACAGTTTGTCCCGTCAGGTGGTGGGAGGCGGCCTGCCCGTGGAGGCCAGGTTCACAGAACCGTGTTAAAGTAACCCCTCGGGGGGTTAGTTGTCACCGAATGAGACGTGACTAGCTTCATGTTAAGTGCCAAGTCACAGTGGAGTCTAGGTAGGTAGCCACATAGTGCTACATCAGTTGATAGGAACCTGCTAGCTTTCATAGACTTTGTCTTTGTTGTGTAGGTGGCACATTAATACAGTTCAAGTAAGGTCAACCTTTTCTTAATTTTCCATTACTTGCTTTAAAAGCCAGAGACCAGATCGAACCCCTTCCTTCACTGTGTTTTTGTTAACAATGTATTCTCTCCTCATGGAGGGTTTGTACGCTGCTCAGCTTGGATCATAGTCAAAGTGACAGGTTGAGATTGTGTCGTTGTTTACGATTGTATCTGTCCACAGTTCTCCCCAGTGTCAGTATAGGTGACTGCATCTGTGCTTTGCATCCCTTTCCGCCTGATGTTGCTAACTGATCACTGCTTCTTCAGGTCACGACCGAGGGGAAGCCAAAGATCGTGGATATCATCGACACGACAGGCAGCGGTGACGTGAACATGACCACAGTGGCGGAACCTAAAGACGGGACAATCACAGGCCTCTCTGGTAGAATCCTTCAGGTCAGTCGACACCTCTTGATATCTCATTTTTATATGAATGGTTACAGCTATTGTCCTACATGTTAAGTCATTTTGAGGTGATCATCAGACCCACACTTGATGTATCTTCCTTCGTATCTGTCTCACACTGTGTCTTTTTATGTCGTCCAGATCCCTCCTGCCTGGGTCAATCCATCAGGGACGTATCGCATCGGAGTTAAAAATGGCTATGAGTTCTTCCCTAAGGCTCTAAAAGAAAGAATACAGGTAAGAAAGACGGGACATTATTTCTGCACCAGCACTATCATGGCTTTAATTTTCAAACACTATGGTAGTGCATGTAAATATGAAGCTTGAAAACTCAAGAGACGGTCATTATTATTACTGTTTCTGTTGTCTAATAGAAAGAGCGAAAGGAGAAGACGTGGGACCCGCCACACAGAGCAGCACTTGCTGAGGTGTCCCGCAAAACAGAAGAGTTTGACCTCTCTCACCCAACACCCTCACAGGTAAGTCTTACAAAGTTGAGTTCTTGACTTCTCATCTTCTCATCAGTGTTTGCATAATGGGATGTTTTCTACTCTGACTGTTGCTCTTAAACACAACCTTCACCCTGCTGCCCCTCTCTAGATGGAGAAGCTGCAGAAAGAAGAGTTGCAGTGTCAGTCAGAGCTGCTGGCATCTCTAGAAAAGAAGTACAGTGATCCTGGTCCTGTATATGACTGCGTGCTGTGGCACGATGGCGTCACATGGAGGTACCCCCACACCCTTTTTTTCTCCTCATCATGAATGGTTTCCTCCCCACTTGCTACTCCTCTCACCTCTTTGTTATTTCTTTTGTATTCTCAGGGCTGTAGTGGACACTTCAGAGTGTGGAGAGCTGTCCCAGTGCACGGTGCTGTGCTCCTACAGAGAGACACAGGAGTATGCCACATTAGGAAACGCTGAGATGCTTAACTACTCTGTTAACATTTATGATGAGGGAAACACACTCTGCATTGTCACAAGTGGAGGTAAGGTTACCCCAGCACATGATGAATCTTTGTTTTTCAGTTGCTCTGAAACTAGTAAACTCAGAAAATGTCCACTACGCTATCTCCAGTCTCAACTTGCTTGTCTGCTTTGTAAAGGGGCTCATGGGACACATGTGGCAAGCATCGCAGCAGGTTACTTCCCAGAAGAACCAGAGCGTAATGGTGTTGCGCCCGGTGCTCAAATCCTGGCTCTGAAGATCGGAGACACTCGCCTCAGCACCATGGAAACAGGCACAGGACTCATCCGTGCGGTATATTGCCCTGACTCTGTCAAATATAGTTACATTTTAACAGTTGTTTTGAACCTTTTATCCATTGTTTTTACATTTTGATTCTTTCTTTATATTTGTCACTTAAAGATGATTGAAGTAATCAACTACAAGTGTGACCTGGTTAACTATAGCTATGGAGAAGCAACTCACTGGCCCAATTCAGGGTAAGTACTGCATAGTGGTTCCAACTGGGTGCTTCACTGTGTGGGTTAATTTGTGTTGAACTATTATTCTCACTTATTTTTGTCTATTTTTTTTCTTTCAGGAGGATTTGTGAGGTGATCACAGAGGCTGTCCAGAAGCACAATGTCATATTTGTTTCAAGTGCAGGAAACAATGGCCCTTGCCTCTCTACAGTCGGCTGCCCAGGGGGAACCACTAATAGTGTCATAGGTACACACACTGATAAACACATCTATTGATAAACTTATATATTAGTTTATCTAGGGAGACAACCGAAGTTCATAGTGTTTCTTCTTCTGTAGCACCTTAAGTCAATGAAGAAAAAATGTATCCATTGTCGAAACCCAAATATGTGTGTGATTGTTATTATTTTTTTTCCAAATGAAATTTGCATTAATTCCAGCTCCCAACTTTCTTTTCGCCGCAGGTGTTGGAGCTTATGTGACTCCAGACATGATGGTGGCTGAGTATTCCCTGAGGGAGAAGCTGCCTCCCAACCAGTACACCTGGTCGTCCAGGGGCCCCAGTGTCGATGGGGCCCTGGGGGTCAGCATCAGTGCCCCTGGTGGGGCCATTGCATCTGTACCCAACTGGACTCTTCGTGGTACCCAGCTGATGAACGGCACATCCATGTCATCCCCTAATGCCTGTGGTGGCATCGCACTCATCATCTCAGGTGTGTCCTGGGCCATGGACTGATACTGGATACTAATACTGCATGTCGGAATTAATGACATGTATGGAGGTGTGCATGAATGTAAATCTGATGCTTGTGTGTGTGTTTTTGTTTGTGTGAGAAAGGGCTGAAGCAGAACGGGATCCGTCCCTCTGTTCCTGCGGTGAGGAGAGCGCTAGAAAACACCGCTCTGAAGGTTGATGACATTGAGGTTTATGCACAGGGCCATGGAATAATCCAGGTAAATTAACTGTAGTGGTTTCATTTTCCTTTTCTGTCACTTGTAACAGGCTTGTCATGTTATTCTATGTTATTACTGTAAGTGTTTTGTTATTTCTCTCAGTAATTTCCCTCTTTCCTTCCTTTCAGGTTGACAGGGCATTAGACTACCTCACTCAAAACGCCTCTTTACCCACCAGCCACCTTGGCTTCTCAGTAAGCGTGGGCACACAGAGAGGCATCTACCTCAGGGACCCAGGCCAAGTACTTGCACCCTCAGATCATGGAGTTGGAATTGAACCCATCTTCCCAGAGAACACAGGTGCTGTTCATACTTTGCAGGACAATCATTACAGCCGTTTTTTTGTCTGATTTTCATGGTATTTTTAATGTAGATGTGTGTTTTTCTATAATTTTTTTTTTTAACACAATCTATCTTCATCTGATATCCATCACAGAAAACTCTGAGCGAATCTCCTTGCAGCTTCACTTGGCACTCACATGTTCCGCCCCATGGGTCCAGTGCCCCTCCCATCTAGAGCTGATGAACCAGTGTCGTCATGTCAATGTCCGCATCGATCCTGTCGGACTGAGAGAGGGAGTGCACTACACAGAGGTAGGGACAAGACAGAGAGGAGGAGGAAGTAAAAAATATATGAAGCCGTCTCTGCTGAGTCTGTATTAGTGTAAATCTGATCACTGTGAATGTGTTTTGTTTAGGTGTGTGGCTATGATACAGCAGCGCCGAGCTGTGGCCCACTGTTCAGAGTCCCCATCACGGTTATTATCCCTGCCAAGTGAGTTCTTATGTAAAACTGGCATTGATTTCTGTCACTTTTAGTGAGAAGTTTGCACAAATGTGTGTTTATGTGACTGACGGCTGTCTGTCTTCCATCAGAGTAACAGATAGTCGTAATCAGGAGGTGCGTTTCACAGACGTCCACTTCAGACCAGGCCAGATCAAACGCCACTTCATCACCGTCCCTCAGGGAGCCTCCTGGGCAGGTCAGTGTTATACACTTATCCGTTTTTTCTTCACTTTGTGCAGTTCCGGGTCACATTAATCAACTGATTGTATTATCAAGAATTATTATTATACTTGTGAAATACTGACAAAGATGCAATATTAATGTCCATAAATGTATGTACTCAGAAATAACTGTAGGTTGTATATCCCCTGCTGGTTTTCTGTTATTCTTTGTCTCGCGTGACTTTAAAGTAAGTAAGAAATTGCACTTTATGTGGCATTTAAATTGTCGCAAGAAGATCCGTGAACATTGGAGAAACCCCGTATCATTCAAGTCTCTTATCTTTTACTCAACATATCAAATGTCGAATTTTGTTATGTTTGATTCACAAATGAAAGATTTGATACATTTCTCCGTGGTTATGCCTGAATAATTGCCTTTCAATTCCGTTTTTATTTAATGCAACATTTAGATTTGTTTTACATTTCAAAATGAAACTGGTGTTTTTGTCTGACTGAAGTAGAGATATTAGTCGTGCGCAATGCAAATGTGGCCTTTTAATCTTTTAACTGTTCCTCTCTTTCCCTTTCCCTGTCTTCCTCCCCAACTTCCTGGTTCCACCTCTTGCTTTTACGCCCTCACCTGCATCTTCTCTTCCGCCCTCGTTGCTCTGTTTTTCACCTCTCTCCCCTGCAGAGATCACACTGACCTCTCACTCGGGAGACGTGTCGTCAAAGTTTGTTCTCCATGCAGTGCACCTGGTCAAACAGAAAGCGTACAGAGCAAATGAATTCTATAAGTTCTCTTCACTATTGGAAAAAGGCTCATTAACCGAGGCTTTTCCAGTGTTGGTAAGAAGATTATTATATTTTTAATGAATTTGTATTTAACTGAGACTTTGCTAGTAAAGTAAACATACCCGTATCAACTGGTCTAGTTGTGTGTAGTTTTCTAGTCACTCAATTTCTAAGATGCATGCTTAATAAAATTGTTAGGACTAATTTATGTGTTTTTGTCTCCAGTCGGGGAGGATAGTAGAGTTGTGCATTGCACGATGGTGGGCGAGCCTGGGTGACGTCATGGTGGACTACAGCATCTCGTTCCATGGACTCAACACTTCTCCTTCTCCCCTGCACATAGTAAGAAGAGTGTTCAGACACAGCGGAAACTAGGCTACAATTCAGATGGTATTTGTTCAGTTTTTTTTTTTTACTCTCATCTGTCTCTACCCAGCATGCCTCAGAAGGAGTGACGAGCTTTGATGTGTCGTCGCCTCTGAGGTATGAGGAAGTTTCCCCCACTATTACCCTCAAGTCATGGGTTCAGCCTCTCAGGTAAACATACACACACACACACACACACATTTATATATTTTTGTCTGATAAGAGTGCTGTACATTGTGACCCCTGTTGTTTCTGTGGTTGTAGACCTTTAAGTTCAAAGATAAAAGCCTTGGGAGTGAGGGATGTTCTCCCCAATAACCGACAACTCTACGAGATTGTCCTCACCTACAGCTTTCACCAGGTACAGCCATCACAACGTAATGAGAAAGTGACTTTTTTTCTTTTTCTTTGTGTGCATAATCTTATTCTGCTTTGTCCTCAGCCTAAGAGTGGAGAGGTTACCCCCAGCTGTCCCACGCTGTGTGAGCTGCTGTACGAGTCTGAGTTTGACAGTCAGCTCTGGATGCTGTTTGATCAGAACAAGAGACTGCTGGGCTCAGGGGACGCCTACCCACACCAGGTACACCCAGCCACAAGAAAGTGATTGTCCCTGAGATGACAGGTTTTCTGTCATCTTTGTTAGATGTTCCAATATCGTGTAAACAAGAAACTTTGCTTCCATAATCAAGGTAGCAGATTAGAGAATCCTGATTTCTCCTGCCAGATATACAAGTAACCAGGTTTCTGATTGGCTCGACAAAACATGTGCCCAACTAAAGACTGTAGACAGAGAAGTAAGAGCCAGGTCATGTTTTCCAGTCGCCCACACATTCCGACAGGGAGGTGCCTCTCTTCATACTACAATGGGGAGTGTGTGTATGTGGACATGTTCAACACGTGCGATGGAAAGATGACGGCGATCTCCAGACAACAAGTTATATTTGCCTGAATAAAATAAAATAACATGGTTAACTGTCAAATTGCACTGGTTATGGTTAAGAAGGAGAAAGAGAAGTTTCCTTTAATGAACTGAACTGACTAATAACTGACTCCCCTGTCTGTTTGACCTCCCAGTATTCCCTGAAGCTGGAAAAGGGCGACTACACTGTGCGTCTGCAGGTCCGTCACGAGCAGTCCAGCGAGCTCGAGCGCCTCAAGGACCTACCGTTCGTGGTGTCCCACCGTCTCTCCACCACACTCACTCTAGACGTCTATGAGACGCATCGGGCCGCCCTCATGGCCAAGAAGAAGGCAAACTCTCTCACCCTGTGCCCGGGTGCCACCCAGCCTTTTTACGTCACAGCCCTGCCAGACGACAAGTGAGTCAAACCGGCGAAACTTTCCTTTTGTATTACAAAACCTTAAAAAAGGAAAAGCCCTACTCGATGGTCCCAGATCATAGGAGGTCTTATACAGAAAAAAAGCTGTGACAGTGTACAGCAACTAAATTTGTCATTGATCAAATGTAAGGCAGTGATGTATTCAATCTGACAGTTTTCTTAGGCACGAAGAGAGTGGAAAACCTCAAGTATCCCAGTGTAGAGTGCTACTGGATAAGATATACTGCACTTAAGTTTAAAAAGCCCAACTTGAATTCTACTTAATTATGAATTTCTCAATGTTAACAACATTAGATGTGTGATATTTCCATCTTTCTTCCTTCTTCTCTCAGGATCCCTAAGGGGACGAGTCCAGGCTGTTATCTGTCAGGCTCTCTCGTTATCCCCAAGAGCGAGTATGGCAAGAAAGCAGTGAGTTACTCTGTTCTGTGTTAATCACGCACTTCAGAGCAGTGGTCAGTCCTACTCCTCAGGACCCACAGTCATTAGAGCTGGTTTAAATTTTTCCCAAACTCAAGGAGTTTTTACATCAATGTCAGGTGAATGCAGAACAAAACCACAGGGTGAGGCAGGTCACCCTGGCCACCCTGCCAATCCTGGTTAATGATGTAAAGTCTGAAATCCGGTGATTAAACATGTGAAGTACTTGTGGTTCTGATGATCAGGGTTAAAGACCAGTGCTCGAGTGCTTTCCCCCTCATTGTCAGTTATACTGTATCTCATCAGTTTCAGACTGGAGAGGTGATCGGTCTGCTTTGTCGCTTCTTCAATCAGTTGCCATCTTTTTTGATTAAAGGGGCAGTAAGAGATTTTGGAGAAAGCTTGTCTCTCTCTTTGTGTTGTTGAGGATTTTACTGCTCCTGCAAACCTGCAGCCTCGGGTATGTGAGAGCAACGCATTAACCACCGGTCCAAAACCCCTGAGTCGTAGAGTCATTCGCTAGCACGTCTCTTAACCTGTCGGGGAGTGATGTTCACAAACTGCATACGCAGTGTTGTCCGCACCTTTTTTTTTTTTCTTCTTCAATTTACAGAGACAGGGCTGAGCCGAAAACCCGCCTACACACAGAACCGACAGCTAGTGAGGAAACATTCGCTGATTTTTACAAAACGTGTATTGTTTTAAAATCGCTTACAGCTCCTTTAATTAATTTTTTTTTCTCTCACTCATTTGCCTTCGGCCATTCTTCCAGAAAAAAACCCAATGTTGATCATGCCAGGTTGAAAAACAGTTGATGCAGGTTTATTAAATCTGCACAACTGACTAATAATGGGCATCAGCTGCTTCTGAACCACCATATCTTCATTTCACCTAACCTGGAATGTGGGAAAATATTAGCTTTGGGGGGAAAAAACAGCAAAAAGAAACGATCGGTCTGATTCTAGCTTATATAATGTGTCTATGCCTATAAATACAAATAAAACGACATTGATAAGAGCTAATTGTAAACAAAAAAAAAAGAAGACTAATTATAAGGGCCACGCTGTGTTTGTGAAAAACCACAAATGAATAAAACTTGACAACAAGATTGGAACATCTACTTTTACACTCATTACTAAGACAAATGTTTTATCTCCAGAGCATTTCCTTCCTGTCTTCCTGGGCTGCAGGTTTTCACCTCCACTTCTTTTTTTAAGAGCTGTTTCATCCTGCACATCTGAATATTTTCCATCTTTTGGTGTGTTTGTGGTTGAACTTGCTTTACTCAAAGGTTCCAATGCAAAAAATGTTGTCTTGCTGAATACCTGTTTACTCTCAAAGCATTATACACACAGAGGAAGTTTACAAACCATGTCAAATATTAACTCAGAATTCACTGTGTTTTAAGTGTTTGGCACTGAGTGAAAATACGTAAGAACAACGAGTCAGTCAGATTTGTTAGCTGTGATCAGGAGATACAAAACCTGAGCAGCACACCACTTGTTTGCTCTATCGTATGTTTTAGGGCTGACAGGTGGGTGACACTCTGTTGAGTAATGATGAAAGATAAAATGAAGAAAGAGCGAAGAATCCTTTTTTTCTGGTGTGTTTGTGTTGTCTCTTCCTCATTGTGTGTTATTCTGACCACCAGGGGCAGGCCTCTGCAAAACGACAAGGAAAGTTTAAAAAGGTACTGGATGAGCTAGAAACACTGTACAACAGAGCTCCCACTGCTCTCCTAGCTTTTGGAAATGGCCTATTCTTCACCTTAAGATGGGATTTTGTTACATATGCATTTATCATGTCCAAGCACGTCAATATTGCTGTATAGAAATCTGCAACAGTCTTGTCAATATCACACATCTAATGTTGAGCAGTTAAACGTTTTCTGGTGGTCAGTGAAATTATTTGTATATCAGCAATTGATAAAGAGCACTACTTTAAAGTGGTCGGTAGGAAAAGGGTGAGAATCTGCCGAGTAGAAAAAGAGGTCATGGATTTTGTTGAATGAATCAGTTGTTGTGTTTTTGATTAAACTACATTTTGTGGTCACACAGGATATTGTACCCGTCGTCTACCATCTAGTTCCTGCCCCCAATAAAACAAAGAATGGAGGGAAGGAGAAGGACAAGGAAGGAGACAAGGAGAAAGACGTGAAGGAGGAGTTTGCAGAAGCCATGCGCGACTTGAAAATTCAGTGGATGACAAAGTGCGTGAAGTTCCTCGTGTTTTTTTTTTTTTTGGGGCTCAGTCACACATTACCTGCTTTGTCTTATTCCTTTATTTCTCACTGATCCACGTGTCCTGTCCATTCTTTGCCGTTCAGGTTGGACTCCAGCTCCATCTATGAAGAACTCATGGAAAACTACCCGGAATATCTTCCGCTGCATGTGCAAAGACTGCACCAGCTGGACTCTGAGAAGGTGAGAGAAAAGGAAGAAGCCCTGTTAGGGCAACTGAATCATTTACTTCGAGAAGTTTGAATGTTAACTATGCAATTATCTCTGCTCACAGTCATTTTGTGTTTTGTGTTTAGGAGCGTGTCAAACGTCTCAGGGAGGTGGTATCTGCAGCCGACATTGTCATCTCCCACATCGACCAGACAGCCCTGGCTGTCTACCTCACCATCAAGACAGACCCTCGGCCTGATGCCGCTTCTATCAAGACGTATGTCGCTCCAAAGATTCGTTAGAGATATTAATACTTCACCAACGTGTTCTTAATTGAAAGTAAAGCAACGAAATAACTCTTTGAATGCGTTGAATGTTACAGGCGCGTGATTAGATTTTCCTTAAAAAAGAAATCGAGCATTAAGTCATAGATAGAGTTGAAGGGTTTCTACCAGGAAATTTCCAACCACATCCTGGTACATCTCACTTCTTGATCAATTTAGTTATTATTTGACAACTTATACAGTCACCAAACTGGCCCTGTGTAACTTTTGAAAATGTCTTTTATTTTTATTTTTTTAAAGTGACATGGAGAAGCAGAAGTCGTCTCTGCTGGACGCTCTGTGCAGGAAGGGCTGCGCTCTGGCCGACCAACTCCTGCTGCCCCCTGTGCCACAGGAAGCTGCTGGTGCCCTCACCACGGATCAACAACAACAACAACAACAACAACAACAACAACAACAACTAGAAGCTGTCGCAGCAGAGGAGGAGGTCGTGGTGCAGGTGGCCAGCAGTTCTGACGACGCCCTGAACAACGCGGCGAAAGCTCTGACGGAGACATTTTGGGAGGTGCAGAAGTGGGTCGAGCTAACTGACTCAAAGGTGAGCAAAGTGTATTTTAGAAAACATGGTAAAGGCCGGAGCCGATCCCTTGTAATGGAGGACTTGACGCAATAGAAATAAAATTGAATTGAACTGAAGGTTAAGTAATTTAAGTTCCAAATAATCTTATGTGAATTTATTTTCCATGTGATGTTAAAGGATTAGGCTGATGATGATCTTTTTTTTCATATTGTCAAAGAATCCCATAAAAAGACAAAAAACTATGTGCTAGACCGTCTCTGAATGTTTTCTTTTCAGTGGTTCCTACCAAAGAGACATATCTTTATAAAATGATTCACAAATATGAATATATATATATATATAAAAATATATGTGTTAATTCAGTCAACTGATATACTGTGCTTGTCTTTGGACTTTTCCACTGTACAGGTGTTGATGTTTTCATACAAACACGCTCTGGTGAACAAGATGTACAGCCGAGCCTTAAAGTACGCCTCAAAGATGGTGGAGGAGAAGCCCAGCAAAGAGAACATGAAGAACTGTATCCAGGTATGAGAGAAGTGACGTCTGATTATCGGTTCAACACCACGTTTTATAGATAGTAGAATAACTGGAAATCATTTCCTGTTTCTTGTTTTTCCAGCTAATGCGACATCTACGATGGACACACTGCGCCAACTTCAGTGAGAACTGGCTTCCTGTCATGTACCCCACTGAATACACGCCTTTCTAGGCACAGACACACACAAATGCATGAGCACCATAACCATACAGGGTCCATTACATGGTAAGCTCAACATCGTGTCCCTCAGGGTCACATGGTCTATTCATCTGACCAACCAGCTGCCACCCGAGAATCTCCTTTTTTTTTGTGTTTTTAAATTCAGATGTAGGTGAACACCAAAATGAAGGATAACCTCTGTGTTTAAATGGTTTAAAGCACTCGACACCGTATAAGACACGGAATGATGTTCCTGTTTTGTTGATCACCACAGCTCTGTCAACCCTTATTATTTTGAATGCTCAAAACTCTTTGCCACGGCTTGGTGTCACTGTAGCTCAGTAATATCTTCGTTGAATGTTGTCTTTTGTTTTGGTGTTGTCTACGCATACAGAGGCTTTCAATCCCCCCCCACACCTGTCTGGGCTCCATATCACATTAATAACCTCACTCTCTCATGTAAATACTGTGAAAAGGCCAGTGTGGACTCCAAGGATGCTTCCTTAGTCTTCAAAAACAAAAAACTCTAGTCACAACAACAGAATGATATGTCAGCGGGAAAAGCGAGAGGACTCGCTGCAGCACATGTGCGGACATACAATGACACGCAGAGTCGGCCTGATCCAGGAATCAAGAGAAAGACTCGGACAGAACCTAACAGCTCGTTTCTTTAATCCTGTCTGTCTTTTTAGGCTCTGATTTGCGAACACAGTCACTCAGAACACACAACAGTGCTGAGGAGGTGCCTTTCTACTTGTACCTTACCTTTTCTGGTGGGACAAAAAGATGAAGTGCGAAGCGGCTTTGTCCACTGAAAGCTGCACAATCGGCAGCGTCAGTCAGCACTTGGCAACTTCAGTCGTTTCCCATCAGCCTTAGGTGTCAGATGGGGTTTTTGAGCTCATATCAGCAGTTTGATGTCCGTGCATTTCATGTTGGTTGTCTCGTCAGGAATCCACACACGCACACGTTCTTGACTTCCACTTACCTCCGGAGGTGTTGGCCGCCCACGTCACACCGCAGTCGACCTGAACGCCACATTTAACGGCCGTCACGCAGAGCTCACTCCCACAACAGATGCAGTTGTAGACAGCGGCAGGATGATCAGATCAGATCCGATTTCATTGTAAAATGTTCACACTGTCGTAGAGATGTTTCTCTGCGTCTTTCAACTCGCTGCATTTGTACACGGTGTCATAAAAATAATGTACAGACACATAACATAAAAAAGATTAAGATGCAATAGGTATATAATACAAATATTATTCTAATTGATGTATTTTGCATATATGCATGTCTTGTAGAGGTGTAAGGAAGAATAGTTTTAATTGGAGGCAGTTTTTAGTTTGCTTCAATTTGAAAGATTTTTAATCTGAAACAAGATTTTAGACAATATCCACTTTCTTTGAGTGTTTGTGAATGATTTTATGTGATGTGTGAGCATATTTTTGTGGACATGGGCAGAATTGAATAGATTTCCATTTAGAGGAGGTTGAGCAGAAGGATTTTCTTTTGTTTTTATTCACGTGACAGGACCAGGCCAGTGGTTTTGTATGTTTGATCAGATTTTTAACGAATCACACCACAGCTAACCATTGTGCTTAGTAAGTTATTTTAGATCTTTTTGGGAGGTTTTCTTCCAGACAATCTTTGATTTTCATTCATTTCTTTCCATGTGAACAATAAGTCTGAATTTATTCAGTCATCTTCTTACAATAATCTTTCTTTCAAACCCTTAGTAACCCTAACCTTGGTAACCAGTCCGTATTTAGGCATGAATATTGAACGAGGGGAAAAATACATTGTTTTCAGGTAATTTCAGTAATATTCAGCAGTTTTATGTTTGTTCACCATCATGGATGGTGTATGCCACCAGAGCTGCGTTCAGACTTGCACTGAAGTTCGTTTGAAACTGAAGTGTCCTGAACTTTTCTCTTCCGGAAAATGTCTGAGTGAGCTCATGTGAGAATACAGCAGGAAAAACTCTGGAAAATTCAGGAACACAAAATGTTCCTGCCTTTGTGAACGAGTCTGACTCAGACAATCTCCTGCTGCGTTCGTCATATGTGAACGTCAAAGTTCACGTCTGAACACAGCTCAGGTTTTCATCGCACTCCTGTTACATTGTCAGACTCACCATGCACATGCTGTTTTTGTAAGTAAGTTGATGTGGGAGAATCTGAGACATCGTCTTCCTTGTCAAAACCTTGTGCCTACATTACCCACAATGCTGGCAATTTCTATAACAGTACATATGCCTGAAACTGAGATGAGGAACAGGCTACAGAGTTTTGGTAAACTCACTTATTTCAATAAGCTCAATGTTATTTTTTTTCTTTTTCAGCTTTTATCATAGTTCTCCAACAAGACAATTAATCAGACTTTGTGTAGCTTCTCCTGAAGCCACAAAACTCAGTGGTGTTCCACCAATTGTTTTCAATGTCTTATGGAAATGAATGAATCAATGAAATAATTACAGAATGGTTGGAAAAATGCATCTAAAAAATATATGCACGCATTTGAAAACTTGCACAAACCCTGGTATGGTCCTTTAGAATATTTCACCTCACTACTCATGCGAGAGACGAGGACGCGCGGCTCTTTGTTTTCATAAAGCTGTGTAGAAGACGAACATGCTACACCTGCAAACTACATATTCAGTTGGAACCTGTTTATATTTGTGATTCTTGACCCCTTTTTTTATCCACTTCTGTAAAACAAACACATTTCCTGTCTCACACACTCATTAGTATTTTCAGTTCAACCCAAGACGGACTTTCATTTCAGTGTAACTCTCAAAGGAAGCTCGAAGCTGAAAAAGAAAAGGAAATTGGACATAACGTAGAATAGAAGAATAAAATGAAGAGAAGGAAGTAAAGGCTCTTTCCCTGATGTTTTGAGTCGTCTCACAAGTGGAAGGTTTATACTTCAGAATGTAGAAGCAGTTGCCCTCAAGCCGAGGCCTTTTGTCCTCATGAGAATAAATATCTTTTCTGGGGTGACCATTCATGCGAGGCAACATCGGTGGTCCCAACTTCTGTTTCCCCCCTGGGGGGTAGCAACGCCTTGTGTTTCTGTTTTTTATCTGTGATGCGTGTGCACTTTCTGTAGCAGCCGCAGCACAGGCCTCTCCACGTGCACAGGGGTTTACAGGAGTCATTTGGGTTTTGGTTTGTGTTCATCATTTTGACTTTTTTTTGCATCTTCTGTTTTATCCTGCTTCTTTGCATTAGTTTTTTTGTTTTATTTTTCTGGCCTTTTTCCTGTGTTTGGGTTTCGGTTGAGACAGACGTCACGTTCAGGGCTCAGCAGTCGTCGGGACTTGTTGCCACTGGCGGTCTCTCAGAGAATTTAGCCTTAACTCTCATCACAGGACCGAACCGTCCATTTCTGGCACCAGACAGACTTCTCATATCTGTCGCGCTCGCTCTGCTGGTGTCAGGAAAGATTTCAAAGATGCTTTCTCTGGATGTTGAGTGTTTATATTTATAGTCATAAAAATTGAGTCAATGCCAATGTTTTACAGAATGTCAATGAGATGAGGTTAAATGCTCTCAGTATTATTTTATACCCATTCTTCCTCGATAACATGTGGGAAAGAGCTGAGCTACCGTCACACCATTTTGTTCTCACATGAAATTAAAAGTCACAAACAAGGAAAATAACACTGAATAAAAATGATTTGGAAGAATGAATGTGTTCCCTGGTCATCACTTGTAGATTCTATATTTTTGTTGTGTTCTGTAATATGTTAAAATATTGCGTGAGAGTTGTAGAGAAATGACAAGTACAATGATACAAATATTTCCATTCAAAAAAATTTTATTAAACAAAATGTAAAACAGTAAAAAGGTAAGTAGTGCTGCAGACACTGCAAAACTTAAAAATGGTTGTATATGTTCAAAATGTCCATTGTATGACTAAAATAGCTTTAAAGTTATGAGATGGTTTATTATCATATTTACAAAGAAAAGCATTAAGTTTGAGCTGCTGGTTTTGGTTTTCCAAATGTCATTTACTGTAATTGATCATTTTAAGCTCCACACTAACAAATAATTTCTCTTCTCTTTCAGTATAATGGGAAACCAGGCCTGGATCAGTAAAACATTATGAAAATCATCAGCACTTGTATGAGGAACAATGCAGCTTAATGGTTCAATGCAAATTTCACATTACTGCAAAGTCAAAAAATGTAAACTTGCGTGCTGCCTTTCAAAATCTTTCAGCACTGGTCAATATTTTACAATTGATAGCCATAAGAAGTTTTGAATCTCAATGTATGAAGCAGGTGACCCCGGCCTACAACTAATCTCATGACATGCTGTTGTTTTGCATCTGCTACCAAACTGGAACAAGACATATGTTGTGTTTAGCAGAATCCTAAAAGCAGAGCCCCTTAGACTTTACAACTTTAAATGTTTAAGACATTCACTTCAGAGAGTCTGACATCTGACACCCTGCAGCCCATGGGGCTCAAGGGCGTTCACACAACTGCTGATGTTTTGTTAATCCAGCCTGTTCTGTCTCTCTCTCTGCTCGTTGCCATGAAGATCTTCATGTCTCCATCCTCAGCCAGTAAACTTGTGTGAAAGGCCTTTTGAAAGTTCTCAGTGAAAGTCAGATCGCTCTCCATCCTGACCTTGTTGGACCAGATCACAGTCGTTCCCGGTTGACAGAAATGCTTCATGGTGGCGAGGAGCTCGTCTAAGAAGTCGTGATGGTAGACCACATCCGCTGCCAGCACGTAGTCGTACCGGTGGACGGATGTGGGGTGGGTGCGCTCCAGATCGTAGCCCCAAGACAGAACCTCCACCTTGGGCAAGTGTCTGCACCGCCCCCTGGTGTTCCTCATCGTGTTGGCCCTGAGGTTACTCAGCACATCTGGTAAGTCTGTAGCCGTGACTGCAGCTCCTGAGGAGAACATTAAAAGAAAAATATTTTTAAAATATATTCTTCTATAATACAATCCAGTTTATTGTAGTAAATTAAAATATAAATAGAACATATGAGATAGAGAGACACCAATATAGTAAAAAGCTGATATAGAGAAAATGAATACAGTATAATATATAATAAATAATCAATGTAGTATTATGATGTAAAATAAATATTCAATCTTGACTTCATGTGTGTCATGTCATGGTGACCTTTGTGACGGCTCACCTAGCAGACTGGCCACGATGGCCACCAGTCCAGTTCCAGCTCCCAACTCCAGCACCTGCTTCCCCTGCAGGTTCACCGTCTCCCTGTTGTGGTCCAGGAAGGAGCACAGAGCCAACGCCTGCGTGGAACAGAAATGAACAACAGCTGTTCAAGTGAGATTTTGGCTTCTTTTTTGGGGGGGTTTCTCGCATTTTGTCATATATGAGAAATACTCACCCCTGGCCACATGACAGCTCCAAAGGAGTCCATGGATTCATAAATGAGGATGTCCTGCCCTGCGTAGTGGTAGATGTCTTTACTGAGGCTGCTAATGACGTGGGGAACCCAGACCGGTGCTCGGTAATGCTGGGCAGGTGTTTGTTTCGGTAGCTCCTGTCCTTGGGACAAAAGGCCAAAAATGTAAATTCCCTCTGACACTGACGCAAAACATGAAGAGAAATCTATAATTATGAGTCAATAGCCTGACATGGTTCAATAAGAAGATGAGCATCAGCAATTTGACGGGCACATCGCATCTTTTTTAATTGAAAAAAACAGTTTTTGTCTTTCTTCCTTTTTAATTCACACACTCTACACCAGTGGGCAGAGTAAATCAGACCTTTTGTTTTACTAAGGAGAATTGATAATTGATCTTGCCTCATACATTTCAGTCATTTTCATACATGCATATGTTTCAGATATATTTCATTTTGGACAAACGTGTAGTATAAACAGACCGTAAGACATGGTCAGCAGTTTTTAATTAGAATTACTTTCTGATATTGATATGGCAGCAGATTTTTCTAGAATAAAAACTATCTTGTCTACATCTAACTATGCCCTCAGGTGGAAATGTAAATTTAAAAAAAATCTTTTGTAATTTGGGTGAACTGTTCATTAAACAGAAGGTAATGGGGCTTGCGATTACTCACCTGTGATATCTTCATCACTGGCTGTGTGCTCATTTCTTTCTCCCTCCTCATCTCCCCTCTCGGCCTCTGTTACGTCACTACCATTTTCCTCATTGTGTTTTTCCTGCTCCTCCGTCTCCTCAGCCTCCTCCGTCCCTCCTTCCTCCTCCTCCTCTCTCAGCAGAGATTGGATTTCCAGCCCCTCTTCACCTTCTCCCTCTTCGTCTCTGCTCGTTGCCATGAAGATCTTCATGTCTCCATCCTCAGCCAGTAAACTTGTGTGAAAGGCCTTTTGAAAGTTCTCAGTGAAAGTCAGATCGCTCTCCATCCTGACCTTGTTGGCCCAGATCACGGTCGTTCCCGGTTGACAGAAATGCTTCATGGTGGCGAGGAGCTCGTCTGAGAAGTCGCGATGGTAGACCACATCCGCTGCCAGCACGTAGTCGTACCGGTGGACGGATGTGGGGTGGGTGCGCTCCAGGTCGTGGTCCCAGGACAGAGCTGCCACTTGGGGTGTGTGTCTGCAGCGCCCCCTGGTGTTCCTGCTCAAGTTGAGTCTCAGGTTGTTCAGGACCTCTGGACGGTCTGTAGCTGTCACCCATGCACCTGAGGATAGTGAATAAAAATATTCAACCTGAAATCACCTCTCAGAAGCTGCACGGTGGTGTGGAGGCTAGCAGCACTGTTGCCTCACAGCAAGAAGGTTCCTGGTTTACGTTCCAGGTTCGGACAAAAACCATCCAGGGCCTTTCTGCAGGTTCTCCCTGTGTCTGTGTAGGTTTTCTCCGGACCCACAGTCCAAAGACATGCAGATTGGGGTTTGGTGGATCAGAGACTCTAAATTGACCGTAGGTGTGAATGAGAGCGTGAATGGTTGTTTGTCTCTGTATGTTGACCCCGCGATATATATTGGCAACCTGTCCAGGGTGAAACCCGCCCCTCTCCCTGTGTCAGCTGGGATCGGCTCCAGCCCAGATAAAGTGGTATTGATAACGGATGGAAAACATCTCTGTATTTAAGAACGCAAACCTGACTTGGCCAGACCTTTTCCTGCCAGCCCCCAAGTCAAACTTCTGGGAAACACCCTTTTTTTTTCGTACCCAGGAAAGCTGCTACAACAGACACCAGGCCAGTCCCTGCTCCGATCGCCAGAACTTCTTTGTCCACAAGGTTCAACTGCTCACGATGAGTGTCAAGGTAGTGGCTGAGCGCCAAAGCCTGAGGGCAGACAAAATCACAATGGACATTAATACTCAACATTGTGACATTTAGTCTGTGTTCCTTTATGTATCAGATGCAAAGACCTGTCAGGACAACAGGGAGACAGACTACACTCATTACACCTCTGAAAGAGATTTCTGTCAGGACCACATTATAATAAAATGATTTCATTTCAATTATTGCAATAAGTTATATTTGGAAGTATGGCCCTGCCCGCCCTGTCCTTCCATGTACATATGTCTTGAGCCTGAGGTAGGGAGAGCTCACCTTCCTACCCTTTCATGAGCCTCAGTGGAAAGTGAGGCAGGAAGAGCGGCAGCTGAAGACCCAGCACAGCACAGAGCAGGCATCAATGACAACACAGGACATCGAACAAGTCGGATACAGCGTGAAAAGGAGGTGCCGGGGTGGAGGTGGAGTAAAAATAGGAAGAGTAGGCCGACTGAAGCAGCTTAAATAGAGCGCGCAATATGAGCTCTGCCAATCGAAGGGGATCCACTGAGCCATCAGCTGATGTGGACTGTCATGGAGTCAGAGTCGAGTAGAGGTCGACCCCATCATACCAGTAGATGGAGTCGTCATGGAGATTATTCTGTTGACGCTTGAGCTCAGTAGACCTTGTGATTAAATCGAAATAGCTCTAAGACTCGGTTGTGTTGGCTTGATAATGCGGGGAAAAAAAACGTCAACTCCATCTGACGTAGATGATGCTTGACCTGTGCTTGCAGCAACACATTCTAAATTTACATCTCCTCAATTGGCAGATGCTTTTATCCAAAGTGACTTTCAACTGAGGGAATAAGAGTTTCAATAAGTGCAATTTCAAATTTCAAACAGTGCTACTCACCTCTGGCCATATCATGCCTGCATATGAGTGCAAAGCTTCTTCGATGCAGATCTCCCGTCCTGTATAATTATACACCTCTTTATCTGTAGAAGAAACTCTGAAACTCTGTCTCTGTTGTGTCCGGAACGCTGACTCCTTAGTTTGTGAATCATCTGGAAGATATAGAAAATTCCGACACTCAGATCTGTGGGGTCCGAATCAAAATACTAACCTGGACTGGTTCATCTTACATTTTTCTTCACCTTCCTCCTCCTCCTTCTCCTCCTCCTCTTCTTCTTCTTCCTCCTTTCCTGACACACGATAGGTTTCCTCCACAAAACAAGTCGACACAGTATCCATGTAAAATGTTCTGTGCTGTTGAACAAACAGATCAGGAGAAAATAGAGATTTTTTAGATTCGGTCTTTCTTTCTTTTTTATAGTTTTGGCTTTGTTACTCTCTTAACTTCCTTTATTTCCACAATTTCTCCAATGTAACAATCACATTTCTCAGATAATTTCAAGTTTGAGAAAATGACATGACGCTCTTACAAACCAAACTCAGTATCCCAACGACCTACTCGTGGCCGTTGACCTACCTGCTGCTGCTTTCTTGTGCAAAATCCCGGGAGCAATGCGACTGCATCTGGAGACCTCTGACTGCGAGGTTATAGACTCAGCATCCCCTTGGACACACCCATCGTCATCACAAGGCCACGGGGGTATTTTTAGAGCCATGCCCATGAGAAATCAAGCAAAACAGGATCTGAGAAGGGAGCATACACACTGTAGATTCAAAGACCCACCCACAGACACACAGCAACAGCTAAGATGAGTCGGAGAGGGAGTCGTGTCATATCAACAGTTATAGATCTTTGTGTTGGTCATGGACGGCTCTGCTGCTGCTCTCAGGAACCTCATACTGAATGTGACCTGAATGGATATAATATGAAGAAATAGCAAACCGGTAAACCTGGCTTTATTAGTTAGAAATTCCAAATTACTTGTTATGATTTGGACACAGTTGGGGGTCAAATCATTCGAGGTGTTGCACGTTACGTTGAGAATGCATTCGCTTTTCTTGGTTGTCTACAAATAGTCACAGAGACAGGATAAGCCCTGGCGGGGGAAAAAAAAACAACGGTCAATACATGATTTGTGTTTGGCTTGAAGGCATCTTTGCAAGGTTTCCCTCTTGAATCTGTGTGTGTTTGAGTTTTGTCACCAAAACCTAAAAGCCTCATAAACTGATTTTTATTTCTTGTACGTTGGTGCCACTCTGTCCAGGTCTCATTAAGCCAAGAGTCTATTTAAAAATGTCATCTGGAACCCTTAACTTGCTTTTCCTGCAATGGCCTAAATGGCTTCAGCAGACATGGCAGGTAACAGGATCAGGCTGGCATGCATCGCTGCTGTATCAACCCCCACGCCACCCCACCCAAGAAGAGAAGGGAGCTACCTCAGTCACATTTTAAGAGCATTCGACCATGAAGTATCGCCCCAGTTTAAGTTTCAGGTATCATCCAGGATCGCTCTGAGTGCATTGACAAGTTAATGGGGGAGTGGGGTCGAGCACAGTGGTCAGGTCAGCGCCCAGCTATGTTGTTGGTGTGCTGCAGCCTTATTTGGGCAAATAAAGATAAAGAGTTTTGCAGCTTGATAAGTGGCAGCGTCTCAGCTCTGCCTCTCAGTGAAAGGATGTAACTGATCCTCCTGCAGGGCCACAGACTGTTTTCAACTGTTGTGTTTGTGGTGCTTCACTGCCAGCATGGATAATCTCCCTATCCCTCGTCGGTCCATCTCTTCACCACTCCTCTCTTTCTGCAGCCAAACAACACATATCATCACATGTTGGCGGGCTTGTCGCGGCCACATCGGGCCAGTGGGATCATATTGTGAAGGCAAGATATGTTGAACTTTGCACCCTATAAACGAAAAGTCACATATGCACTCTCTTGTATCTCTGCTTTTGGTCTCCACCAACCGTCTGTCTGGGTGCTCCACTACGTTAACTGTGTCACAGTCGAACAGTAAAACAATGCGCTCAAAAACTGTTAAATGAAGTAGAGTCTGACCTGGCGGTGGCGCTAGAGGAAGGGTTGTACTGTCAGAGCTCAGCTTTGCTCATCAACCTCTACGTTGTCAGATCAGACTAAACTTTGACCGGCTTCAGATTTACTTTAAAGCTCAGCTGTGCTTAACATGTTATTCAACAGTTGCTGTTATACTGAAATAAACATAACTATTCACCAGCAGTTGTGAAAACGAGTCCCACATCATCGTACAAATGATACCTTGAGAATATCCAGACATACGGAGCTGCAAGTTTTTTTTTAATTGTGAACTCCAATGAAATGCAAAGGAACAGTCGTACAATAAATTAGGTCACTGGTCATTTTGGCGGCGGATTTCTTCGTGAATGGTTTTGTATTATATGGAAACCTGTCTAGTGGACAAGGATAAATACGTCACTAAATACTTTACATAATGTAATACAATGTGAAAAAACATGATTCCAAATATGACAGCTTAAAAACGTTGGTGTGTCAAACTATGAACAGCATAAAGTCTCAGTGTAGAAAAAGAATTAAGACATTTACAAAAAATCCATGAAAACACTAGTGACCTAATAAATTGAATAATCAAAAGTAGCGAGACTTTAACATTCACAGACATGCTGACACGATTAAGAGTTCTCTGTCCGTCAGCACGGTTCAGGCAGCAGCCTCTCCTCGGCCTTTGGTCCCCTCGGCCTTCGTCCAGGCTCTGTACAGTTTGATCCTCAGACTCGGGAGGTCATACAGCTCCTCCAGGTGGAAACGCTGCCGGAAGCGCTCCACAAAGCTGTTCTCTGGGTCCAGGCGGAAACGCATGGCCCAGAGGATCTGTGTGTTTGCCTGGCACAGGTGGTCAAAGGTGTCCATCAGCTCTTCCAGGTAAGGGTGAGCGTAGACCACGTCAGCGGCCAGGATGTAGTCAAAGCAGTGTGTTGCGCGTGGGAAACGCTGCTCCGCCTCCGGACCCCAGAAGAGTTCTGTGACCTGGGGAGGATTTATGGTCGATTCACCCAATTGCACACCGACATATTCTATCCCGACTACCAAAAGATTGTTTCTTCTAAAAGGAAAAGTCCACTTTTATGTACTCACAGGGTTTTTATATCATCAACGTTGCCAGGGAAAACAGCGAAAACAAAACGCAATGAAACATATATTGCATGATAAAGTATGAAACATTAAAAATAGATGAATAGATACATATAAATAGCTACCAGAGGGATGTACTTGCATCGGTTCTTGGTATTGCGCATAACATTGTAACGGAGGTTCCCCAACACATCTGGTAGGTCAGTGGAGGTCACCTTAGCACCTGAAGAGAGACCGGACAGCTGAGCATTAAAGGGACTTGGACACGAACAGTCAAATTTGATAAGTCATAGAATCAATGCAGCTCCCAAATACCAAAGAGTTTTGTTCCTGTACCTAACAGGCTGGATACGATGGTGACGAGCCCAGTCCCAGCGCCCAGTTCAATCACATTTTTGTCCGTCAGGTTGTATTCGTCTCGGTTGGTCTCTAAGAAATGACACAACACCATTGCCTGTCGGGAGACACACGTTGATAGGTCACCGGGGGATGGCTCAGAATGAAAACGATACACTGCGGCTACGTGAATATTGGGATTAATAAGTTTGGGCGCACCGAGGGCCAGAGGACGGCTCCGTAGAGGTCTGTGGACTCTTTGATGCGGATCTCCAGATCAGAAAAGGTGTATCCCTCCCAGGCCTCGGAGCCGAGGACAGAGGGGTAGAAACGTCGAGCCATTATGGTTTCGGCCAATCCTGCTTCCAAAGGACAGACAGGTTCAGTGTGATTAAAGTAACACATTTTTAGGCATAGCTTTTGTCCAATACCAAATTTCACAAAGCTTCATAATATGAATGCAAAACTTGGCAAGAGACCTGTGCTGTTTTTTTAGCAACAGCACAGGTTTAATCATTCACATGAATAATTGTCAGATTACAGTTTTCCCCTCCCATATGGTGTAGAGGTTAGGATTCCTGTTTTTTTTTATTCAGGCAGCCTAGGTTCAATTCCCAGTATGGCAACTGGAGTTTTGTGACTATTTCTGGTATTTCCCAGTTTGGGATCGATAAGACGCATCTATCAGTCTTCAGGTGAGCCAGTTATGAGCCCTGATAATGTATATTCTGGGTCATTGGTACATGTAAATGGTATGAAACTATAATTAATTATATATCATTTGCACATGCTTTGTACTGGTCATAGCAGGGGATTCTATGACAATTGTACACTGTGAAAAGGGTTTTAAGGATCCAATGACCAAATGCCTCCAGAGAATATTAAGAATACATTTTTGTACTAGTCTTTTGTATTTGAGCTGTTATTGTGTAGAGGTGTTGAGTCAAGTCTATGTTCAGTGTTTGCAAATATTACAAATATCCTGCAGAATCTGAGTTGATGACGTTCCCTTATGAGTACGGTTCCATTTTCAGATTATTCATTTTTTAATTATTTTCTCTTTGCTGAATCATAGTAGTTTTAGGTGTCAGTCACTGATGCTGAAGAAACATGCAGCTTATTTTATCTCTAAACTCTTGTTTGCTCTGAATACCCACTTATAGCAGGCCAAGTCGAAACACACTGCTGATTTGATTTTCAGCTTAATAGAAATAGCAGTACTTATAATTATACTGTTCAGTATTGAATAGATGTTTTCTTTTACTTTGTCTTCCACTGCACATCACCTAAAGGAGTCACTGAAAACACGCCAGCCTTAAATCAAGCAGTTGAGTCATCATTGTTTTTCATCGTATCACATTGCAGGTTATCAGTGAACTCCCTGCTCTATAAATGAATCACATCTAGGCCAATAATGCCCCCACTGATCCTGTTGTGTTGGTCTGCAGCATCCTGCGAGTGTGCCAGACCCCAGCCATGTGTCAGTGGCGGCTACTCAGAGTCTGTGACACACAACTTCAGTTATGTAACGCTGGTTTGGAGAGGTCAGGGGAGCCCACTGCGCGTCAAGGCAACAGTTGAATGAGGACAGGGATTTTCTCAGGAGCTCAATTGATTTTGTGCTATTGTGTCTGTAAATATCTGTTATATCTGTCGTTAACAGGCATTCATTCATCATTCATTCATTCATTCATCGTCTACCGCTTTATCCATTTAAGGGTCGCGGGGGGGGGGGGGGGGGGGGGGGGGCGCCAGCCTATCACAGGGCCACATACAGAGACGGACAACCATTCACATTCACACCTACAATCAATTTAGATTGTAGGAACCTAACCCCATTCTGCATGTCTTTGGACTGTGGGAGGAAGCCGGAGAACCCGGAGAAAACCCATGCATACATGGGGAGAACATGCAAACTCCACACAGAAAGGCCCTGGTTGAACCGGGATTCAAACCCAGAACCTTCTTGCTGTGAGGCGAAGGTGCTAACCACTACACCACCGTGCAGAGATTTTTTATAATTTTTTACAGGGAATTGATATTCCAACACATCCCACATCTTCCAAGTTCTGACACTTTAGTCATATGCAGTTGGTTTAAAGGATTTAACTTTTAATTGTGCAGGGATTTAACCTTTGAAAGGTTTCAAAAAGAACAACCCTTCAAATAAAAAAAAAGTGGATTTCAGCGATAATTAATGCCGCTCAAATAACAGACAAATATTTTGGTTTATGTTATGTATGACTCTTAATTCTCACCTTCCTGTTCAGTCTCGGAGTCGTCCATGGCCTTGGACTGTTGAGTCTCCATGTCTGAAGAAGTCCAAGCAAGAGAGCAGGGAGGGAGGGTCACAAAAACAAAACCCAAACCGACTGCTGTTCTTTTGTTTGTAGTCCAAGATTAAGTCCTTTGGATCCAAGTCAACCTGGCCGTCACCTTCTTTGGTTTTGAGTTACACACAAATAAAGTGTTTCCCAACTTCTAGTCCTACCACCGCTCATTCCTAGCGCTCTCTGGACATGCTGAATCCCCCTTGCTCAGGCTGAACTGCTGACTGACAGCAACACCTGCCCCACAGGGCTGCCGAGCTGGAGAGGGGGGAGGAGGGTGAAGTGATTCAGATTAAGACAGATATTAAGAAAACTTTAGAAAGGAAATGTAACTAACAAGTTAAAGTACAAATTAATGTGAAAAATACCAGATTTTTTTTTCATATGCAAAAGTTTGTACATTTTTGTGTTGCAGGCACACTGTGTAGGAGTTGAGCAGAGATATAGGTTGGCTGAAACATACAGTAGTCTGAAAGAAATTCAAGTGTGGCACTGAAGCCTGGCACCGTCCCAGTCTCACTGTGACAACATCAGCACGACGAACGAGTCAAACTGTGGAAAACACTTTTACTTCAACAACATTCTGCCTCAAAAATTTCTTTCTTTAGACAAAATATTTTCATCCTCTCACAAATCTACCTCTAAACAGGTAAAAAAAATATTTCAGCCACATACATTTTTCACAAAATACATGTTCTATAATACAGAAAAAGCTCGATTCATAATAAATGTTCATGACATGATACATTTTTACATTCACATCTCCATCATGAAATATCACAGGCATTATTTGGGAGTGTGTGACAAGTTCTGTGATTACAATTCTTAAGATGATTAATGTTGAGTTGGAAGTTCAGTCCTTTCCTCTTAACTTCTTTCCCCTTCCCCTACCCCTCCCCCTTGTGCTTTTCGCTCTGTGGCCTCGTACGCTGCCTTCAAAGACAGATCGGGCAGTAACCATAGCGATTTCTCCAACACCATCGCTGTCCTCTCCAGAGCTGCTGCTGCCGTTGTTCCTGACCTTCTGAGGTAGAGACTTGGTAGACTGAGGGACAGGCTTTACTGGGACGGACTCCTGACTGATGCTGCTCACGTACTTGAGAGATGTAGGCGGAGATTCCACGGTCAGCTCCGTCCCCAGAAACCCTCCTCCTGCCACAGAAGTCTCCGTTTCATTCTCTCCTCCTCCATTCTTTTGATTTTTGCTTGCTGCCTTCCCTTTCTTAGATTTGAGTGGGGACCTCGTGTCCTCCTCACTCTCCTCCTCTCCTCCCTCCCTCTCCTTTCTCTTCAAGCAGGTGACTGCTCGGCGGAGTCGCTCGCTGCGGATCGCCTGCTTTTCCTGTTGCTCCATGCGGAAGAATGAGTCGATCCGCAGCTGAGTCTGAACCCAAACAATGAGAGATAACATATAGTATTAAGAGTTGTGAGATGACAACTCGCTGGATGCAAGCTCTGGGTGGAAGCCTGTGATTGTAGAGAAACCCAGGAAAGGCAGCCCGCCTTAAAAAAACACACTCATTATCATTTGTTAGCCGGGAGTCTGAGATAGCAACCTACGCACTGAAAATAACGAGTTTTGAGATCTGGATTGTGCCATCACACGGTCAAAACACATCTTTGACCTTTTTTTTTAGGTGTTGTTTTAGCAGGAAATTAGCCAGACAGTGAACTTTTGTTTTTAGAGTTCACTTCTAAGTGACATTTGGAAACTCAGCCTAACACTTACTAAAGACCCAAAGAAGGAGAAAGTCCTTCATAGCTACCACGTACAATGGAAGAAGCTGGACATTTAACCATTTATGAAATACTTTAACCTTATAGCTTTTGGCTCACAATTTAAACTGCTTACTGCTTATTTTTTTACTTAACAATTTATGGTAACTCACAGCTAACAGATGTTTATTCATACTTTAAGTTAGCCATTTAGCTGCTTATCCATTAGATACCTTTTGCTAAATATTTCAACTGCTAATGCATTGCATCTACTGTATATAACTATTCCAACAACAACCCCAAACATACAGCCAGAGTGGTGACAAGAGTTTTTTCTGTTTACTGATCTGAGATTTCTCTCAATTACCTGCTGGGTGTTGAGCTGCTTGATCACAGGCTGAAGAGTCTCCTCCGTCTTCCTACTGCTCCAGCCAAAACGACTAAGACAGAACGTGAATGAGCAGTTCAGGAATATTTATACATTCATAAAAACATGCCCACACAAACACTCACACGGTGATGAAAGGATATTCTTTGATCATGTCGAGGTGTGGGCGTCCCCAGCTGAAGGAGCTGTCGGACTGGTCCACAGCAGGTTCCAGGTAAGCCTGAGCCACTGCCGGGTTGGGAAACCCAGGCTGCAGTTTGAGGTCCCGCAATTTCTTTTTCACCTTTGTGTCCCGAGGATCAGACACCAGACGCTTTTTCTCCTGAGCCTCTGACCACCATTTACTAGAGGGAAGGGAAACAATAACCAGATAAATAAAACAGACAACCTGACAAAATGATGCCTTCAGTCACAGCTGTCGCCGTGTTTGTGACTGCACAGTATCCCGTGAAAATATACAACCAAAGATCTTTTGAAAATAATTATAAATAAATCCACCAACGTCCACCAAGCCCAGAATGAAAAACACATACCTGAACTGTGTTAGTGGTTCCATCCCTGGTCCTGGAAACTCATTGAGTATTTCCATGCCAGTCACATACCCGACTCCCGGCACGCCCTCTGTGTAGTCACTTCCAAGCAGGTAAGCCAGATTTATCAGCTTCGTCCTGTCCAGACCTGAGAGAGCCAGAGAGAGAGAGCGAGAGCGAGAGGAGTGAGTGCGGAGGAGAGCGAGATGAAAAGCCTTATGCACTCTTGCGGTCAATTTGTTGACAACCCCGTCACTCAGCACCAACATTAACACCCGTCTCTCACATGTCCAATATTAGCTTATCAGATTCCTGTTGTGATTTTGTCTTCACACCATTTCAACACCTTATTTTCCCATTTCAGGGGGGCCACAAAATAGCAAAATTATTTAATTTGATGGAGAATAAAACGGAATAAATGTGTAGCTCTGCAGTGACATATTACAATACTGCAGCATCAAGGTGTTTCTGCATTCAACTGGATACTGGAGTTACTAGATTTGATAAATTTGATTGGAAATAGGCTGGAATGTCCAACAACTAAGAAAGTCAAGAGAAAAAAACGTACCCCAAATACACCCAAATGCATTTTTGTAGATGTATTTGGTATAATTTGGTATTTGGTAAAAGAAAGAAAAGCAGACCAAATGCATTTTCCATTTCTTGGATCTAATTAAACTATCAAGTGGCAACATGATAAATAATAAGAAGACATTTGTTGGTGACTGATAGCAAGCACTGACCCAGTTGGTTCTGCAGATCACTGAACTGGTAGTGTTCGACGTATTTGTCCTGGCTGAAGAAGTTTTTGTACACGTGCCGCCCTCCGAACAGCCACACATCCGAGTCGTCTGTGATGGTCCCGTGAGTCTGGTCGGCACGGTCGAGTGCTGCACACTGAGCCTCGGCCTCCGTCGGAGCCATCAGGAACGGCACGCCAAACAGCCGCAGCAGCTCCTGGTTTCAAACAGGACAAAGTCACTTCTTATAAACAAAAAAAACAAAAAAAACCCAACTGTATCTCACAACACTTGACAAGTGTCTGGTGGCTTGTGTCTATCTGCAACCCTTATTGGCTATACTGTCATTATATCATGTTATTTTAGACGCCTATTCTTCTATTTTTATTCTTCTTTACTACTGATTTCAAGATTTCAATACTGGTGATTCCTTTCATTGGGGATTAATAAAGATTAGGCACTTAGGAGGTTTTATATGAGCGGTGATTTTATGACGGAGAAAATGCTAACAGCCTGTGACATTTCAGAGTGCGAGTGAGTACACGTACACACACACACGTACACACACACACACACGTGCACACACGTACTACACACACACACATCCAAAAGTTTGTGATGTAATACTAACTGCATGTCTTGGCTCTGTGTGGGAATGTGGGAATGTTTGGCAGTGAAATGTATCCCCCAGTTAGTCCTACACCTGCTCTGGGTTGTCATATCACAGTGACAGTGAGTGTATGCTTATGATTATTTACGTGTTCATTTTTACTTTATTTTAACAATCAATCCTTTCTAAAAAAAGCTCCTTCATCAGGCTTTTTCTTAAGGATGTGTCCATATGTGTTGATGTGATTCTATTGGGCCTTTGGCTCACCTGGCTCTCCAGGTACATCTGTCCGGTGACTGAGTTCGCCATCCTCTCCTGCTGCTGCCTCTGCTCCCTCAGGTTGCTCTGCTCAACCTGCAGAGAGCTCTCCAGAGCCTCCAGCTCCTCCTGCAGCACAACAAGTGCATTTCCTTTCATTAAACACTTGGGAGCGTACTAGATAAAATACACAGAATCACACACACAAACAACACCACGTGGAAACGAGATGTAAGCAGTTGGTGCTTCCTCACCTCTGGTCAATAAAATATCCGAAATTAGGGAACATTGATCTTCAAAGTTTCCGTAAGTCTGGGATAATATCTTCAAATTCCACACTGGGTAATGTCACGTAATTTAGCGAAGAAAATGACTTCATGGATTATCGAAATGGTTGAAGATTAATTTTCTTGCAATCGATTAAACTGACAGAAATACTCACCATATCCAAGTGTTGCCATTCATTGGCCGCTCGAGTTGAGCCAGACGCTGTCTCTGTTCCTTCCTTCAGCTCTTTCTCTTCCTTCTGTCTCTGTTTGTCCTCATCTTCCTCTAAGTTCAGAGGAGCAGCTGGAGCCTCCGTCAAACTTTCCTCTGGGTTTTCTTTCTTCTTGCTCTCACCTTCGTCGACTTCGCCCGAACATCCTTTCTCTCGAATTTTCGAACCATCTGCATCCTCCTCTATATTTTCTTCTCCTGAGACCTCGATGAAGCTCTCTGATGAAACACATAGCACAGCAACATTTTTAACATCTACTTTTTAAGAAAGGATGAATGAGTGTGATCTGACTGGCTTTTTACCTTCCGACTCGCTCTCCTCGCTGCCCCCCGACTCCACATCATCTCCCTTCCTTTCCTCCAGAAGCTCAGTGGACGTGTTACTCCTCTGCTCTACCAGTACAGGTTGACGTTCAGTCGCTGCACTGAGAGGTTTTACAAATAGCTGAGCAGAAAGGTTGATGGGTAGTGTGATTTGACTAGAAGCAGCAGCCTGTGGTTGAACCAAATCGTCTTTCTTTGTGATCAGTCCGTGCTCTGAATCTATTCTCTCCAGTTCAACTCGTTTCTCTGTCTGCCCACGACTTCCTGTCCTGATATCCTCTGTCAGCTTTGCAGGTTTCTGCAGCACTGCAAGGTGAAGAGCTTTATTTCTCTGACCAATCACTTCCTCCATCTCTTCTTCAGAAATGCTAACAAACAAACTGTCTTTCACATGCAGACTTTGACCTCTCGAGTTCCCTTTAGAGTCTGAATTTTCATTAGGTGAAGACTTTGCATCATCAGGTTCGGCCTCTTCGTCTGAGCTGCTGATGACCAACTGTGGCACAGGATGATGACTCTTTGCCTGCAGTTTGGTGGATGTGTTACTGAGTAAAGTTCTGTGTTCAGCTGCACCGTCTTCCTCCTCAGCCATAGCTTTTTGGATTGCGAGCAGAGTACGTGGAGACACACTACCATCCATCTTATCGCGGTCAACCGTCTCCTCATCTGAGCTGTCGTTCATTGCAGCCCGGATCGCCTTGAGTGTGCGAGGGGACGGCGGTGACGTGTCTCCCTGAGATGGTTTTGATGTTGAGCACTTGGCATCTTCTGAGGAGTGACTTGGCACTTCCTCCTCTCCCTCACAAACAGTATGCCACAGGGGCTCGGGTCTGTCTGCTGCTCGTCTTTTAGAGCCTGACAGGGAGCTGCCAGACCAGGCCGGTGCTGCAGGTTGGCTCTCGGTGGCTGTCGCGGTCTTACTTTTTGCGGAGCCTAGGTAGGGAAAAGTGTAGTGGTGTGTTAAATTTATAAATTAAGTCTTTTTTTTACCAAAGAAACCATTCCACAAATCATGCAACCTTTTCTGTACAACTTCTGTCTAAAACACCCCTGCTTTCCATCAATTTAGAAATGGCAACAAATCCAACGTGACTGTTTTAATACAGTGGAGAGCACATTGACCATACAGTTTTTTTAATGCGCTCAAGTAATGAGAGAACTAATTATTGACAATTATCCAGTGAAAAATTGAAAAAATACTTTGACCTTTGAGTGCACACATGATCGCCGCTGCCTCACCTTTAATCAGAATATAGTGGGAATTGTCTTCTGAAACCAGTCGACGAGCCTCCACGCTGTGATTCTGCCCATCCTGTTGGGAGAGCTGTGGGGCACTGCCGGCACTTTGCTCGCTCATCTCTTTCTCCACACCCTCCAGACGCTGGTTCAGGTGGTTCCTCTGCAGCAGGCCGGCCAACTGGTACTGGGAAAAGTCTCCTGACCGCTAAGTGGGGGTAGAGAGGAGTCCGCGTTGAGATGAGCCGACAGGTGAGCTTGAGAGTTTGAATGAGAACGAACTTTACCTCCGGAGGTTTGTGGTACATGGTCCGCCGTCTTTTGGAAAGGTCCTTCATGTCTTTGAGGATCTCATGTTTCATTTCAGGGGGCAGGCTGGCAAACTCCTCTGAGTTGATGTCCATCGAGTTGGGGTCTTCATACAGTTCTCCCTGAAACACAGTGAAGGAGGAGTCTGGCTTCAAAGATAAAGTATTATAGAGGGCGTTTCTCATAAAGACAGTGAGTGATAAAGTCAAACAACATAAGAACATATGTGACTAATTTGAGGATTTGTTTTGGAATGTGACTCGAAATACTTTCATAAGATTATGACGGTTAGTAGTTTTTTACTAATAAAATTAAATTACCAGATAATATGTTGTCCCTCTTAACATTATACTGATGTATCTCTCAAACACAAAGCATTTAGAGATTTATTATTAGGTGGTGGTGTTATATAATTTGATGCTCCTATGTGATCATTTTACCTGATACACGTGAGAACTGTCCGCTCCGTCCCACTCTTTTTCTTCCTCCTCCTCTGAACTGCAAGCAGATTAACAAGTGAAATAACAATGAATCTTTGCCTCCTTCCTATTTGACAAAAGATGGCTGTAAAACTCTGCAGATATTAGGACTGAATAACTTGCCACTTGATCCACAATAACTAGTGAATCATTACCTTTCCGAGGCCTGATCTGATCTGATTTCGTCCTTCTCCTCTGCAGGCGGTAGTGCTGGTAGAACATAAATATCGTCCACCTCATTTCTCTTCACACTGGAGAGGCTAGGTAGAGGATCATGACTGTGGCAGGAAAAAACAAACAAAACCCTCTGAGATTATGACGATTACAATGTTTATGTAGACTGATGTTTATTTTCTTTGCCATCCCTCCACTTGTACATCTCCACATTCCATTACCTGCGGTCTCCAAGGGCAGCTTTGATAGCTTGTCTCTTAAGGAAAGTCCTGAGGAGTTTTTCATTGGTCTGTTTGGACTCACGGCTCAACTCCTCCTTCCTCTGCCTCCTCAGAGTCTGCAGGGGAGCCATTAATAGCCTAAATCTGCTGTTTTCAAAAAACATTTACATGGAACGTTGGAACGAGACATGTGTCTCCAGCACATCGCTGGGCCTACCAGAGTCTGCTTCTTCAGCAGCGGCGCGTCCCCATCAAACACAAAGACTGGCCGGATGCGGAAGAACAGCAGCTTGCAGATTCGGTGGAAGAGAGTGAGGAGGTGGGCGTTCTGGACACTGTTGCCTTCTCGGTCCCTCACCCCCTTCACGGCCTGGTTCAGCCATATGCTGATGTCTGGAGGAGTCTGGTTAAGGTTAAAGCTCTGTCATAAGACTGTCAGCTATCTGACAGAGAGACAGCAGACCGTGGTGAAATAACTTTTTATTATTTAGTTTGTGTCTTAATACACAGTGTCACCTTGTGTGCTCCGTGCTCCATTAATATATAGACCATTAATAAATTACTGTTGAAATGACCACCATTGTTGTTTAAATACTACTACACAATTAAGGATTATTTTCATGTATAAAGGCTATTTCGAATGCTAATATGTGATTCATTCAATTTACATGTATGTTTTAATAGAGAATAATGACAAATAGCTTTCATGTGATGTGATGACTTCACATCAATACAAATAAGATAAACCCCATTCATATTGAGTTTTAGTTTTTTTTAAAAGTATATATATATATATATATAAATTAATGCTATTTTGTTTCAATAGCTCAGGCGATCAGCAGGTGAGGATACCGACAGCCAGGATCTTCCCCTCCAGAGTCTCCGGGTTGGTGGGTTTCCCTGTGCTCTCCAGCAGCCTCCACAGTCCGTGCACTCCCATGACGACTGCAACAACACTCTCCCAAAATATGGTGTATTTAAAAAACCCGCAACGCTTAAATAAATCGACAGTGTTCGACTAATTAGAGCATTTTATCAAATTGTTCTCTAACCACTAACGTTCCCCGGTGCGGCGCTTTAACATTCGCTGTAACAGTATTTTTTTGTCCGTAGAGAAAATATTTACAACGCGCTAAGGTTCCGCTTAGTTTCATGTCGGCTCGTATTTGGCTGTTACACCACCGGTTTGAGGCAGCATCCACTTTCCACGTTTGTGGGCTTTTCCCCCCCTGGATTAGTCTGTCAGGCGTTGTTGTAGAGCGCTGTTGCTTCGACAAATTAGACTTGTTATAGTTAATGTTAGAAATCGTTGGAAGGTTATAATCTTAATTTTGGCGTTTTGAGCTATATAGAAAATTCTGACCAGCAAGAAAGGCAGGGCGGGGGTCCCGGTCGGCTTTCGACAGGAAGTTTTGCCTGGGAGGAAAATCCGGGGCGAAAACAATCTCTCTCTGCTCTTCCGATGCCAACTGTGTCCGGTGACAAAACACAACATCGTTCTGCTGCTTACAGCGATTCAATCGAGGAAACTGGATCCATTCTACCCGGTATGATACCAAACAAATTATCTGAATTCAATATATATTCATATATATATATATATATATGTAGGCATATATATATGCCTACATCGTTTAATTTACCGCAACTTGAAGAGGGGAACTGTGTTTACGTTAGCCACGCTAGCCCCGGACACGGTGTAACGTTATAACCGCCGCCGTTAGCCCTGAACTCTGACCAGCCGCCCTCTGTGGTTACTGTCGTGATCACTGAATGGTACAACATGTTGACAACAAAACACCTTTTCTCTTTGTAAAACCAGCACAGGACGGAGTTTCCAGGGTTTCGGTGAAACTCCCCCGGCTTCTTCTCTGTCAGCCGCCGCCGCCTCCACCATGACTGCAGCTGTGAGAGGTTCGTATTGTTTTCTTACAATCTCCTGCGGTTTACGTTTCACCAACGAGTATTTACATGTTCTGCTTGATAAAACGTTCTGATTTCTCTGGGTTTGGGATCAGATCGTTCCAGATATACTCTCACCAAACCTCTTCCAGTCTCCCTTTGCTGGTTATTATTCAGGTTACATAGTGTAAAGGCCAATAAGCAGGCGACTGACTCCTTATCCAGCCTGTACAGTTATCCTCTTTAGACTGAGACTAATGGGTTCAAACGTATTGCTTATACCTATACACATTTGTAAACTTGTTTTCATTCACAATTAGAAAGGAAGGACAAGACATTCGTTATTCAAGACTATACAAGCTTCGAAGACACGGCTGATGAGGTTTAGTGTTCGTAAAATCAGATTTAAGAAACTTTCTTTTGGCTGTTTTCTACATTCTTTGGGGTGGTGCAGAAGAAGCCCATGCTTGACATGCAGGATGAGGAATGGGCTCGGGAAACAAAAAGTCTAATAAGTTTACTGATTATTATTCAGGTTACATACAGTGTGGCTTGTGTAAAGGCCAATAAGCAGGCGACTGACTTCTTTTCCAGTCTGTATGGTTATCCTCTTTAGACTGAGACTAATGTGTTTAAACTTATTTGCAGATAATAGAGAGTATATTAATAGGCAACTATTAATAATTTTTCAATAAAAAAAACAACTAGCAGAAACTTGCTGGTTTCACCCTCTCAGGGGTAACACCTTGCCGCTTTAGTCAGTAGTGATTGAAATGTGGCAAATGGAGAGAGAGTCCGCAATGTATATATGCATTGTCTGTCATGGCGTAGATGTGTCATAATACATGTGATCATACATGTCGGTCTATGTCGCTTTAAAAATGCATTTAGTTGTTTGTTGACTCAGGGTATTTAAGGAGTAAATTAAATATTCTATTCCTTACCATACATATGCCTGAGATACAGCATGTCCAACACTACACAATATATGACACATGCATCCCCTTAAATGTACACAACTGGACCCCATATAGTTAGAGCCGTCCTATTTTGAGAGGACCACTCAAGATTAACTTTAAGTGCAAAGTGTAAACATGGCCTCATTCCCTTCTTGTAGGTACTGCCATTGTGCCTGTCCGAGGGGCCGGCGATGGCATGGAAACTAAAAAAACACCGGCAATCCTGGAAGTCAACACGGATACACTGCCATCAGGTCCATCTGAAGTTCCACTCTTGAAGTTGGCTAGCCCAAAACACAGCCCAAAGTCTACCCACTCTGCTGCACCACGGCCGCCGGGGGTGCTCCACCTGGGCAAGGTGAGTCGGGAGGCCTGCACAGAGGTGGAGGCTGTGAGGATCATCGTCCCGCGTTCTGCTATTAGCCGCAGCAGCCGCACAGGACCTGCTGAGGGTAAAGGGGATTCAGGGCAACAGGCGGAGGAGCAGGGATCTCCTCCGCTGCCTCTGGTGGAGGACTGGAGAGGACAGATGGAGAAGCTGCAGAACTCTGAACGCAGGCTGCTGCAGGACAAAGAAGGGCTTTCTAATCAGCTCCGTGTGCAGACGGAGGTAAGACATCAATCAAAGTTTCATTTTATTTAGAAATGAGACATATTAAGCTCTGTAGAGCCAGGTGTATCGTTGTCTCATATCTTAAAGCGTGCAGGATATATATGGATAAGTTGAACACTATAGCGTAGTTGGTGCAGGGTAATCATGCTCCTTATTGTCAACAAGGCCGCTGTATTTCTTTTTCTCATCTTTTCAGTGAAGTGCTTTTAAATAAATATAAAAGAATCTGTTAATTTCTTCACCTATGTAAGTATTTCTGTATCTCCTTTCATTCCAGGTGAACCGTGAGCTAAAGAAACTCTTGGTGGCGTCGGTGGGTGATGACCTTCAGTACCACTTTGAGCGCCTGTCACGGGAGAAGAACCAGCTGATCCTGGAGAACGAAGCTCTAGGCCGAATTCTGGCGCACACTGCAGAGCAGCTGGAGCGAATGAGTATTCAGTGTGATGTTTGGAGGAGCAAGTTCCTGGCCAGCAGGTATGAATGGGACAAAGTTGCTGTTGGACAAATAGAAAAGGTCCGAAAATGAAAAGAGAATAAACATGCTAAATAAACACTTGAATCAATGCTGCCTCTTCAGAGTCATGGCAGAGGAGCTGACGAACGCCAGAGCGGCGCTACAGAGACAGACCAGAGAGGCACAAGGAGCAATTCAGGATCTGCTCCTCGAGAGAGAGGAGTTCTCCGGGGACATGGTTCTCACTCACAGGTAACATATCTACTGATCCATAACAGTTTACGTAAATTATTTCATCTAATAGCTCACAATTTAAAAAGTCCTAAAGATGTACTGAAACAACACAGTTAGAGACACCTATGTTAAAATAATATTTATTATTAATTGATGGAAATGAATATGAAACTGTCAAAAAATCTGTGCAGTAAGGATTCTGCTGGGAAAAATGTATTCCCCCTTGCACAACAATAGATGAGCTTTATTACACAAAACTGAGAGGGATCCATATGAACACTACTTGAATGTAAAGTTAATTAATCTACTGATACAAGTACAATTTCATCAGCGCTCCATTTCAGAATAATACGTTTGTTTGTCGGGTATAAATAAAGAGCCAGAGTTGACACCTTCAGTCATGACGACCGAGTCTAGGTGCTGATGTTGCTTTCTTTTCTTGTCGTCAGATCTCTGGAGCAGCTCCTGGTGTCTCTGCAGTGGGGCAGACAGCAGACCTATTACCCCAGCGCACAGCCCCTCAGCACAAGAGAGCTGGCGGCAGCCAATCACAAACTATCAGACGCAATCAACTGCCACTTGCTGGGCAACACCAGAAGCAACAGCAGCATCGGCAACAACAACAACAGCAGTGTGGTGAAGAGCGGCACTGCAACAGCCGAGGAGCTCTGCAGCACACCGGCCGAGAAGATGGCTGAGAAGGTTTGAACTCCATTATCCTTGTGCAAATCTGACCATTTTATAATATTTAGTCATAAAAGAATCAAGAGGTTCACAAATCTGTTGTCTCTTTTCTGTGTTAGGTGCTGAAGATTTTAGATCCAATTACCAGTTCAGAAAACATGACCGATCCTCCGCTTAGTGACTCCACCCCATCAAACTTCCTCGGCAACAAAAAGAGCATTGGCAGGTTTCACCCGTATACCCGCTATGAGAACATCACCTTCAACTGCTGCGAGCGCTGCACGGGAGACATCCTGGTGCTGTAGAGGTCAAGGAGCGGCCCTGTCTGATGCCAGTGCAGCATTGGAGCTTATTTCAACTGGTCTGAACAGGAAGGCACTCCGGAGGATGTTGCTGCTTTTTGGTTAGCCGATTGAAAAGTGCAACATCTGCGCCAGCAAACATTTTTGCTAGTACAACGCATTTCACTTTTTCAAAAAGTGGTTTTAAACCTGTATCAACTTGATGTTTTTTTGTTTGGTTTTTTTAAAGAAAATTTAGTAATTTTTGTTCAGATATCATATGACAGTTGCATTTCCAGAGCCTGGTTTAAACTATAGAAAATAATATTTATTGCTGGGTTGTGAGGTCAAGATTGAGTCAGTGTTACATGGTGAACAGACAGTTAAGGTGTCTGCTTATTTATATTTGACCACTTGGCTTGTGTTTTTTATGTTTTATTGACATATTCTTACATTCATTAGTTAGTGTGCACCTCAAATGGTATGTCATGCAGAAGTGAGTCTGAGGTTTTACCGGACAAGTTGTAAATGCACATGTGACTGTGCAATAACAAAAATAATGATTCCCAGTTACTCTATGATGGTGCTATCATGTTTCAAAAACACTGTATTAATGTATTTTGTATATTGCATGCTGAAAAGGCATTATAATATACATTAAAATGTTTTGGGAGTGTATTAACGGTACTAGAATTGATTATTATTGTGCAACAGTATCCTTAATAAAAAGGTCTTCTATTGTCAAATAGTAGCACACGTGCGAACAGACATTTTTTAAAGTTTGATTTTGTTTAAAAGAAAAATAAGAGGCAATATTTTTCTGATGTAGTATTGTTTGATTTGTTTTCTTTGCATCCTCATGTTTATTTGGGTGATATTTTGGTAATTTAATTAGAAAAACAGGACAGTTTTTTGCCTCAGAATACAGTACTATGAAATGACCTAATATATCGCACCGTTTTGTCACTTGTCATAATTCACCTGTATGTCAAGTGATGGACGATAAAAATCGCAGTGAAAGTGCATCATGAAAATATTAATCTATCATTTGTACATCAAATCCAAAATAAAGACCAAAGTAGTTTCTACCATTTTCAAAATGTCTTGTTCTTGACCCGTTATTAACCCTGTATTGGAGCTCAGTCAAAGCACTAAAAAGCATCAATTACAACATTTTATTCAACTTTTTATTTTTACATTTCCTCATACAAGATGTTAACACTTCATTATTATACCAGGTTACAATTTTTAATGACTTCAGTTGTCATCCCACCTCATTTTGTTTTTGTCTGCCTTTGTTCTTCCCTCCATATTGCTCTTAAACGATGTCCGTTCCCTGGTTGCAGCAGGTTTGCTCTCTCTGTCATCGGGCAGACCAGACATTCTGTCTCTGCCAGTGACCCGAGGATCTTTCTGTGACCTGTACAGACTTTGGTCCACATTTTTAAATGTCCTTTCTCCAAATCTTAACGGTCTGTCTCCTTCCTCTCTTGGTCTATGATTCGTCACTCCCCTGATTCTGTTATGGATTGTCTCTTTTTGCGTCTGATGTTGCTGGAAGCCGTCATGTTTCCTCTTTGGCACGAACTTCAACGCCTCCTCCCATTTACCTGTATCCTTGATAGTGAGCATGATGCGGATCATCTGGTCCAGAGTCAGATTTTTGGCTCCTATCTCCCATTGGAGGAACTCGTCCAGCGGTAAACGGGCTGTGGCCAAGTTCAGGCGCTTTGCGTTGGCCAGTGACAAGCCTGACTGGATGGACCGATCTACCATAGATCCAATGATGTAGACCTTGGAGGGGTCAAAGGTGCGGAGGACATTGCGGGAGTCTGCGGTGAGGTACACGAGCCGCTCACGAGGGAACAGGTCGACATGCTGGCGGTCGGTGCTGGTAATGAGCAGTCGGTCCCAGGTCTCTGCACCGTATCGTTTGAGCAGCTCCTTCTCGTAGGCCCCACCTGGCTGCAGGTTGCAAAAGTGGAGGTGGTAGGGCTCAGTGGCCCGCCGGTTCCACGCCTCCACCTCCATCAGCTGGGACACTGTGTTCTCCACCTCCCGTCTCGACATGTAGGAGTCATAGCTCATGTCGAACACCAGCGACTGATTGAACAGCATGGCCTGGGCGCTCCTCCAGGCCAGCAGCTTGTCCAGGGAGCGGTCCCAGAACCGGAGGAGGAACGTGTTTCCCATTTCCTCCTTATCTGTGACCTGTTCTCTCTTTTGCTCCAGGAAGGCCTCCCTCTCCACCTTCTTCCTCTGCTGCCTCTCCTTGTGGGTCCTTTTGAGGCCCTCCTTGATGGCCAGGAACTTCAAGTACTTCTTCCTGGACGACTTGGTGGTGAGCCCCGCCAGCGTCTCAACCTGCTCATCAGTCATCTCTTGAGGTACGAGCTTCCCAGCATGCCGCCACATCACAACCAGATCCCTGGTTGCCTCAAGTGAAGCAACTCCCGGTTCCGTGAGGTTTTCATCATCACTTACGTCCTCTTCCTCATCAGCTTGTTGTTTCCTTTCTGGTGCAGCTTTTGATCTCATCACAAGTTTCCATTTGTCCAAGTCTATTGTCTCTACTTCCTCGGACTTCTTTCCTTCGGGATGGAGCGCGTCTTTCCACACCGGGCTCCCGGCGCTGAAGTGGCGGCGGGAGGGGGTTGATCGGTGACTGCTGACTGGGAGAAAACCCACGAGCTGCCGCTTGGTGACACAAGATGCCACGAAGTGACTGCATCTGTAGAGTTCATGTAAACGCAGGGAGGCGAGGAGCCGCAACATCGCGATGATTGAACTGCAGCTGAACTAGGAAATGAAGACAGCCACTACGACTCGAAGAGACTTAAACGGCACACAGGGAGTTAGCGAAGAGGATATGGCTTCCATTTTATACAAAATACCATAAGTTGTAGCTGAACATCGTCTCATGTCGTAAATATTCCTTATCTTAACCTAACATGTCTCTGCGTCCATGCTTGTCAATATATGGGAGAAGGTCACGTTGCCACACGGCGTCTCACTATAATATGTCGTAGTGAAATGACGCTGCTTGTCTGTTTTTTCATTTTAATCTTGTTTACTATTTTAAACGTTTACACAGATTAAATGTCATACAGTTTTAAATTTCTTCTAAGAACCGATATTTAAAAAAAATGCTAATTACAATTCTAATAAATCTATACATATTTTACAATACCGTCAATTCCCTGTTGTTTCCGGGGGGATTCCTAACAGTGTTGCACACTGACAATGACATTTCCTTCCGGTAACAAAATAAGAGGAGCTAGTTTTGTTAGCCTGCGAAAATGAGTTTGTTTTTGCCTAAATTAACTTGCAAAAAAGACATAGATGAAGTGATCAAAGGTGTTGCAGAGAAGGTTGTAGTTCTGAGGTTCGGCAGAGACGAAGACTCAATTTGTCTGCAGCTCGATGAGATTGTAAGCAGGAGTATGAACGCGAATAAGCGAACAGCTGCTCGTTGTGCGTCAGTGTGTTTTTAACCTTTACTAACTTTGTCATTTGTGTCTTTTCTAGTTGTCAAAAACTGCCCACGACCTCAGCAACATGGCGTCGATCTACATCGTCGATGTGGATAAAGCTCCGATTTACACGAGATACTTTGACATCAGTTACATCCCCTCCACGGTTTTCTTCTTCAACGGGCAGCACATGAAAGTGGATTATGGGTGAGTGAACTTCTTGTATTTTGTATTTAAGATGAGGATGAAACGGACGCTTTTCATCATCGGTTGTGAACCTGATTATCAATCAATACTTTTTTTGACTGCCACAGCTTCTCAGAGCCCTATGGCATTTCAATAAAAGGTCCAAACCCCCAAATATTCTATTTTCTACAATAGAGAAGCTGAAACCAGGAAATCTTTACTTAGAAAATTACTTAAACATTAAACTGATTGATTTTCTGTTGATGCAAAATAAATAAATCTTCTCATAATTTTCTCTGATCAATCATCCAGTCAATGAAACATTAAAAAAAAGTCTCCTACAGCTTTGCGGAGCCGAGTGTGACACTTTTAACGTTTTTCGAAATATGAAAAAGAAAAGCCTGAAAAATTACTAAGACATTCAATCAAAAATAATTTCTGATCATTCTTCTTTCAGTCGACTAATCCATTTATCAACTAATCATCTGTATCTTGCCTTTAAAGTCACACTTTAACTATGAAGCCTCAATCTGGTCATTGAACATTAAGGATTCATATCTACAACCAAGTGTCCACAGATGTTCATTCTTTAATAACAAGTGATTGAAGTTTGGTTTGCATTTGTTTACATTTTTTTCCCTTTCAGCTCCCCAGATCACACCAAATTCATCGGCAGTTTTAAGACGAAGCAAGATTTCAAGGACCTGATTGAAGTCATATACAGAGGAGCCATGCGGGGAAAGATGATTGTCCAGAGTCCCATAGATCCTCAAAATATTCCCAAATTCGATCTCCTCTACCATGGAATTTAGACGCAACACGACCACTGTGTGGCCTTGTGAAACTCTTCATCGTCTTGTGGCATTTTGTTATTTCCCACGGAAATCAGCTGTGTATCAGCAGAGAGATGCAGTAAATTTATCCAATGTACATGCTCTGCTGTGAAAATAAACTTTTATATTTTATCATGCACCACAGCCTCATCACACAAGCCGGAAGAATATGTATATCACTGTTTTGTTAAGAATTATGTCAGATGTAAGCCATGTTATTTGAACAGATGACTAAATAATCTTTTTAAAATTGCTATGTTCCCCCTGTGTGTCTAGGGGGGAACTGGAGGCAGTAACACAATCCCAAAAAAAAATTCCAAAGCAGTTGAAAGTTTATTTATTTTGAACAAATTAAACAAAGGTTGTGAAAATATGGGGGTAGGAGAGGACAGAGGTGGTTGTGCCACATAATATTGATAAAAACAAAACTCGGCCTAACTGCTACCACTAACTGAGAATCAAAAGAGATGCACAAAAGGCCTGACTTTCTTATCTACAAAATAATCCTCACCAAAACAATACATCAGTGGCATGAGCCAAATACCCTAGTGTTTTTAACAGAGTTTCTCTAACAAATGTTTGACTCTTTTATTCATAGACTGAGCTGCTCAGGTGGAAACCAATCTACCACTTACTGGATCACCTGGAGAGAGAATACAGGGAGAGAGAAAAAAGCAGGATGGGAGAGAAAGGAAAAATAGCACTGCCCCTGCCTAGAGGGAATTTTGAAGTCCACGGCTGTTGTAGCACGCAGACTGAATGAGCCAGAGATCAAACGAATGACATTCTGGTTAGGGGACTGTGGATTTGGGGTCTTTCCCAGTTGGTAATCCAGCCTTGGCATTTGATCTCCAATCATTTAAGGTAAAGAAGAAGTTTGTGTGTGTGCGGTAGACTTGTAGAGATTGCGCTTTTATTGTGAAAAACCCTCGTACAGGAAGTGTCTCTACTTCCGACTAGCCACCGGAGGAAGCGGCGCTACTGCAAATGGCAGCGACCTTGTGCAGAGCGTGATGTTCACACCGACTCAGTCAATTAACAAACTAACATGCAAATCTAACGAAACCAGGGAAGTGACAGGTCGGTGATTAAAGCGTCTCCTTCCAGGTCGATATCATGTTCTCGTTCATCAAGGCCGCTGTCGGCGGATTAACCGGAATCTGTGGAGCCCCCGGTCACCGACAGGGTAACGTTAACGTTACAGTTCATGTCTTTTTTCAGTGTTAGATGTGTATATTTATTTGATTTTATTGCTTATGCAGCATAACACGAGTCGCCATAAAAAACCGACATGAAAATGAAAAGTGTTATGTTGGATGTAAGCGCGCAGAACAAGGGACTAATAGTATAATATCTTCTACACAGGAGATAAGTTGTCGAATACAACACGAGCAAATGTTACACAGAGTTAGCAACGCATAGATTAAGTCAAGAAGTAATTTATGGTACAATAGTTGTTAGGCATGCAAGAATAGTGGTAACAAGGAGGAACTGACTTTTATTGTTAATTTAGCTGAACATTGTATTGTGGAGGCACAAGAACCACAGTCTCAACCAAGTAAAAATAAAGCCTTAATTCTAACGAAGTGTCTAATTAAGGTAAAAAGAGACAACTGTTAAATAGACTAAATCAAATGAATCAGAAAATAACCCACAAAGTCATTTCAAAAACAAGATGCTAAAAAAGTGGCACTTGCTGAATTTTGTGGTTGGTCAGGCCAAATTGTCGATTCATAAAAGCAGGAAAGACAAGATAGGAAATGTGTCCGGACACGAGCTGACAAACATGTACGTGTCTCTGGTGAGAGCCAGAGTGAGAGTCTGGTAAATTTTGGTCTGGTAAATTTTAATAAACATTGTGTTTTCAAAATCAAAAAAAATCTCTCTCTCTCTCTCTCTCTCTCGCTCTGTGCTGTTGACCTCCAGAGACATTTGTTCACATTCAGAAATTTCAACTGAGCAGTTAACATCACATAACACGCGATCACTCTGCTTTTTGACAAACGTCGTGTCCTCTGTTGTTTGTTCCACAGGTCCTTTGTACAGCCACTTGAAAGTTCTGGCTTCTGGGCTGAAGACGCATGAAATCCCCCCAGACTACAGTGGTAATCCTTCATCATCGCATAATTTATATGATGTGAACGTTTTCCGAACCAATTTCCAAGATGTTTGTGTATATATTATTTGATTTAACATGAACATTTTTGTAAGCATGTATGCAGTGGAGGGGGAAGCACTCCTCAGGGAGTTCACACTTCCTCTGAGTTTGGTCCCGACTTTAGATTATTTAATTTTTTCTCAAGTCTTTGTGCAAGTTAGACATGTTTTATGAAACTGATGTTGTTATTGTTGTTCTCACGATTCCCTGTACTTTTTTTTCTTCTTTTTTTTTTTTTTACCTCTGAAGATGTGGTGCTGCCAGAGAAACCCAAACTGAAATTTTTGAACAAGGTGCCTAATTTAAAAAAGGCTAAGAAAGAGATGAAAAAGCTGAGTGATATCCAAGGCCCAGCCAAGGCAGCAAACACCTTCACTACAGGACAGTACGCAATCGTGGTGAGTCCATTTATTTTCTGTCAACACTCTTGTTAAGTGATAGACAACAGCTGCTTGATTGTATGTATATTCTATAAAGATTAGATTTAAAAAAAACGATTGTTAATATTTAAAACCTCCTATACAAGGTTGACCGTTGTTATATCCAGTACATAATTACACAGACACTTTCCCTTCAGTTTTACATTTACAAAAAATAGGAAATGAATCACACTCTGTAAGAGAATTGTTTCAACACATAAGACAACAAAAAATTATCCAGTCTTGGCTTAAGAACAATATTTATTAAAATGATCAACATTGTTTCAACTAGCAATTTCCCTTACACACATTCTGACTCTATACTCATGCCATGTGATAAAATACGAAATTGACTACTCAGAATATGACATTTTCCTCTTCCTCTGTCTCTCTCTCTGATGCTCAGGCCATGGGAGGGGGCTACCTACATTGGGGTCACATAGAGATGATTCGTCTAACCATCAACCGTAAGATGGATTCCCGGACCACGTTTGCCCGGTGGCGAATTAATAGCCCATATAAGCCCATCACACGTAAAGGTCTGGGTCAGCGCATGGGTGGGGGAAAGGGAGCCATTGACCACTATGTGACACCTGTTCGTTATGGTCGTTTAATTGTGGAGGTAGGAGGAAAGGTGGAGTTGGGAGAGGTTGGGCATATCTTGACTGAAATAGCAAAGAAGCTACCGTTCCCTGCCAAGGTGAGATGACATTCATTATAAACGTTGTAAGTTTTGTATTGATAAATGTAATGTATTCTGAATGAGTTTCACTAATGTTATTTGAGCACTAAGGTCTAGAATGTATAACTTCAATCAATTTGAACACTTTTTCCTCTTTATTATCTATATGTAACAATATTCTATTACTGTTTATTTCAGGTACTGAGCAGAGAGAGTTTAGTGGCAATGCAAAAGAAGCAGGCTGATATGGAGCAGGACAACCAGAATCCCTGGACCTTTAAGAAGATTGTGCAGGGCAACATGCTGGGCATCAGGAAGGTGCTCAGCCCCTTTGACCTGCACAACCATGGATGCTTCACAGGCAAATTTCACCTCCCGGGGAGGGTGTGACAGACCAGAGGGACTGACACCATCCAGGCAACGCTGTTGAAGAGGGAACCAAAGTTTCGGAAACCTCTGACTTTCGTTCATATTTGGAAATCTTTTCTTTCACATTGTTTGTTATTTTTTTGCAAACACATTCATTTCTTTGACATTTTGTTAAATGGACATTACTTTTCCCTTTTCTGCTTTAAAAAGAACCAATAAAATATATTATGTATTTCAGTTCCACATGGTGACTCAACTATTGGGATAATGTTGAATTTGACTAAACGGTCTTGTCATCTAATCAGAAATTCAGTACATAATAGAAATTTTAAAAAGTAAAAAACAAAATTGGTGTATATACCATTTATTTACTAATCATTTTTTCGCATTTGAAAAAAATTATACTATATATAGATATAAATAATTAACTGCAAAGAGGAGATAAACACAGAAGATAACGCATATGAGCTTCCCAGAATAAAATTACATGTTCAACTACAGCCAGAGATTACTCGCTTTATAGTTAGATTATGCCATTGACAAAGTCCAGTGTTTCAAACTTTACTAGTGACCAACATGAGTGGGTAAAACCCCATTTTCATCGTTCATGTATTCAGATAGACACAGCTGTTATATGAGATAGAGATTTGTCTGAGGCTGACAACCATAGTTCGAAAAGTGTTTTGATCACATTTCCCAAAATGGCTTCAAGCCACAACGTAATGAGAGTAGTTTGTGCCCTGCCGTGTTTCTCACAGGTAGTATTTTCGTCCTGGCGTAGAGTCCGGTGAGTCAGTTAATCTGTGCTATTTTAAAGACTTGTTTTTGCCAATAATTCAATATACTACTACATTTAAGTTCAGGGTAAACTATGCCGCGCCAATATCTGACGTTTAGCACCGGTGGTGAAATGAATTTAGCCTGAGAGCAACAGCTGCCTGACGTGCCCTGCTCCGGGTAAAACTTTACCAAGTTTGGCGCATGCGCGTTATTCGAAAATAACAGCGCGAAAAGCGTAGCTCGGCAGCTGAAGACCAGTGATCTGTCTAATGTACACAGTATGTACACAGCTGTAGTCTGACGTGAATGGCACTTGTTTTAGGACGAAGTTTTTCTTTGACACAAAGAAAGTCGCGGTATCGTTGACTAGCTAGCAGCTATGAAACCCGCGCGAGGGTCTAACCGAGCGGCATCAAATGTTCCTAAAGTGAAGAACAAGAGAAAAACGACAGATGTGACGACGAAACGTGCAACAGGGAAACAGGTAAGATATATGAACTCCAAAATGACGTGTTGTATTATTAGTAAAACTGTGGTGTTTCAACCACAGCTCAGTTTCTACTCCCACAGCAGTGTTCTACTGCAGTAACTTTGTTAGTAACATTGACTGGGTTAAAGTGTGGTCCCTTCCACAATAGTTTATTCTAACTAAGTAAAAGAAGTGTACGGTTTAGAAATGAAGATCATGTATATGTTTGTGTTAATATATTTAAAATACATTTACAATGTTCACAGTTATTATTTGCATGTTTGTGATGTATTATTTACATCGGCATCTTAAAGTGGATAAAATGATTTCCTGAATCTGCCTCTGTGCTTCAGGCACACGTTTACCTCAGTCGAAGGCCTTCTAGCTTCTGATTGGTTAGTTCAGACATATGATCAGGTGTAACCAGGAAGACGGTTGTTGTCGTGGGACCACACATCTAACCCTCATGTGACAGAAGTATCATTCAAGTCTCATAAATTACCATAGATTTGAACCCTGTTAAGATTTTTTTTTCACAAGACTAAGAGTGACATCAATGTGAATTGTTCTTTCCGTGAATCGTATCCAGAAACTTATTTCCCATTAATTTTTCGTCTTGTGAATATACATACAAACTGTGGAAAGATGTGAATACCTTTACTACTTTTTAGTATAGAGATCTATTATTTAGTTTTTATGATCACAATAATGAGGATGAAAGAGCTTTTTACCTTATCAATGTGATCCTACTTATTGCCAAATTCCACATCCACAAATGTAAATTCACAAACAAAAAAACTAATTTCTTTGTGTTCATGAAGGAAATGGACAGTGAAACTGAACAAAAAAGCCATCCATTTGTGCAATATATTTAATGTCTTTACGTGATAATTTCTGTACTCTTGCAGCCTTTTTTCTTTGCTTTATTTCTTTTCATGTAATTTCTTGCTTTATTATGTATTCTTTATTTGATAGTGATGTTTGACTCATTGAAGGCTCCGTTGACCTGCCAGTCTCCTGTTAACTTGTTAACAACTCTTAATGCTTTATTATGTGTTTACTATGGGGCCAGGAGCTCAGTGAGAAGAGCAGCCAGCCAAAACCAGCACAGAAGAGGAAAGGTACGAGCAGCTCTGTCTGCACCTTTGTGTCCAACTTCTTCAGTTGTAAACACATTCGATCATGTAGGGACAATGACACACTGTGGCACTGAATGGTTCACGACACAGTGGGTTTGCTCCACAAAGCCAAGCAATCGAACTGATGTTAGTCTTTTGTTTTTCTTCTGTTTTGCGTCTGTTTGTGTCCGTTGGTAGCTGTTGGTTCATCTTCGGTCCCCAAGAAAGTCAAAGAGCAGGAACACTGGCAGCTGTTACCAAGGTCCTCCATCACTGCTCTGGAGAACATCATGGATTTGTCAGTACTGTGAGTTTCTGTGACGCTCTTATTGGTACTCTGTAAACCATTACTTATTCTCACCTATCTATGTGCTGACACAGTTAGTTATATGCAAACGTTTGTGTAGATTACACATTTTGCTGATTATTGAAACAAAAGGAAATGAAAATTAGTCCTGCAGCAAACACACTTTGTTTCAAATGTAAATCTAGTATAATATTTTAAAATTTATCGATTTTAAAAATTAGGTGTTGGAAATACACGGTTAACTGAAAATAGTCTGCCTTCCAAAACTTCTCTGTGTACTTCCCTATCTAGTTTGATAGGTTGATTTTGCAGAGGCGACATTTTTGCGAAAACAGATGGCTCATTATAGAACCATCTCTCAAGAGAGACAGTGTGTTAGATTAAAGGTTTACTAGTAAAACAACATCTTGGATAGTCACAGACCGCCTTGATCAACTGGTCTTTGAAGTTCCCTGGGATGTACTTAATTGGGATTGTTCACCATTCCAAAAACACGTCTTTGTTATCCTGTCAAAACATCTGAAAAATTAAAGGTCAACATCCAGTGGAAGAGATAGAGAATGGATGAGGTAATTACATTTTTGTCACGCATCGTTCTGACACTAACCACCCCAGCCATTGACAAATTGGGACCCTTCCATCTGTTAATACCAAAAGTAATTTTGCGTAATATTCAAAATTAACATTGTAAGGACACTTTTTTCCTGCTGTGTTAACAGAGCTACTCTTGCTTTGAGGCGGACAGAGAAGAAAGAGAGCCAGGAACATCTGAACAGGATGAAAAACAGGTGAAAAAACTGAAGATGCAAATAAGAAGAAGATGAAGCCTCTTTCTAATGGTTATATATTTACTAACCCTAACTCCTCCAGTTACACTTTTAATGGTGGGGAGCAGGTGAGTTGCATTACACAGCAGAGCAGGTAGATTTTTCTGGAATTAATTATCTTCTAGTGTTGACTTACGAAGCATTACTGTGTTCAAGATAGTCATGGATTGGCTTTAACTTTTGATCTCAACAAAGGAATGTGTGTGATATTTTCATATCTTTCCTTTTATAATATAGTACATTTCTAAGTCGTTCCACAGCTATGCAGTGAGCTAAACACACTACCAGTAAAGGATACCACATCTGAATGGTAACGATAGTGATTACATATCTGTAAATGATCTGTAAACATTTCACAAACCAGAGTTGCTCCAAAAAAACAAATTAGTTCAGTAATACGAAAACTGGTTTTACAAAAGTTGATTAATGCTGTCGATGTAATAACATTGTGCTTCTTGTCGTGGATTTTGTCTATCCTTCCCTGAGAATCTTTTAAGACAAGTCTTCTCAGGCACCAAGCAAGGTCAATCTGTCTGTGGCAAGCCACAACAATGATGAAGTCTCTCTCGAGGTGTCATAGTGGCGGGGAGATGACGACATTACTCTGAACTAAATATACTACAGAGACCGGGAACAGGCAGATTGTCTTGGTGCGCCATACACTGACCATATTGTTGATGTGTAAACGAACCAGAAATCTCCTTGATATATATTGAGCTCTTATAATAAAAAGAAATGCATACAAGAACTGTAGTGAAACGAGTACAGTAATTTAACAGTAATTCTGTTGAGTAAATCAGCAGTTACTTACTATATAACATTTTTAATGCATTATCTCTAGACAGCAAAGCATAGCAGCTACTTTAATTAGCAGGGAACCAAATTCTACTGAACTAAAAATCAACAGTCAGTTTTGATCAATAGCGTCACAATTTGTGACATGATGATGTATTTTGCAAACTCTTTTAGGTTCCTTGATCAATGCACAGATCTCAGAGTTCCAGGGCAGAAACAAAAAGATTCGGAGCGTTCATCTCACCGCCAGCAGGAGGAGACCAAGAAGGCAGTGGCTGGAAAGAAGACACTGGAAACACTGGAGGTGAAGAACACTGTAGTCTGAGGAGGGAGGTACAGCTATGGTAGTTTCACAGTGATCTTGGTTTTACTTTGCAGTTAGTGCTGAAACAATTTGTTATTAATTGATTTGCCTTTGGACAGAAAAGCAATTAGGTAAATTTGTGTTAAATGTTATCAAATTTTAATAATTTCTTTAGCAAAACAAACATGTTGCTTTGTTACCTGAAAAAAAAGAAAGTCATATAGAGAAGAGATTGTTAATTGGTTTAAACCTTGTAGCATTTTCTTATCGGTTTTGCCTCAGCCTCCGGGACCTTACTCTTGGCATTTTCCACTATGTTGTGGCATTTTATTTACTATGAGCAGATTATTCAACTATGGAATTAATCGTTAGCTGTGGCCCCAAAAACAATAAACAGAAAGGTAATCCAATAAGTAATTACATACATATGTTTTTAATCTGCTACTCTAGCTGTCCTGTAGCACAACTATCTTGAAAATGGCATAAGGTATGGGTGGAAATCAGTGTATTAAAAGGGTATATAATATTTATAAGGAAATAGTGTCTGTGTTTTTATATTTTTCATGTTGTCTGAGTTTTCAGGAAGACCTGAGGGCTGTGGTCCGTGCTCTGGAGAATGTAGAGGAGCAGACTGTCTCTTTACAGCAGACATGCAGAGCACTGAGAGACGAGGTGGAGGAAGAGGAGGAGAAGTCTAAAGAGGTGCAATATAGTCACACTAACTTAAAAATAAAATAAAAGCACATCACGAAAATGTATATGTGGCCCATCATTCTTGCATCAGTATTTTTGCCCTATAAGAGATGTTTATTGGTTTAAACTTGGTAGAATTTTTATTTCTCAGCTCTAAGTTTGCATATATGTTTCCTGCCTGTTTCCAATGTCCAGGCAGGAAACACAAATGTTTAACAGGATAATTTAAATAGCAAATAATTGGTTTGGATTTCCATTTATTCATTCTTCTGCTGATCTACTGAATCTATTTAACAGATCACTTTCTCTACACTGTTTGTTCGATTTTGTTTGGATGAAAAAAGGTTATGTTGTTAAAAAAGAAGAGATAAAGGTTACCCAGAATCAGAATTCTTTCTTTTGGAGTGCATTTCTCCAAAAAAGGACGGAACACATTTTGTTGGTTCAGTTGAACAGCATGGTGAAATGGCTAATACATGGGGGATGATGTAACGTGTTACTTCTTGAGAAAACAACTCAACATAACATGCTCAGACCACATAAAAGCAGAACAGAGCAGTTATTCTCTATGTTTTTCACTTATCTTCACAATTATATGGAGAGATAAAGTGATTCTTCCTGTTTTTGTTCACACAGAGCCTACAGATATCTGAACAAGCAATACTTAGCCTTCCGCCTCACCCGCTGCAAAAAGATGAAACAACACCAGAGGTGAGTGTAAGTGGTGCTCAAAACTCTCTTTTCACAATATCTACAATGTGCTTGACTTGATTTTGCACAATAGCCATTTTTAGTTTCCGAGGCATTCATAATGTTCCCTTTTTTCTGAATAAGATGTGGTAATAACGTCTCGGTTGGCTCTTCCTTCCCACAATGTAACAGGAAAGTCTTCACATGTTCTCTGCAGTCATGATTACATGATATCTGGAGTCCTATATTGTGTCTGGGTTGATCTTATAAACTACAGGTCTATCGGGTCAAATCACATTTGCTAGAAATGTGCTGAATATTTTTTTCTGTTCCGCAGAGAAAGATGATACCTGACAGTGACTCTCAGGCTACTGCACGAAGACTGGGTGACATTCTGCAGAAATCTGAAGCCATCCAGAATGCACAGGTGCTGCTTCTACATGCATACAGACACGTTGATCAGCTGTTTAACACTGGCTTCACCACGACCAGCGGTGCACCGTGTTCAGGAGGAACCTAGCCAAGTCTTATTGTTTTTTTGTTTTTGTACACAGTTCTGAAAAAAATGTTTTGAACAGAGTAAGTTTACATGTGTCAGCAGTGTGCAGTGTTGATGTGTGGGGTAAATATTACTTAGTCCTAATGTTACTCTGTTCCACTTTGTGGGTTTGTCGAGCATGTGCAAATAAGAAAATTCAGCCTGACAAATTACAGAAAATTTCCAAAGCTGGTACCAATAGTAGTAGTACTAATAAAAGTTGTTGTGTAAACAATAAGATTTTGATTAAGTTTTGGGGGAAAACAGTAAAAAAAATTGTAAATTGGTAAATAATTGCTTGAAATGCAGTCAAGTGGCAGAAACTCAGTGTTGCTCCTCGTCTCTTCTCCAGTTTTTTTGCTTTCAGTTCAGCAAGTTAAATGTGAACATTATAACTCAATTGAAAGCATTTGTTTTGAGTGGAAAGAACATTCAGATGATCAACTTCTATCATCGTTTGAATCCAAATACTAAAATAATACATCTACATTAATTAATTATTGTTCTTGCAGAGAAGACTGATTGTTTATAATTTAAATTCTTCATACCTATATAAACTTCCATATCCATACTAACAAGCACGTCGTTTTTTTGACTGCATGATTTTCTGTAGCAAAATTACACAATTGAATATATTTGACTTTTGTTTATAAATGTTTTAATGTGAACAGTAAATTCATTTAAAGTGGTGCCATCAATTGGCTTTTTAACAATGAAAGAGTGGGGTGTGTTTTTAATAAACAACAAAACAATAGTGAAGCCGTCATTGCATAAATATAGTCCAGCCACGAATGCGATACATTCACAATAAAATAAAATAAAACCCTGCTAAATGTTTACTTCCTGCTCAGCATGTTGTGCCTTGTCATCTACAGACACCCATTCAATGGGTTATTCAGTAGGTACAGGTACCACCAGAAACGAGCATTTAAACATGGTGATCTCATGCATGCATGACCAATGGCACTATCTGTTCCCTGATACTGAAACACTACATGCGAACATAACGGTGTATAATCTCAGTGGAACACATATTACAACGGTTACCCTGGAGCCTTGAATCTGTGACACTGAAATATGTGGTCTTTGACGTCATACCTACCTAGAAGTTGTTTCCTGCCCACGAACCGAGAGGCAAGATGGTTCATGAATTCATTTTCATGCCAATTTTGACCCTGCCTTCAGCATGTAAAAACAAAAGCGGCATTTTTTTGGCGTCTTCAGTCATCTAGTTTAACTGACCATGAGTCGTCTTGTTCTCTTCTGATAGTAGAGAAAAAACAGTGCCATTTCACTGTTTGATGAGGTGTTTGTGGGTTTGTCCTTCAGCACATAACTGTGGTGCTGTAGTTTTCTCTGTCTGGAAAAACTCACTCTAAAATGTTCACTTTATGCTTGCTGCCACCATCAAACCAAGCCTTTAAATTAAACTTGTTTTGCCAATCTCTGGTCAGAAAGTGTTTGTTACATGGTAAAATGGCCGAAGCGGGTTCAGACAAACTGATTCAAACCAGGATCACTTCAAGTCACAGTCAGATCAGTCTCTGCATTTTTGGCGTTGGCGTATGCGAGCAATTTGCACTAATGGAGGAGTCCACCGATTAAAAGTAGTAGTTTGGACATTTTCCATTTTGCACAAATGATAATGTTTAAAAGACTGATTTAAAAAACATGGTTGACCTCCGTTACACGCGTGAGTTCTTCAGTGACTTTCTTCGTATGGACTCGGTGGAGTCGTCATTGAAAAGTCGTTCAATAGTGGAGACAACTGACGCTTTGATTGCGCGGCCCAAGCCTCTGGCAGCGAATACATAGAGCACAGGATTAAGAGCACTCTTGATGTAGACCAAGTACAGTGATATGTACGCGCCTTGTATGGCTCCTTTGTACATCTCTCTCCAATCAGGGCGTCCCTCGACCAAGGCCCGAAGGAAACGACAAACAAAATAGGGCACCCAGCAGGTGAGGAAGAAGAGCATGGTGAAAAACAGCACATGGTACATCCTGGTCATCCTGCGGGCAGTTAAAATGCTGGAGGAGGTGGGTGTTGGGGGCACTGTTTGCTGAATATGAATGGTGAGTAAGACAGCCATGTTACTTCCCAGGAACACCGTCAGGGGCAAAATGAAACCTCCTATTGTCTCTGTAAGAAACAGACCCTTGTCAAAAGTCCCACTCTCCAGGCACTGGTATGTCCCGTTCTCTTCCCACAGGACAGCGCTGTAGAAGTAAGGGGCAGACATGATGCCGGCTGCCAGCCATAAGATGCCACAGGCCAGAGGAACAGCCCAGGATGGCCGCCGCAGTCGAGCCCACACAGGCCTCAGCAGGCACAGGCATCGCTCCAAGGCCACAGCACAGAGGAGGAAGGCTGAGGCGTACAGCCCCAGGCCTCGCAAGAACATGATGAGGTGGCAGAAGACACGGCCAAACGGCCAGCTGTAATTGTGAGCGATGTAGCCCAACATGAGGGGGGTTCGCAGGAGCAGCACCAAGTCGGCCAGGGCCAGGTTCAGGACATAGACACGGAAACTGCTGGCAGCACGCGTCTCCCCACCGCTGCCTCTGCGCACCAGACGACTGTGACTCTGTATTCCAAGTGCCCAGACCACCACACCATTCAGAGGTATGCCCACCTTGAGGAGCCAAGAGAACCAGCTGGCTATTAGATCCAGATGACTGACTTTGAACAGAAATAGTTAGAATTTTGGGGGAGAAGATTGCTCGTTCTCTCATATCTGTTCAATAAATGTGAAAGTACAGCCAACAGGCAGTTAGCTTAGCGTAGCATAAAGACTGGAAAGAGAGCAAAACCACTAGCTTGGCTTTGTCTTAAGGTAAAAACATGTGTCTAACGTTCAGTAATGAAAATATATGTTGTCTTTAAAATCAGAACAACCAAAGTGTAAAAGTTTTGTTATTTTTTGACGATGTGTTCCCCAGACACCCGGGAAATCACTGCCCTTGGCCAAGAAATAGTCCCCGCGTATCTCCATAATGTGTAGCTGTTGATATATTTACCTGTTTAATATCAAAAAATAATTGTTCATGATTGTAAAAATGCTGTGCATAGGAGAATATATAAATAGTTTTGTCATTATGTTGCCCAAATCAAGGTAATGTTTGTGGCCCCCAAAATTCCATAATCCCAACTATTATTATATGTCATAATTAGGGCCAGTGTACAATATTTACTGGAGCCATAGGGCATTTCTCACCAGAAAGATGATCAGGGTCGCGGTGATTTGGACTCCCCTGACTGCCTCTAATTGCCAAGAGCTGCTGGAGATGTTTGTGCTGGACAGAGGCTGGTTCACTGCATAGACAGGAAACTGTGTCCCACTCATGTTGGCCATTGAGGTCAAATCAAACTGCAGATGAGCTGAAACACAGGAGACACTGATATGATGTCAAAGATGCATACATAAAATTCCACTACAAAATCAGAACCATTAAGCGTTTATAAAGGTGGAAAATGTGCAACATGCGCGATTGACCCACTGATGCCCACATCAAACGGCAACGTGACACCACAGACTTCCTTTTTTACATCTGATAAAAAAGGATTCGTTGCATCTCTGCCTACAAATGATTTTATCATTTAAGAGGACATTGCATTGCTTTTCTGTAAGCGTAAACATATGTTTATCCCAAGCTTTGACACCTGAGCTTTGACAGTTCAACGGTTAACCATACAAGGACCATCTTTTCCCCCCTCAACAGTTGACACCTCACATTGTCAAGACATACACACACTCACATAAGTACACAGCACTGTCAGGTGTGATATTTAAATATTAACAGTGATGATTAAAGAGAAAGGATTCTTGATTTTTCTTCTCCTGGAGCCATAGCTGCCCCGGGGCCCTGGATGAATCCACATCTAGACTGGGCCTGTTGGTGTGCAGCCGGCATGACATCAGCATTCATGCAAACACGCCCATGTTAATTAACACAACTCCACACGGTAGCAGCGCCCACCCGTGCCAAAGCTACTGATAGAATTTCTGGTTCCATGATTAAAAGCTTGTAAAATTCCCGATTTCTAGAATCAATGGTGACGAAGAAGTTTAGGAAAAGAGAATTTACATAATCTGTGTCTTGTCAATTAATGTTTTTTGCTTCTTACCTCTTTTAGATTCCTTGTGTTTGTGAAGCTGAGCAGGAGTTCCAGAGAAAAGGTGTGCCCACGGGCTGCTGTAAGCACTATCAGCTTCTCTCTCTCTTGCTCTCGTATTTCCTGTGTGCGATTGCAACACGCTGTTTCGTAAAAACATATCTACAATCATTTGATCATATTAGTTTTCAGCCAATGAAAAGCCATTTCCTGTGTCGAACTGTTTTGCCCAAGCACACATTAACCTTGCAAGCATAAACTGGCAAAGAGAGCAAAGTTATTAATGTATAACTTTGTTGTCCTTGGCAATTTAGGCTTATATAATCTTGCTGTGCTCCTATAAAAATATTTTTAACTGGGGTGGAAAGGCTTTTTTAACCATACAGAATTGAAAAAAGTAATAATGATTCTTATAAAATTTTCTCATCAGCAAGGAATCGTAATTCGCATTTGTACATTAATGTTCTCCAATGTATTGCTGTATTCCTCGGCTTGTTTCTGTTGACAAAACATTGACACCCACTGTGAATCAGCTGAAGAATCTTCATCTGACAATTTCCAAATTTGCCACCTTTTCCTCTGTAGATGATGAAACCATGTAGTAAGGAAACAGGAAGTAAGGGGAGGAGGAGTGAATGAAATTCAACAAATATCTCCCAGCTATCCTCTAACCGACAATGTTGCAATTTCACAGTCAGCATCTTTAGACTCCACGACACCAGTAAATATCATATTTGGGAGGGTTCCCCCCCCCCCCCACATATAAGCCTTTTTAATTTTCTAGGTCTGTGCTTTGCTTCATTCTAAGTCTGTACGGGAGCTTAGTTTTATGCAACAAAGAGCAGCAGATGGCATCATCATGTGTTTTTAAACTCCGTAAAAAATACTAGAAGTGCTTAAAATCTCTATCTATCATCTACAAATATATATTTTGTGTGCAAATCTTTACGATGACCATTGAAAAATCGTACAAATCACGTATCCCCATACGGTGTCTTCATTTATCTCTGCACCAAATTATGAAAGTTCTGCTGAATGGATTTTAAATTTGGGAATGTGTTGATCTCAGGTTCTTAGCTGCTGTGCAAGACATTATTAAATTTCACATGGCCTATGAATCCAATCAGGATCTTTTAAATGCTATAGAATCTTGACCTTAATTTGTCTTTTGGAATAATGGCAATGTTCAGGTTTTTCTGTTATCGCATGGAATTTATAATGGCAATAAGAATATGTTAAACATCACCAAACGTACTCAAAAGCTTTATTTAAACAAATATTTTTTGTCATTGTTTACTTCTGGCTTCCGCTGTGTTGTGATTTAAAAAAAAACGCCCCTTTTGACATTTATAGTGATGATGCCATAATTGATCTTCACCAGTAGATGGCAGTGCTGCTCATACGCTAAACAGAGGCAATGTACTGTAAGTAGTGATTTCTGATTTAATGTGTTTTGGGGAATTAGATGGGGTTTTGCTTTTTTTAAGGCCAAAGTTTTTTAGTGTGACTGGACCTAAACACAAATAAGTACATGAGCATCGTTAAATGATTTGGGTGTTTAGGATATAGAAGACTAATGGCATAAAACATCAACAACATTTGATTTGTACTGAAATGTCTTTCATGTTTGTCTACTGAGAAGTTTTAAGCAGTTTTTATGAAGAATATGTTAGTCAGTCACTTTTAAGCTAATTCAATTGCCATTAATACAAACATAATCAATATTATTAGAATGAATGTGGGTTAAAAATAATCTTTCTTTATTTTACTATTAGTTCATTTGTTTATTCACAAAAACAAAAATGCAATTTCTTTGTTATTTCTATTCATTTACAGTTGGCACCACCATTGACTATTAATCAGTTAGATATAAAGTGACCAAATACTGAACAACCTAATTTGATAGTCAGGCAATCGGAATTAAGTTTAAACACGTGTTTGTGTTGCTACAGACACTTTAGTTACACTGTGAAATGTGTTTATTTTTGTTTAATCACATAGCGATGCAGGCCATTCAACATTATCAATAGATTTACACATTTATTATGATTTCGAAGTGCATGTGACAATCCCAAACATTTTATCCTCATGAATAAAACATTCAGATGCAGGTCACTTAATGCTGCCTTTTCAGTCTCTCTTAGTATTTAAGTTGATAGATGCTATGATGTGGTGGTTGGTAGTCAAGAGCAAAATAACTTAAACGAGAATAAAACAACGAACTGGCTACTTACTTGTTTTGGGCTGATGTCTTTCAAACACAGAAATTAAGCTGTAAGCATAATCAGAAGCAGTTGAAAATTATTTTATGAATACTGACCCTAATTTATGTAATTTACAATACAAGTTTCACATTCATATAAACTGATGTTCTTTTGAAGGACGGCATTTCCAGTTGTAATGACACTAATCTGTGATGTGGGAACAACTTTACATATTTGCACTGTGTAATGTCACGACATTGAGCATGAAAAATATATATATAATATAATTGGACACCTCAAAATCTTTAAAAACCTGCATTCTTTCTTCCTACTTTGAAGACATTTACGTAAGTTTTTCCCTTTTTTTGGCCAGATACTCTTATACATACCCCGATTCACTGAGTATGGTGAGAATCCTGGACCTTCTGTTTACACTGATATTGTATTACAGTAATTATACCAAATGCAATGACACAGAAAATACATTTGAATACATAGACAAAATTAGTCCCTTCACACAGTCCAGATGACTCCTTATATTATAAATGTATTGGACTATTGGCTCTCAGTGCAAACTGTATTCTCTCAAGATTCATCATAGCCAGAGAAAGGACTTAGGTGTGGCTTGTCATTTCCAGTTTAATAAAATCCCTCTTCTTCTCAATAGTGATGCCAATGCTACAATATTCTTAGATTGAATGTTCAGTGAAAAATTTTAAGAAAGCTGTCCAAATAGTTGACCTCACACTTCTACCTGTGGCTTTGTATAGATGTTTGAAGCAACTTTTAATTAGGATATGTGATGGAGGACTTTAAAATTGAAGTTGAATTTAGCACAAGAGGTGCTGGTGTTTATTTCTTCCTCGGCAGCATGGCAAGTTGCCCCCAATTTCCACTCCCAGGCACGACGCTCTTTCTCCCTTGGGAGGCACATTAAAAGACACAATAATGTCAAAAACGCAGGATGTAAGACCCTTAAGGAAATAGATTCAAGCCCTACCTTTGGTGGTACATTTGGGAAATGTTAGATTCGGGAACAGAGCAAAGAGACAGACCTGATTGTAAGCGGGGGAAAAGGAGGTTGATTTTTGGTTTTTAGTATTTTACATCCACATGTTAGAACGACAAAAGACTAGAATAGAAAACCTATTATGTATGACATTTATTATAAATTGTATGGGTGTTACTGACAGGTCCTTAGAAACGCAAACAAGTTTAAACATAAAGAAGAGATATTTTGTTGTGCTTGCACTATTTAAGTTAACAATATGAATATATGAGTATACCAAACACTATTGAAATTTGAAAATCGAAAGTATATTCAAACCAGTTTGTGGAATTGAATCTTAATCAGCGTAGGTCTTTCCATGCACCTCTGAGGCTCGCCCACACTTCCTTTAAACCTTCTAATTTTAGACGACGGGGTTTTGATGGGGAAACCAAGCACTTATATGTCACTATGAAAGAAAAGCAATAAAAGAGAACTCTGCTTCGACCTTTGTGGCACCTAGTGTTTATCTACACCTTAGTTGTTAAATGTTGTTGTGGGGTAAAACAGTAGCTGGTTTGGGGTCTGAAACAAATGTTGGCAAGGATATGAAAATAAGACATGTCTTCAAAAGAAGGCAACAACAACAACAACAAAAAAAACTCAGTCTGTGTCATGTCTGTCTGAAAATGTCCCCGTGGTGCCACGTATGTCCCACTCTGAGGACACGCAGACGGTGGCAGGATGATGGCACAGAGAGATGGAAACGTTATCAGATCATATCAGCTGTGCGTCTGTCGGGCCTCTCGTACGTATCCCACATATGACAGGAAAACAGGGTGAAGTCAGGCCCCCGGGTTTCCCACGTGGAAACACTGAACCAGAGCTCAGCTCTGAAGAAGCAGACAGAAAAAGAAAAGAAAGTCCTTTCTTCTGCTTTTGACTCGACATAAATACAACACGCAAAGTCCCTCTGCTCTAATGAAAAAAACTTTCACGGTGGTTTTTCATTTTCTGGTTTCCTCTGTAGTAGACCGGCAAAGAATCAAAAGTAGGCGAGGTTATGAGTGAAGGTGACGGCGGTGATGAGTGCCCGCCTGGCGAAATGCAGCTCCTTGACCCTTCGAGAAGATCAAATCTGCTTTCCCCTGAACATCTAAATATGATGTCACTTTTCTCATTATCAGTGGAAACTTTTAAAGCGACTTCCTCCCTAAAATTTGTAATGCAGAGGTGACGGAGCCAGACAGCAGAACACATTTGAACCCTCGTCAGCTGGCATATTACACATTGTGAATTTCCAGTATGTGGAGGGGGGGTCCCCCCTGCCAGAGATGTGCTTCTTCCCCCACCTCCTCATGTACTTTCACATTTTCCCTCAAACTACTACATCATTGATCTGACTCTTTCTTTTAGGGGCTCTCACAGGAATGCAACACATACACTACCAAGTCCATGGCAGTGAGATGCATGAAGCCCGAGTGCCGCCGGCAGAGTCCCGCAGTGCCGCCGTCAGTGCTGGAGAACCGTGGGGGAGGGGATGGGTAGTGAGAATGGACGGGGAGGCACCTGGTCTTCTCAGAAGCCGAGTGGTATGACTTGGTTACTGGGTTACCACAAGCAAACACTGCAGGCAGTCAGATCCTGGGCCAGTTTGTTCGCGGCGCCTGAGATAGTTAACAAGGATAGTTTGCAGGTTTACAGTCATTTAGTGGAAAAGGGTCTCTGTCAAAATCCCCCACTGAGCACACTCCCATAACTGACAATCAGAAGTCGACTTCATTTAATTGCCCTGCACACTCATTATGTTGTGCAGGTGGTGGATTGGTATGAAATGGATGCTTCATATATTTGTGTAAAGATATGAAAATGATACCAGGGTGTTTTTAAGCATTCGGTTGACTTCAATGATGGCTTATACAGCAAACATGTTAGAATGTTGTCATGTTTAAACCCGGGGTTTAAATCCTGATCTGATCCAGAAAATCTGTTTAAATATTCACAAGAACTCTAATGACTTTTCCTCTAACGCCACCACGAGGTTGTCACTTTTTCTTTTTTTTTTTGAAGTGACATCTCAACAACTACAAGAGAGATTGTCATTCACTTTGGGACAGATCTAGTAAAAATTAATGATTAAACACCTGCAAAACTAATGACATTCAGCACACTGATACTAACTGAGAATAACTCGCTCGCATGGCTACAACCACCTACAGCGTGTCCCCACTTCAAACCAGATTAAATAGGGTTGATATTTGATTGATTGACGCGTAATATTCTCCAATGTAGGGTTGATATTTGAGTGATTGATGCGTAATATTCTCCAATGTTGAAATACACAAAGGAAATGGAGGAGGTGCTCACAGCTGGAAAGTATTTTTGACATAAAATTGTGGGTGCACGAAATGCCTCCGGAGAGAGAGACATCTCGAAGAACACAAAAACACCATGCATTCAATCTTGGGAAGGAATTCTCTTTCTATTTGTATATTTCAAATCAAAAATCAATCAGTCATTTTTCATAATAGTTGTTACAACAAAACTTAATGTGGCCACACTTGTTCAAGTCCTCTTTATCTGTTCGTCCACTTGAAGCAGCAGAAAGTGTGAGGACAGGAAATACTGAAGAAAAGCTTTTGATAATTTGATACAGAGACAGGTTTTATTTTCCACAGGTAGATCTCGGACAAGCCTTAATATCGAATTCTGTATCATTATCAGGTTCATTCGATGTACAATCATAATGGCTGCCCCTGTCACTCATCCTTTTTTATCATTTCTTTAAAATCCTTTAATGAGACTGAAGATGGGGACACTCCTTTTCTTTTTCTTTTTTACACATGTTGCTCAAATGCAGCCATGCATTGGGCTCATGTTTCTGTCAAGCCTTTGGCAGGTTACCTATTTGAGAAGATGGAGAAATAAAAGATTCATGATGTCAAACTGTCATTATCTGAGTGTAACCTCTTGCTGTCATCATCACAGTCCACACAACCGTAAATACTGTTTAAATCCAAGAAATGGATTCGTTTAGTCTTTTGTAGGCGTGATTTACATAAAAGAACCAAGGCCTCTTACTTCAAAATTGTTGTGTGATTTTCTTTTCAATAGTCATTCATTCAGAAGGGGATTTTGGCGTGACTCACACGAGTGTATAAAAGACTTGTGAGCCCGCATTTTGGTTTACTGTTGACTGGGAGACAACGAGAGAAATACAAGAGGGTGGAGAGATGACGAGAGAGAGAGAGAGAGAGAGAGAGAGAGAGAAGCACTGAGGGAAGACGGAGAGAAACACCAGTTGTTGAAAGAGGAAATGCTGTCAAAGTGGAGACAGGTCAGTACCTATAACTTTCATTGTAACACGCAGACCTACTTCCTGACATCTCATGTTAGATCAGGATCTTGACTCTAAACGCCCGGTGCATCCTGTTGTTTCTTCTAACCTCTCTGTCGGGACCCAATAGTAACCAAACTTTACTGAGAGCACCAGCCGCCCTGCACCTCCACTTTCTTTAGTCTTTTAAAAATGTGTCTGTGTTGTGGATTTACATCAAGATGTGAACTAGTTATATGTACTGTTACACTTCTGATTCTACCCGACACATCAGGGTGGGATGTGTCAAAAGAGCAGCCATTGGAAAAGGTCTAAATGAAGTCTTATAAATGTTGAAACAGAAGGGGTTTTTTTTACAGGAAAATATAGTTAGCCTACAGCTGTGACAGAATTTGGGTTCAATGTGTGAAGAGTGGTATTTCGGTCGTGTCTGCAAAGTACGACTTCAGACCGAGATGCATCATCATACAGTCTTTCCCTCTAAGAGCATGTTCTGTAAAACATAGAACATTATATCCTGAGCAGATTGATTCTTTTCCTTTCATGTTTTACTCAGCGAAATGAGAGGGCGGTTTTCTCCTAATCCGCTCCACAGCAATCTTTTGCTGCTGTTAACTGTCATCTAGGTTACCACAAATTCCCCAGTTACTGACCTTTATTCGTGGATATTTGTGAACTTCAGCTGACATGCATACGTGATCTCTCGACGCCCACCGGTAGTCATTGTGTCTGTCACCCCCTGCAGGAAATCCCCCGCAGCCTGAAAGACGGAACTGAGGTAAGCACAGGAGCGACGGGCCGCCCGTCAAAGTCTGGTCCCGGGTTGAGGTTAATGCTAATCGTGATAGGGGTTGTTCATGACCATACACCTAACATGTTAGCATTAGCTTCAATTTGGGAGATCTCAACAAAACAGAAGAAAAAAAATCGACAAGCTGCAGACTTTTGCTAGGATTTTGGAAGGGCAACTGAGCAATATGACGCAAGCAGAACTGTCGGGCCTCTGTCCTCCGCAAAGCTGTCAAGATGCTGATCTTAGCTGATAAGATCTCTTCGCAGGCATGTGCAGAGCCCGCTTGGTTGACCTTTCCCCTGACCTCTGTTGCGTTTCCACTCTGTATTTTTCAATTTGATGGTCTCGGTAACGTTGCAGCAGAGACATAAATACAGAGGTAGTCATGTGCGCGTCTAATCCTAAACCCGTGCCAGGGGCAGTACAGCTAGAATGAAGTCTTCGGTGAATGAAGAAAGAAGCAGTGTGCCGACACTGGGGGGCACTTCACAAAACAAACTACTGTCTGGATGGACACAAACTTAAGCACGATGCATCCCTCTATAATCACAGAACCTCTGAATTTCAAGCACATAATTCAGAATATATAAAATTTGCCAATTTTCCAACACCTGGATATTATACAGTTAGGAAATGTTCAAGGTTACTGAACAGAAGAAAACAAACCAAAAAACAAACCTGCAATATACAGAAACAATATAAACACAACATATTGTACATTCTACCCTTCACTCATATTTGGCTGCAGAACCTTTGGCAACAAGCACACGCTTTACACGTTTCTTGCCAGGAGCGTTTCGCAAGTTCGACAGAAACCCCGCCCCTTCGGCTCTGTTAGGTTTGCGCGAGTCCTTTTTCTGCAATGGCAGATTTCAGCCCTCTCCAAAGGTCTCCGATGGGATTTGGGTCAGGAATCACTGCTGGCCAGTTTTAGAACGGTCAGGTAATCTTCTGATTTCATAAATCCTACATATCCACTACCAGAGGCACCAAAGCTGCCCGGCACAATGACAGAGCGTCCACCATGTGCTCATATAGATAGGGTGGTGTCTTGCTTGTGAACCCAAAGAACATTATCGCAGAAAGATGGCGGTTTATCAACGATCAAGTATCTTTGCCTTTTTGTGCCTTTCGCTCATAGCGGTGTTCGGCCTTAGGCCATGGAGCCTGATTTGGTTGGGCGGGACAAAGAAAAAGAAAACAGTTCAGCTATTCGAAATAACCTCTGGTCAGCTCGTCACCAGAAAAAATGAAATCATCATTGTGAAACCAAGGAATTTGCAGAGATTCATTTTGTTGTCAAGCTCACTCTGTTTTATTTGTCCGCCTTTTGTTGGTTAATTGTTTCAGACAACATGCACGTTCCTGCTCCACTGATATCTGGATCTGTGTTCTGTTTGGAATCTGTCACGTGAATGAATGCTGGCGGCATGGCCGAGAAATAAAATCAATTCTAAACATCTGAGGTTTGTGTATCAGAAGTTTGTTTTAGTAAAACCAAGCGTCGGACTTGTATAATGTTGTGTTTACGTGAGAAAACATCTCTGCATCTGCTTTCTCTATGTTGTTCACGTCAAAAAAAAAGGAGTTTTAAATGAATTATAAATATGAAAGATGTTGCCTGCTCTTTGAACACATGCATCCCAGCCTGCTGTCGACAGGAAGGCCGACATGTCTGTGCAGTTCGCCTGTCATACATGGTGCTTTGGTCTTGTGACAGAAGCGCTGTGTAATCCTTTAAACCACTTTGTCCTTAGTTTTGAAATGAGCAGATTAAAGCCCTGGCTCCTTGGATGCTGAATATACCGCATTTTAAAGAAAAATCCCAACTCGTGTGCCCGGAAATCGATTTTAAATGTATTGATCCACATTGAAATAAAAATCACAACCGAGCCTCGGATGTAGTGGAGGATTTCTCAAACTCAGCTGCTGCTTACTCATCATCTCTAGGTCCTGATCACATTGAAGGACCCAAAGCGTTCGCTCTTCTGTCACCTACAATGTTTCAAACAACAAGCGAGATTTAGTAAAAAGCTTGACCCGTCAAATCTGTGCTCTCTTGTCCCCCACTTCTTTGTGTGGTAACATCACCGAGAGGACTCCGAGTTAAAGACAATCTTTTGCTCAGATTTTTTGACCTGATAAAATTGGCCTAAAATTCCATTGCCATGCGTGTTGGTGTGTGATTAAATGGAGAAGATCTAGGTTGACTTAATATGATAAAGAATAAACAGACCAAGCCCTGTACAGCTACAACAATAAAAATGACGTGATTAAAGACAACTCTGATTATAAAAAAGACGAAAAGTAGTCATCAATTCAAACAATCTGTTTTTCTGTTAAAATCTTAGGAAACTTAGTAAATTTAGTTTATATAACCCACGATCCTAAATGTGCCTTCTTTAGTCCTGTCCTAAGATATTCATAGGGAGAAAAAAAGCTTTTTTAATAGAAAAAAAGCCATAGCCATGTGGGTGGGGCGTGGTAGTGGTGTATATATTTTAAAATTCATTTTTAAAATTCAGTGTAAAAATATTTGAAACAACTTCTACAATTTGTACCAAACAAATAAAGGCTCTTATTGCTCCTGTCTTTTTTTTTTGTTGTATCAGTTAATATGGTACAAAATGTGAGAGGGCAAAAAAAAACGTGCCAACCAGCCCCGGTCTCCGTTACGCGCGAGCCTGAACGTGGGCGGACCGGCCAAGTCAGCTGACGGCTAAATACTCCACACAATCCCTGTCCTCGATACACGGGCTCCGTCACACGAACGCGTTTTTTCCAGCCAATTACGCACAATGTGGAACGTTTCCTGCAACTGCGGGAGGAAGAGCCGCGAGTCGGTGGCATCGCGCGCGGGGATGCGTCGTCTGCGCGCACCCGCGGCCAGTGGAGACGCGCACGCGCCGCACATCTCTGCGCCGCGTGCCTGTGTTGCGTGAGAGCGAGCCGCCGCCGCTGCAGCCGCCCGGGATGGGGAGACGCGCGTGGAGCTGCGGCGCCGCGGTGCTGCTGGCCGTCGCCTGCCGGTGTGGCGCCGCCACGCTGGACTCCGTCCGCTGGAGCGGCTCCGATGCGAAGTAGGTGGATGAACCAGGTTCACACGCAACTTTCTGCGGCCGCGCGGTGCGCGTACGCGTACGCGCGACCCCGTTGATCGATCGAAGCAAGCCAATTATAATGATCAGCAGATGAATCGTCCAGACTCCCCCCAAATGTGTATATTCCTGTTTTTCTGTTCTTTATCATTTGAAGTGAGTCAACTTTGTTCTTCTCGATTAGTTGATCAAGTATTCGATCTATAGACTGCTGGAAACTTGTGTCAAATACTCACACACTCCTAAATACCAAGGTGTTGCTTTCAGATTGCTTGATTTGTCCGATCCGCAGTGCCAAGATATTCCGTTTACTATCATTCGAGACAGAGGACACCAGCAAATCTGCACAAGTGAGAACTCTTTCAATTTTCACTCGAAAAATGATTCAAACATTCCATCACGCAATTATCAAAATACTGAACGAAATTGACCGAAACAGCGAATCTTCTCTGTTTTAGAACTGAACCTCTTTGGGATCGAGCTGTTCCAAAAACAGGAACCTGAAAACACACCCTGGGCTTCCTTTTCTTGTTTTTCTTCACTACTACCTGATTTTTAATTCTCGATTCGTTGGCCAACTCCTGGAGCTTTTAGAGCTAATAATAATTCATAATTAAGTAATGATCTTTCACTCTGTATTATTTAACAGGGCATTGGCAGTTTCACTTATCTTCTCTCCCCCCCCCCCCCCCCACTTTTAACCTCTTACACACAGATTTACCGCAGGACAGGGTCTGGTCCTGTATCCGCAGATAGGGGACAAGATGGACATTGTGTGTCCCCGGGCGGACGCCCCCGCGGGGGGGAAGGAGGAGTTCTTCAAAGTGTACCTGGTATCCCGAAGTCAGATTGAGAGCTGCAAAATCGACAAGACGGACACGCCCCTGCTGAACTGTGACAAGCCTTACCGGGATGTCAAGTTCACGTTCAAGTTCCAAGAGTTCAGTCCCAACCTGTGGGGCTTGGAGTTCCTCAAGGGGAGGGACTATTATATCACCTGTGAGTTAGTGTAGACCTGCCAGAGCTGCCATCTGTGTGTGTGTGTGTGTGTGTGTGTGTGTGTGTGTGTCCGTCTCAGTGCATATCAACATGTGCAACATCATCAAATCAGTGGCTGGTCGCCACAGGTGGAGCAGTGTTTCGAGTCAGTGCTACAGCAACTGTTTCTTGTTCCTTTCTCCCCTCTCGTGGGAGAAGAGGGAGCCATCACCGTTGGCTCCCTCTCAATTTGTCAGTGTGCATGAGAGTCAAGGACTCTGGCCTCGTTATTGGACCGCTGTCGGTTAAACCAGCATCTTAGTGGCAAGTGATGCATGATAAGGAGAGCAAGTCTGACAACGTGGCCCCATCCAGCGCGCCACACTCTGACAGCACACTTCGCTCTGGCAGGCCAGTGTGATTTCAAGGGCTTACATGCCCCAAATCACACAAGGCTTTTACAGCATCAGGCAGATTTGATGGGAGCTTTCATGGCAACGCGGCTTGTAGCCTCTGAGATGTTGTTATCTGACCTAAATGCTGCTAACAAGCCCATGTGTGTGTGTGTGGGAGTGACAGGGGGTGAACGAGAGTTCTTGGTGTGTGTGTGTGTGTGTGTGTGTGTATGTGTTGTGTGTGTTTTTTTTGAGCATGTTTCCTATATTATTATTTTTCCCAAGTTGCATCGAGAGCTGAAATAATCAGCCAATTCATCGATTAGTCGATTCAACAAGAGGACGACGTTCAGTTGGCGGAGTATTAGGCACACAAGCTAAAACCTTTGGGGTCTAATAAAAAAGTTGTCCAATAAATCCTGCATGAAGGTTATCATGTTCATTTTTTTCCGTTGGGACTGTTAAAGAGCTGTTGATCCAACGGTGTGGTCATTTTTGAAGCTGTTGTTTTAATCCGTTTGATTATTTTTTAACCCTAATGCCGTTAGACTCTATTGCAGGGCCGCTGTACTAGATTGAATTAGTTTTAGCTATCAATGTTCTTAATAACCACCAACTGAGCATAATCATCAAGAATTTCAGAATCGTGTTTATTGCCAAGTAGGTTTTCAAATACAAGGAATTTGCTTTGGTGTTTTAGATGCATAACAAAACAATGTTTAAAAACCAAGCACTGTAAGTACAAGGAGATGAGCAGTAATGAAAAACTATACAATTACATTAAATATGTAAAGATAAAAGTAAAAATATATATTAGAATACCTGCAAAATATATAAAGGTATGTGCAATTTTCATAATCGTTTAATCGCTGAAGTTATTTATGAAGGAAAAATGCAACATCCTCTGACTCAAACTTCTTAAATATGAGGGTTTATATGAGGATATTCTTTATTTGACTAAATATCACTGGACTGTTTGTTTGGACTGTTTGTGTCACATTGGGCTTCCTGACATTTTATAGAATGTAAAAAAAAGTGAGATAAGTTGGTGCAGCACTATAGTTGCATCGTTTGTTTTGATGAATACTATATGAAACATACAGTCACATACCTGCAATTACATATGATGCGACAGTTGGCAACCGAAACAGTCTGCAAATATGTTAAGCTATGCATTGATTAATCTTGTGTTATGCTGAAAGGTAAACGTGGAAACGTAACAATAATTCAACATTTGCCTCCGTCTCTGTCTACCAGCCACCTCTACAGGGGCTCTCCACGGTCTGGACAACACAAATGGAGGAGTGTGTAGAACCAAATCCATGAAGCTGGTGTTGAGAGTCGGCCAAAGTGAGTACTTTGTGTTAGTGTGTGTGTGTGCCAGCATGTGTATGTGATCCAAAGAGAGAGACGCACAGACACAGATACCTGACAAACAACGCTACAGGAACAATATTCTGGTAATTATACATGCAATTCAATAGTATCACCTCTGGACTTACTAAGTGGTCAGATAATCTTGATCATCTATTCATGTTTTTGAAGGGAGATTAAATAATGAATTATCTCCAATCCCTAATTCTAACCACTGGCAGCTTAAGGCCGTCAGTATTATCTTGCATGCGATCATTTGGATTGGCTGTTGCATTCAATAATCTTATTTTTCTACATTAACATCAGAATATCCGACAGAGTAGTCTTTAAAAAAAAAAAAAATGTCCTGCTCTTATCACATACATTAAAATTGAATTAAGCAGATTCCTAACATATCCACTGCCAGGATAGAGGATACATCGCTCGATAATATCGCACAGATGCATACTGAGGGAATTCATTTCTTGATCTTTTACTTCAATATTAAATCGGTGTCAAATATTCGTTTATAGGAAACTAACCTTCTATAATAAGATGCATATTCATATATAGGTTTGTAAATATTAGTGTTCTACATGTGATGTATTTTGGTGTACTATTGATCCCCACATGATCAGAGAAATCGACAGCAGCTTGTGTCTGTGTATGTTTCTAAGACTTTAAAAGCTAAATCTGTTCAGGCCCAAAATGGAACTTGTTTGACCTCGTAAATGTGGAGTATTATTCATAAATTATTCAGGAGTTGGAGTTAGAGATGAAAAACCAACAAATATGGGGCTGTTTTTCTACTGTGTTTATGCACTGTTCATGTAAAAACATTTAACACCATCAGAAAACATTAATAACTCAGATTTTAGTCAGGGTTAGGGTTAGGTCTGGTTTAGGTCCACATATTTAAAATCACTGCAGCTTCCAGTCTCGTGTTAAGGTTTTTAGTAGTTCCACGACCCCTCTGTGTATGTTTGGATTTACCGATGCTCGGAAAATCACATCATGTGCTTATTTTGTGTATTCAATTTGTAAACTTCAGTTTGCTGGTTGGCTGACAGATGGACCTCTATGCGAATTTTATTTTATTTCCATTTCATTTAATCTATAGTTTACTTAAAGGCCATATTAAATGTGGTTCTGCTGCAGTGCACTTCTGCTCAGTGTCATTTGCACACAGTAGATAGTATTAACCTGTCGTATTAAACGTGATTTGTGATGTGCTGTTCTTGCCTGTTTTTTGCAGGCCGCCATATTTTCCTTCAAACTGCCACCTTTCTCTCCTCAGAGAGTTACTCCTGCAGTTTAGTGTTGCACTCGAGGGACTTCTGAGAGACTTAGAAAGCAGATGAGGAAGAAGTACTCAGATGCTTTATTTAGTAAAAGTAGCAAGAAAGCAAGATGTGAAAATACTGCAGCACAAATTAAAGTCCTGCATGAGGTTTTCAACTAAATAAAAGTATTAACAGCAGAACATTCTCAAACTATCATAAATAAATAACTTGTTTCATCCCTGTGGCAAATGATGAATGATTACATATGATATTATGTGCTGCATATAAGTAACAAAATACTTGTATAGCTGTTCATGCTGGGGGTCCTTTTGAATACTTTACTGTATATATTTTACAGTTTAGGCCAGTTGGGCCCGTCCACATGGCCACAAGATAAATCAGAGGAATTGTGAGATGATTAATGGGGAAAGAAAAGAAACTTAACTGAGTTAAGTGCTACACACGTGTAGGTGTAGATAGTAAAAGCATTAGCGGTAGTTTTTCCAGTCAAGTGCCAGCTGTGACTCAAAACACAACTTTCTGTGGTGTAATTAGTCTAGAAAACCATTTCCCCACTTTCTCCCGTGATGCGTTTTCGCCTGAATGACTGTCAGTGCAAAAATAGTCAGCCCGGGAAGAAAGACGCTCTGCTCCCTTTGACTCCAAGGGACCGTCGGCAATTGCTAACAATTCGGCAAACATCATTCTAGTGTCAACAGGAGCATTTTGTCATGACAAAATTCCACAAAAACAGGTGATGATGAATGAAAATGGAGGAGATGTGAGGGGTGATCCAAGAAGCCATATGTTGGGATTGTATTCACGTCAGCTGTTGAACTGCCCTGCTTTACATTCCAGACTCCTCAGACCCAACTTCAGTTCTCCAGGAGTCTCCCACCAGGTTCCCCCCCACACGACCAAAGTCCAAGGACAAGGACCCCTCTGCGAAAGGACACGATAGGAAAAGCAAAACTGGTACAAAAAAAATATTACAGGTGTTTCCTTTTGCATTTTGACCATAATTATATTTTTTTAAATGTTTTAACCTGGGCATGTTCTTAAAGGGTAAAGCCGGTGATTAAATAATATACTTTTTGCTTTTGCTTTAATCAACAAATTCCATGAAAGAAAAATTGGAAACCCTGTTAGATTGAGAGACACACGTCCAGCCCCGAGCCCATTGGCTCTTACTGAAGATGTAAAACCTAACAAACAGGTCACAAATACATGCTCTACTTTTTATTTTTTTTACTTTTAAACACTCAATATCTTCCCCCCCGAAAAAGGGGGCTTCGGTAGTTTTTAGCATTTCAAGCGGGAATAAATATTGCATTGGTTAGGGACTATTTTCAGCAATGAGTTTGGTGCTTGAATGAGTAGCAGGACCGTCGTGGGTCAAGGGTCAACTCAAAATGAAACCATGTGATGCTGTGGATCATTGACGTGTTCTTCAATCTGTGACACAGAAGAAATTAACAATTTCAGGCTCTGGTTGCTTGTCAGTAAGATCATTTGCTGGTTTTAGTCTTTTTCCTGGAATGTGTTCACTGTAAGAACAATTCAGAATTTGTGTCGTCCTGTATTGGAGGTCAGGAATAATACATTGGAAAAAAAATCAAAGTCTAAGTAATTTGGGAGGTAAATTGGCACAAAGATGCAAGAAAGGTATAAGGCTTTAAAAGAGCCATTTCAGAGCCTGTTATGCTCCAGAAAAGTGAAATATTTTGACCTTCCTGTTACATCCAAGTCATCATGTGAATCTGCAAACAGAAACATTTTGAAAGGAATGAAAAACAGTATCCCTGCTGGTACACCAAGGATCAAGACGCAGTCTTTATTGTTTTGGATTTGTTTTCTCCACCATATTCCAGCTCATATACAAACCTTCCGTCTTCGTGACTCATTGGTCCATTACAGAAGAGGCTGTTTGCCAGTGTGACACTAACGATCGGAGCATATTCTCCAGTGTCCAGCTTTGACAGAGGTTGTTTTTTTTTCACGCTGACACAAAGTGATGCGACTGTACCAGAGCACAAACCGAGTGAAACTGTTTCTAAATCTCTATGTCACGTGTCCTCAGTTACTCTTCCATGTCTCGTTTCATCTCCCGCCTCTGTCCTCTGTTCCTCACGACAGACGCGGGATCCGATACGGGACAAACACGCCCGGGTGGCAGCGGGGACTCGGAGACACGGCTGTTCATTTGGGTCTCCTCCGGCTGTGCGGCCGTCTCCCTGGCCGTCGTAGTTCTGCTGGCGCTGCTGTGGAGGCACCGCCGCGGCCACTGTGTCCCCGAGAGCCAGCCGTCCGCCTCCGTGTCGCTCAACACCTTGGCCGTGCCGAAGCGGGACAGCATCAGCAGCGACAACAACGGCTCGGACCGCAGCGACGTGGTGTTTCCTCTGCGGCCCTCCGACAGCATGATCTGCCGTCACTACGAGCGCGTGAGCGGCGACTACGGCCCACCTGTGTACATAGTCCAGGAGATCACACCGCAGAGTCCGACCCACGTCTACTACAAAGTCTAGTGAATTGCTGCTCTAAAGCCACCCTTTTGCTTACGTGTTGATATTTATAGATTTCAGGAGACATGTTGGAGGCTACAGATTTATTACCCAAGGCTCTCAAGTCTCCAGACCGTTGACAGACAAACGTCAGTCTTTTACTCGCTCGGTTAACTCTGCACCGAGTGCACAAAAAGGCTGTTTAGCCACTTTGTTGTCTTGAATTGTTTTCAGACATGAACTCTGGAAAATGTCCGGGCCGTTTTTTTCGGAGTTTGCCATGCGAAGAGAGCGGCAGGAAAATCCGACGTGGTCACACTAACGCCAACATTTTCTGGAGCATTCAGGTGAAGAGGTGGCTTCTGGGTAAAGCGATCACCCGCTCGCTGTGAGTCTTCCGGACATTTTCCTGCCGTATTCTCACATGGACTCACCAGGAAAATCAAAATCAAATCAAAACATATGATTCAGTAGTTGTGTTCGGATACGTTATGTCCTGTAGTGATCAGCAAATGCCAGTTTGTTTTCGTTCTTATTTAACAAAGAAGTCTGTTGTTTCTCCCTGTCACTGTGGCAGCTCCGCTGTGTGTTTTTAATTTAATTTATTGATAAAATGGAATAAGAAATAATATTGATTTTGCACTCCAACAGACTAAATTTGTGAGCACTTAAATTTAGATCTTCTTTTGTAACTGAAGTGTGTTAACTTGGCTTGAAATGCTGTTCGGGGAAATGAAAAGGATTATGGGGGTTTTATTATTGTAAAAACAATGTCAAGGGATTTCACTCTCAATCTTTGTTTAAACAATGCAGCTTCCTTTCTATGGCTTTATTTAGTCAATTTAAATCATTTAAAAATGTGTTTGAATACACTTTAATATACGTCTTTGCGAAATGAAATTGCAAAAAACACTTTTTTGTTACTTACATTTAAAAAAGAAGAAGTCATCTTGTCTATAGTCTCATCTCACTGCAAACCAACAATGGTAAAAGGTTCAAGTGACGGACACGCGAGCAGACAATGATTAGAATGTGATGAAAGTTTGAATCTGAATAAATGGTGAGGTATCACAGTGCATTCCCTCAGGGATCTTCTGTGGGTCCAAAATTACTAAGCAGCACGTCATCGCGCACGCAAACACGAGCATCGGTACGTAACTGCAGCACCACTATTTGCATACGGCTGTTGTTAAGACCATTGTGGTGCGAATCCAGCAATCAATCACAGCTCGTGTTATATCTCGAGGACTTTCCAGCTGTGCGTTGATGTGGAAATATTTTAAAACTTAAAAAAACATTTGGAGGGTTGAAGGCACAAAATGAGGCCCGGCCCAGGGGGGCATGTCTCTTCATTACACCTCTAATGGAGCTCCTGGGATATCGTAACTGTCATTCTGTGGTTAACAGTAATCTTGCACCTGACACAAGATTTAAAACAAAACACTCAGTTGCAGTGTCATCTTCGCAGTGGTTTACCTAGAAGAGCTATGAAATGATCTGTAAAGGTGAAGGAAAGTATGTACTAACATAAAAACGCTCATCATTTGATTGTCCTTCGGTCTCTCGCGTGGCGCTGAACACAGCATCCGTGGGCGAACATGTTTCATGCTCCCTCGGCCACATCATGCACATTTTCAACCTGTCAGCTTCCATGAGCGTCCTCTCCACCAGGGACACTGTTGCCTCTGAATGCGAGAAGCCAGATTGAGGATCCACATGTGCTCTGTGCATCAAACAAGGAAACAAAAAAAAATCAAAATATGTGCTTCACAGAAACCCCAAATAAACTGACTGAAAAATAAAACTGTCTCTTTTGACAAAATGTTCAGTAAAACTTTTGTGTGAGCCGAGTTATTTTCTCCACAGTGAACCACTTTTTTTTTTTTTTTTGGCCTGTACCCTGATACAAAAAACTTAAGAGCTGCAGATGACAGGATTCAACGGCCTCATTCTTATCCTGCAGCGAAACACAATTTCCCCTCCAGCAAGAGGTGTATTTTAAAACATCTGAGGGAGAGTTAATAGAAAATGTTCCAAAGATAACTTCATTACTCCTCCATAATTGACTTCTTTAATAGACTTGATGTGTCTTAGCCAAACTAAACCACTCTCAACTTTTTTTTAATGCAGAAGCATATTACCCTAACTATACAGTGAACTTTAAAGTGCAATAAAACAATCTGCGTTTAATTGAAATTACATTTTAGTGTCTTGTGAAAACCCCCCAGAAATAACACATATTTGCTTTTGTCTCTGAAGCAGTGCAGAGCGTGTTCGTTGTCTGTGTGCATGTGCATGTGTGTGTGTGCGTGTGTGTGTGTGTGTGTGTCTGCGTCTTTCCTCCCCCTCGTTTGATATGATCCTTGCTCTTGTGAAATGTTTTTGTCCTGTGTGAAGCTTTGCAGCTGAATGGGTTGTGGTCAGGCGAGGTGAGTTCAGTTGACCCCGGGGTCACTCGGAGACAATGGTGGCCAGGCTTGTATGGGATGAACAAAACAGAGACCCCCAGAGTCATGGCCCCGGTCGTGGGAGGGGCCTGCATGTGGTTGGCCATTTCAAAAAAAGAAGGTTGCAGATGTGTTGCTGCGTAGAAAGGGATGTTTTGGATCCCAGGTACGGGCTTGAACACATATCGAGTGCTGCCAGCAAGTTGCTTTACATTCTGCATTTTAGCTGGGATGTGATTTCTCTGCTCCAGCATTACAGTGAAATAACAATGATTTTACATTCTTCGCATCTATGATGGCTTTGCCTTTATCCCTATCCCAAACTAGCACATGAACCTGTTCTAAAATCCTTTTATTTTTAATTCCTACCTGCTCTGACATCCTTTAGCTATCATTTGTGCAGAGAGCATAGAGCTTGAATGTGGGGGAGGGTGGTTCTAATGAGGAGAGCCTTAAGCTTTCATCTGACCCCATGGGACAATGTGAAGTCTGCAACCTCCCTATGTCCACCCACCCCCACTTCACTTCCATATGCAGAGGAACTAGCCCCACCACTGGCGACTGGTGTGGGGGGTTGGGGGTCACGACTGAGCACTCCCGTGCACCACACCGCAGCGTGCCCAGAGAAGTGGAGAAGAACAGACAATTCTGCTTTTACAGTAAAAGAGAAAACAGAATTAAAAATCTTCTCTCTGAGTTTTTACAGAAACACCAGCGTGCATCACAAAGGAGCTTTACAGGAAACCAGTTGAAATGTCAGACTTATTGTTTGGCTGCTTTCTTATGAATTCTTCCATCTTTTCTCTGAATCTCAGTCAGTTGCATCAAGATGATTTTTAAAAACAACAGGAACACAGTAATGGGGATGTTGTGATTGGCATTTCTCCTTACAGTTTAAAAACCATAATATAGTACAGTATTTAGTTTGCTAGTTCCCTCTGCTGGCCAGCTTCTATACTGTACTATGCTCACAGTGACAATCTTCAGGGTTAAACGCATTTCAACAGATAAAAGGTAAAAAAAACTGCTTCTCATCAAACCTGCATTATAATCACTCAGACTGGAAAGGTGGAAATGAATTCTGAAGTTTCAACCGTTGAATGGATCATCTCGTTTTTTATCGTCAAACTCCAAAAATGTATTTGATGTTTCTTCATTGTTACATTAAGTGTATTCATACATTTGTGTTGTTAACACAAACTTCACAGGAAAGACTGTTACGGGCCCGAGCGCCGACCAGCTGGAGGCCCTCTTGTTTTCGCTCTGTTTATTATTATTATTATTCTCTTTCCCGATTGAGGTAATTTCCCCCCAATTTCTCATTTATGAAAACCCACCACAATGTGCACACTTGCTGGACTGGTGTGTCATTCGTTGTTTTGACTTGTTCTTACAACTCGTGCCAGCTTCTGTCAGTAGTCGGGGAAGAACTCAAAACCTGAAAGTACCAATACAACTATGGAAAAAAAGAGGAAATATTGGATAATCCTGCGCCTTCTGAAACAATTATTCCATCGAAACTCTGTGAGAAGTTCAGAGAGGAAACGCTTGTTTGGTGGAACTGATGACAGCTGCTAATGACACATGACAAGTGTCCTAAAGTACAATGTTGTTGGTTTTTTTGTCCTTTAAGGAGTTTTGTATTGTGTTTTACACGCTCAACATGTGTTTTTTTAATCTTAATTTCAAAAGCTCAATTACTATTTCTAACTGAACATGCTGCAGGGATGAAGATCAGTGAGGTAAACCATCTCAGTTCATATGCTGTTTTCATCTTAAATTAAAGGAAAATGACCAAAATTAGGTCAACTGGTGAAATGATCTGTAGGTTTTCGTTAGGTAATGAATAACTGTAAATCATTTTCAGCAAAGTGCAAATCATCATAAACATATTTCAAAACACTGAAGTTTGGAAGCTTATGTTCACAATAGTCTTCCAAACTTTCAATGTGCACAAGTAATTGCAATTTTACAAATACAGAAAAGTCAAGCACCCATCTGAGTATTGGAGACTTGTGTTGATCTGCGCTTTGCATAAACATATTTGAACAACTCTTTAATTTCCCAGATCGAAATTAATCTACTGAGATTTTACTTATAACCAGATGCAGTCTCTTGTGGAGTGTTGAGCCCGGGCCCTACATCCTGCCCGAGGGCCCCGAATTTGTTGCAATGCTCCACTGCTCCTCTGTTGTGGTTTGTTGGCTTATGCCTTTAATCATAAAGTCTCCAAAACATCCAAACTAATTTGTTTCTAATCTGAGTTGAGGGTAAAACCAGGGCATGAGCTTATTTACTGTGACCATGAAATGTTACAGATATTTTTGATTTATTTCAGAGTGGAACTCAAAACACTAAAGACGGTCGTGATCTTTAACATTTTGTAATCCTGTTTTAATCACTATGGTTTTCCACATGACACATTCGACACATCTGTAGTTTTATATAGTTTGTGCTGTTGGCGCTTTTGCCTTTTGAACCATTCTGAAGTCAAAAAACAAAACTATTACTAACATACTAATGCTTAAAATGGATAACTAACTCAAAACAATTATTTAAAGTAGTTCTAAAAACTTCTTCATCTGTTCAACTTATTTTTTTCCTTATTTATTATCACATTTATGTTTCATTTAAAATGTGGTTCTCAGTGAATTGCTGGAGCTTATTTATGTAAAACTAGAATCAACAAATTGTGTGAATTTTTTGGAGGTAAGTTCAAAATAAAACCAACCGAAAATAGAAACATTGCTAAAGTCTACATTTAAAGAATCAACTGTAATCTGACATCACTCTTTATTCAGTATGATTTGATTACCTGAGTAGTGTTTCGTTGGATGTATAAAAGACTTATAAATAAAAAATACATATATTTAGTATCACCAATAAAACAAACATACATTTGATGGACATTCATTCTACTGCTTCCAAACCACATACCCCTGGATTTATGAATGAAATGAAGCTGCTGATTTTGTTTTTCGCAGTTTTACATGTATTTTAGTAGAAGTCACTTATTTATCGCACACACTTCCAGGGCAAACTGAAATTTGAGTATAACTGACAAAGTTCATTTCCTTTTGTCAACGCATCTTTTTACAAAAACTCTGTGCAACCACAATTTGTAAGTCTTTTTCAGTTTCCCCTCTCTTTCCAAAGAGGGGAAACAAATGTGTGAGCTACAGGTCCCTCCATGCATTATTTGACATTATTTGGATTTTATTCAAATGTTGTGGAGCAACAGGTTAATTAGTCCTTTTGTTGTTGTAGTTAAACGAGCGTGTAAATCCGGTCAGAACAGAGTACAGTAATTTGATTATTATTATTATTATTTATTTATTTTTTAAATAAAAACCGACACTGATTTTATTTCGATTAATTGTCTCGTCCATGTGCGATGTAAAAACGCGCGTGGACATTAAACTGTACGTGTCAGCAGGCTGCTCCTCTGTACACATTGCATATCATGTTCTCATATATACATATACATATATATACATACATATATATATATATATATATATATATATATATATATATATATATATATATATATATATATATATATATATAAATATATAAATATATATCCACATGTTGGAGGAAGGGGAAGCTGCAGTGGTCGCTCCCTCGCTGCTTCCTCGGGAGAGGCTGCTCGGAGGCTGGGTGTCGGAAGTACCGTAGTTTATGTATGCTAATGTGGAGAGTTGGGGGTTGTAGCTAGATATTTACGTTCAGCGGGAGCCGCCCTTCATTCACCCACATGGTTACCGACTGGTCGCCTTCGCGCCACTTTCCCAACCACCGCAATCGCTTCTTCACCAGCGGCGCCGGGCTGCGGATCCGCAGCGCGCTCGGGCGGCTCCCTGCGCGGGGCTCGGTACCAAAGTTCCCGGGGATAGTTAGGTATTTCATTCCTCCTCCTCTTCTTCTTCTGTTTTTTTTTCTCCCTTCTTTCTCTTATTTTCATGTCGGCGAGAGACCGCGGCAGCGCGAGCGAGCGAGCGAAGATGGTGGATGTCGGCTGGTGAGTGTCTGTCGAGCGCATGTTTATCGGCGGAGGAAGTCGGGTTTGGGCTCATTGCTTTTTTAAATTATTTTTCATTTCCACGGGTTTGTGTTTCAAAAGAAAAAGACCTCTCCGCGCCTCGTGATTCCACAGTGGATGACGGGGGCCCGAGATATCCCCGCGGTCGGGGCATTAAACGACGCGATGCAGGCGATGAAAACAGTGCACCGTGAGGCGCATGGCAGCGCCTCGGCTCCACCGTCGAGGGAATGAGGGAGATTTGAAAAGCTCGCCCGGAGCTCGCTGCGCCTCCGCGACCAGCGAGGGAGAAACTGCTCCTCAAAGAAAAAAACAAAACAAAAAAACCAGCCCCAGAGTTTAAATACGTTCTCCAAGGGGATATTTGAAAAAAAATAAAGTTAAGAAAACGTGCTTTATTCCGCCGCTCGGACTCGAGTGCAGTGGTGTGTGAGTTAAAGTGCCCCCCAGAACAAAGCAGCAGCACATGGGGCAGTTGTAGGCCGCGCGTTTTAGCTTAGCTTAGCCTAGCCTAGCCTAGCTGCGTAAACTTAACACTGTACTTTAGCGGGCGGGGGGCAGACACAGACGCAGCGTTTATAAATGTGCATAACGTAGAACCCCCAATGAAGATGCGAGTAGTTCAATGCGAACACGTCCAGCGGGACACGATGCACCGATGGTGTATTTTCAAACGTGTGCTCGTTTGTTGTTGGCTAGCGGCTAATCGGAGTCGTCAAAACTCCAATTATCTGAGGCGGACTCAAACGAGCCCGCTGTTTCACTGCCGGAACCCCGCGGCTGCGTCCCCCGCGCCGCCTCCCCGCTCGGCCGGGGGGTTTAACTGGAGTAACGTTGGCGCTGTTTGTCATGTTTTCACCCGGGTTCGCGGCAGCTCGACCAGGCGGCGGTGCGCTGCTAGTCTCTGCTAGCATCACGCTCCTGCATGGACGCTAGCCTCGGGTTTTTTTTTTTCGAGAAGCTCGTGAACCCGCCGCCCAACGGTGTTTCCTGTTAAATACACAACGCGCAGGTGGAAGTTGTTTTTTTTTTAGGCAACACTGAGCTCCGGGTTTTTAATTTTTTTTATTTTATTATCTCGGTGGTGTTTTTAAAGTCGTTTATGCTGCGGGTTGGCGCACTTCGAGGCGCCATGTTAAAAGACGATGGGGGAGGGGTGAACAACACCGTGCCCCCGCGCATGCGCGTCGCAGGGACGCGGGCCGCAGGCTGCGCTGCTCATTCATGTTTTTTCACCACTGACCTCGTGCTGGCTGCGATAAATCACAACACCTTGTACCACAGCGACAACGTGGTGGAACAACCGATCCGCCACTGCACACTTTCTGATAGACAAACATGCAGATTCCACGCGTTTACGGCTATAATTGGTGAGGGGTAGACATAGTAGCTGCACATGTAACTTGTTGCAATGCAACAAAAAAAAGTCACGTGTATTGTCTGTAATAATAATAATAATAATAATAATAAGATATCTTGTGTTCTGTATTTTCAGATCCACTGAAGTGCGAGACCCCTTCTGTGGAGCGGTGTGACCATCTCTTCCAGTGGTGCTGGAGGGCAGTGATGCTGTAATCAGTCTGTGTATTGCCAAAGTGCTTACAGTGCAGGTAGTTCTATGTAATACCTACTGCAGTGGAGGCACTTACAGCAATACCCCGACACTGGGTGTGCAGATTCTCTTGATGTTATTGCCATTTGAAGTACTGTCTTTGTGCTAAGGTGCATCTAGTGCAGATAGTGAAATAGACTAGCACCTACTGCCCTAAGTGCTCCTTCTGGCATAAGGGGCTGTGATTTGCGCCACCAGACCATTTTTTAATTTTCTAATTTGGCTCAAATATCTTGCAGTTCTCTGCTAGTTTTGCATAGTTGCACTACAAGAATAGATGAGTTGTGCAAATCTATGCAAAACTGATGGTGGCCTGCTTGCTCTCCACCTGTTTTGATGTTTTGGGGGGTGTCGCATCAAACTCAATCTGGTTGTTCAATACGCCCTGTACCACTGTTTTAAAAACCGAGTATTTGACAGTCCTCAACCACTGACCTCAGTTTCAGCAGTACTAAAGTGCTTATAGTGCAGGTAGTGTTTTCTCCATATCTACTGCAATGTAAGCACTTGAAGTACTTCTAACTAACTGCGTCTATCTGAAGATGTGATGTCTGCAGTCATCCAAAACCAATCTGTTAATCATCACCTGGTTAGTTTTGCTGGTTTGCTTTCAGCTTTAACAGATGTTCGCTGTGCAAATCCATGCAAAACTGACTAGCTGATGAACTGTGCTCTGCCAGGAGGGATTGTTTTTCATGTCTCCCCCCCCCCCCCATGGTGGGTAGTTGCCCACGTATGCTACTTTGGAAAGGTGATGATGTCCCTTTCTGTGCAGGTTGGGATTAGTAGCAATGCTGTTTACCTGTAGGTATTGCACTTGTCCCGGCCTGTGTAGGAACGAGGAGATGGGAGCTGTCCTGAACCCTGACCCGAACACTAATAACAAAACTGTTGCTCTCGGCTGTGTGTCCTGTAATGTTTTGGTCAGTTTGATCTATATAATGCATGTTTTCAAATGGGTTCAAATTGTAATGTTGCTGGTAAAATATTAAAGTTTTTTTTCTACCGTATCTTTGGAAGCTTTATGTAAATTTTACAATAATATAAGTGATAATCACCATAAACGTTTTAGACTAGTTTATTGTTTTTAAGTGGAAAGGTTCTGAAAAGGTTTTAAATCATGATATTGCCATGCCTAACATGGCAATATCATGACTTCTCTCTCCACTATCGGTGCAGTTATACATTTACAAGTAATAATTACATTTTACTAAAATACTTCCAACAGGTGTCCTTTGACACCTTTTCTTCCACAATAAAGGAATTGAAGCAGGCCAGGTTTGCAGCAGCACAGTCATCCACAGACGAGGAGTTCACATTCAAAACACCATTAACACAGATACCAAAAACAATACATTGTGTACACAATTTATTTGCTCAAAGCACTTTCCCAGGTCCCAAAATTGTAGTTAGAGCTTGACAGGATTTAAAAAACCCTAAGCCCGGTTAGAAGGCTATATGTTCGATAAGATATTTAAAGTTGCGTTTAAGTCCATTTATATAAATTAATGATGAGAAAGGGGTTTTACGATAAGAGGTACAAAACAGGTGGATTGTATGAATGCATTTAAGTGCTGCATTTGAAAACGACTTCTCATTCCAGACGTTTTACTTTATCATTTTATGAAAAATTAAACGCTACGTAGATTTGTGACCTTTCATCGCCGTTGTTACAAAGTCCCTAATTGACCTTTTGGGAAATGTAAATCGTTTTCAGCTCTTCGGGCAGGTGTCGTTGAAAGAGGACATGACGCATTCCGGAGTTGCCCATGTTGTCAGGGATTAATCAGGTCGGTTCAAAGGTCTCTTAAAATGCACAACAATAACCCTGGCGGATTTGAACGTAATTTCCATTTCGAAGATTTATTTTGCCTTCATAGTATGTAACAAGAAAAAAAACACAAAAACATAAAAAAATAAAAATCCTTAAATGCATGTGGGTGACTGGCCACGAGATGGCGCTGTCCGACCGTCGTCGAGCTGCGCACGCAGCCGCGGAGTGCAGGTAAAGTCACGGTACCGCCTCTGCCGCCGGTCCAACCAACTTGGACAACATGCCGCTTTCGAGCAAGTCGCGCCACAGCAACTTCCCCGGTGTCTGGACCTAAGCGCTCGTCTCCTCGACGGGAGCGCGACCGACGCGCGGCGCACGTCGAATGCCGGGAACCTGAAATGCGGACGTGGCGCACCTGAGGAACTGGACGCTGTTCGGAGGAACCCGCAACTTTCACAAAGAGGCATTTTTCTCTTTTTATTCGGGACTCTCCCCAGGACGCGTTGTCACAATGGGTTCGCCGTGGACGGTCGTCTGCACGTTGCTCCTGGCCTGCTGCTGTGGCTCCGGGGCCGCGAGCCCCGACAGATGCGACGAAGTGCGCAAAGTTTTCCAACTCAGGCAAATTGGACCAAACCAATTATTGCCGCTGAGTCCCAGAGCAGGTATGTCGGGGTCGCGGGTCCCTGCCTCTCAGTGGAGCTTCCTACTGTACAGACCAGCCCGTTACCCAACTTTCTCTTATAATACGTCTCATAGTGTTTCCCTCTATTTGCGTCCCCATGTGTGCTGACAGAAAGAACAGGATTTTTTTTCCTTGAAGGAATTAACTGCACAGCATCTTTGACCTGTCATTTTCTGGCTTATTGAGTTGTCTTTGTAGTTGCCCCTTCAAAACGCACCTTTTCAAAAACATTGCGTGTGATAATAACACAGACAGTTGAACATTACAGCTGTTTGAATTGCGTCTTCTTGTGGCGTTTAAATCCAGATATTCCGAGGAAATGCTGCGTGTGTCCTCGATGGCCACAAGAGTCAAACTCACACAAGTCCAATCTTCATTTGGATTTCTACCACGTTCACCCATATGTCAGCTTTGTCATACACGTTGAAATATTTAAAAATATTCTACAATATCAACACGGATTTGTTTTGGAGATAGGAGTTCCAGGTGTTTGTCAAATTCTACAGTCAATATAAGTAATATAACTTAATATCACTCAGAGTTTACTTCACTGTGCATGGCCCCCCAAAAAATAAAAAATAAAAATAAAATTGATGCTGTTTTAATTCCTGAAACTAGGAAATAAAACTGCTGAGATTACACATTGGTCGCGACAGAAGGGAACCAAACTCCACTCCTTCGGCTGGCTAAAGCAGATAAGTGGCTTGTTGGGATAAACAGGCATTACTTGGTGTAAAGTTAGGTAAACTAAGCCTCACTTAACTTTCTGAACACCCCCCCCCCCCCGTAACGTGGTTCCTCATGGTAGCGGTACACAAGACTTTGGGGAGGAATTAAGGACGTGGATATTTCATGTGTGCTGTAATTGCGTGGACCGCTCACTGCTGCCGCTGCCTGCGCTCCTCTTGGTAAAGTAAATCTGGATGGTGTTGATTACCATCCCGCCACAAACTGCTCCCTGTAAACTCCATCACTCCTTCCCGGTGCTGCTGCGAGGAAACAGATTTGATTGTCAGAAAACCCCTCAAACGCCTCCTAAACCTCTCAATAACCCCCATGATGCCATCGCGCCTCCTGCCCCTCTACTGAGCCTGCGTGGATTCAAACCTCTGTGCTTCTTCTTCGCAGAATTGCAGACCGATCAGGACTTTCTCTCTCTCTCTCTCTGCCTCCCGCAGTTTAAGCCCTGAGAAGCTCCCGATTCAGTAGCTGCTGACCCTGTAAAAGCACTCGCTACTATTTCGAGCTGCACCTCGTCGGACCTTTCTGGCAGGAGGGTCCCTCCAAGTCCAAATTCATCAGAATCTTAAGATTAAAATTGTTTCCTCGATGGATGCAGATAAGTGAGCCGAAGTACCCCCAGACAGTGAAAGAGGTCAGAGTTGATCCTGGAGCCTGATTTTAGAAGTTGTCTGCGAGTGCGGGCCTCTGAAAAAGTAACCTCCAGAAATTCCAGGAATCGCAGAGAGAGGGAGAGAGGGACGCTTCCATGTCGGACGCTGCCTGCCCGGTGAGGAGTGCCAAACAGCCTTTGGTTGAGGTCAGAACACAGCAAGTCACAAGTTCTTCACGTCAGCCAAAGAAAAGCTGTTGTCTGTGGTGTTGGAAGTGGGAATGGCTCTGGGAAGCGTTTAGGACAGAGAAGGGAGGCACGGGGCGCTTTCATGTTGTCTTATCTGGAGGAGTTTGAATTCCTCCACGTGCGCCATCGTCTGCTCCCCCCCCCCCCCCACTCTTGAACATTGTGAGGGGCTGATAGCGTCTCTGGCAGCAGCTCTGCTTGCTCTGCCTAGGCATGTCCCACAGTTTTTTTTTTTTGGTATCTTGTAAGATGTTTTGATTGCCCCGTATGTGCGCACATTGCTTACATTTGTTAGTGGTGAAAAGACATCACTTTGGTGGGGCGATAACGCTTTGACGCAGATCTTCCCTCGGGTTCTCCATGTTTTGGGTCTTCACGCACCACTGAAGCATTTAAAAAAAAAAACGTGTGTGCTGCTAGAAAAACACGAGTATTGTATGACTTTTTACTACCGCCTTAATGGCCCGTTGGTCGGTCTAACATTATAGTCCAGACTGAAATATTTCAACGTGGATTGTCATGACATTATGCACAGACATTCATTGTTCCCAGAGGATGAAGCCAAACTGACTTCAGTGACCCCCTGACTTTTCCTGTAGCGCCTCCAGCTCGTTGACATTTACTGAAACTGCGTAACAACTATTGGATACACATTGTGGCTCAGACCTCAGGAGGATTCTAGTAACCTACATCCATCTCCATCAACCTGTCCAATACTTCAGTTTATGGCAAAATACCTACTAAACTAATGATGATCTCATCTACTCTGTGTGAAGTGCTGATTAACAAAGGTTTTTCAAGCTGACACTGAAAACTAAGATTGGCCTACATGGCAGGGATTATACTATGGTGGCCCTGCCATTGTGAGTACGTGAGCATGTTGATGTAAACATGGGTTTAAAGCAGCACTGTTCCCAAGTACAGCTTCAAAACGCCGAATCTCTTGCTGATTGATGTTACAAAAAGAAAGAAAGCTGCTTGTAAGTTACCTACCGTACAGATAATACTGGAGAAATGTAGACACGCTCCCTTTTCAATACCTTTGTCAAATCCACCTGACTTATTTGTCTTTGAAATGTGTACAGGCAAGCCGAGCCCCCAAAGAGAGCATGTCCCAGTTTATGCTTGTCGTGTTTCCCAAGAATGAATGGGCAGCTATTTTGATGATGGATTAAATTGCGTGATTAATCAAAAATGCCAAACATTTGACCTTGTGCTCAAGGGGATTTTGCATGTTTCCGTTTTCTGCTGTTTCACTGACCAAATGATTATTAGAGAAAGATTAATTGATAATGAAAATAATATTTGTTGCAGCCTTAAATCTGTTTCCAAATCCAAACATAGATGGCAGCCAAAAACTACACATGTTTTTGCTTAACTTATATAAGCTGAGCCAAACCTGTGTTATTGATTATATTAAACTGTTGATGTTACTTTGTTATTTTGTGTTCTCTATCAATACCATGCATAAATATTTTTCCTATATTTAACAAAAAGAGAAAAGAAAAAAGTCATTTCACACTAACTTGATTCACACGAGCAGTTGCAACTTGATCAAATAGGTCGGAGCAGACACAATATTTATTCATCCACATGTTTGGAAGAACCTTTGAGGATTCTGGAAATTCAGAACAGAGGTAAATTATATTAAATGGCATTTCTGGGTCAGACATTGCTGGGTATTCTAAAGAGAAACAAATGGTTATCTCTGTGACTGGAATGTCACAGTAATACACGAGAGGCACAAACTGGGGCTGTCGAATCCCACGCAGGGAACACTGATCCACTCTGCTTCTTTCTTTGGTCTCATTTTAACCCTAACCTTTGTCCACGATATATTTATAGTTCATAAAATGTGATCCCAACGCCCCTCAGGTTCAGACCTTCACGTGTGCATGTCCAAGAACCTGACCTGTTGCACCAAAAAGATGGAGGAGAGGTACCAGCTGGCGGCCCGGAGAGACATCCAGAACCTGCTCCAGATGTCCAGCACCAGCCTGAAGTTTCTCATCTCACGCAATGTGGCCACTTTTCAAGGTAAGAGTCAACAGCATCGCCGTTGTACGGGTTCATCTCAAGTGGCAACTCACAGTCGCATCACACATTGGTTTGTGAACTGCTGTTTTGAAGCCTTGGTTCTGGCTTCATGGCCTGTGCAATCTTGTTTTTCTTAAAACTAGAAGTAACCATAATTAGATGACCGGGGGTGAGCCTGACTTATAGCTCAAGCACACTGCAATGAAACCATAATTTATAAAATAAACATGTTGCATTGCAAAAGACTAGAAGAAGAGTATTTACTGACGTCATAAATCAAGTCAGAAGTCCGAGTCATTTTCTCATAGACTTCTATAGAAACCAAACTTCTTTTTCCAACCCGTGGAGTCGCCCCCTGCTGGTCATTCAATAGAACACAGGTTTCAGGCACTTCTGCGATGGCTTCATTTTTCCGGACCCACGGTGCATTTTCATGCACAGTCCATGGTTGAACTACATAAGCGAGTGCTGAGTTGAGCTCTCCCTAATGTTTATGTGGATAATTGTACACATGTAGATGTTTGTTTGTACTTCTGAGTATACGCCGAGGAGTTAGGGTTTGTGTGGGTGCTATAAAAACAGTGGGTGTTTCAGTTTGTGTGTGCGCGCGCCTTCGGTGAGGCTCCACTAAAGAGTGAACAGAGTACGGTCTGTCCTCCTTGCAGATCCACCACTACAGTGTGATCATGAGACAGATTGGCGGTTCCTGTAGGAGACTCAGGAGGCCGTCTGTCGGGGTAAATGTCTATCAGGGATACTGTACTCGGGCATTTTTAGTAATTGCCTCTCTTCCTTTGCAAGGTGTTCTGATAATAGAGTAAAACACTATTATTTAGAGTACTGGTACCAAACGGTATCCATCATTGCGTTTGTTTTCAACCTCGTTCCTCAGCGATGTCCACATATCTCCATTATTTCACCCAGCGGTGACTGACATCTGGCAGGCGACGACTTGCCTCGGTCTGTTCACCGTCCCTGCCCAGTGTGGTGGGATGTTTCTCCCACTTGAGCTGTAAGCTGTCATGTGATTGCTGAAATGGGAGGCGGGCGGGGGGGGGGGCAACAAATACAGAGCTTATGACTTGAATGTACAGTCTCAGACATGTCATTAAGCCAATTCACTTTAATGACGTCTCTCGGTGTAAAGACGTGCCGTTGGCCTCCTCCTTAACTCAAATGATTTAGAGGAGAGTCTTGCGTAAGCACAGTGTTTTGGTCGCGGTTTGCAGGGGCTGTGCCCTCTTTTTTGTCATCGGACCTTTCATGTGTCTGCTCAGGTTTTTTGAAGTTGAACTTAAAAACCCTTTGCACCCATGCTGACGTTTGTGAAGAACCGGTGCCGTCAACATTGCTCGCCTCAATAAGTTGTTGGAAGTGCAGGTTTAAGTATAAGGCTGCTGCGATTATGTTTTTTCCTGTCATGAAATAATTTTCAACCTTCCCACCCTGTCTTTGGCACGCGTCCTCAAGCCTATCTGGTTTTACAGAAGACGCAAATCTTTAAAAATTACAGATATGTAAATTCACATAAAAAAACAAACAAAAAAAGGCTAAATAATTTCCTAACACTGTAGTTTTTATCAGACTCTTCTCAGAGAAGGTTTAAAATGTAATTTGTTGTTGACTGTTGTGAATGAATACATCTTTGGTATTTAGCAGTTAGGACCGCGGCCTCTGCAGCCACGACTGGCGATCACATGACGCTTGGCCCATTAAATTCTGTTGGGCTACGAGTCACGAGTGGTTAAGGATGCTATCAGCTAATTTACTGAAAACAAAGCCCAAAAACCACTTAGGCAACAAACGTAAAAATCCTTGACCCAGTACAAAAAAAACATATAGACCGCCGACTTATTTCAAGTCAGCATTGTCTCTATCTGCCATCTGCAGCCTAATGGGAATACCAAGCTTTCTTCTTCCTTTAGATAACCGAAGACCCATAGCCGAAGAGTCTTTTTTTTTTTTTTTTAATTCTGAAGGGGTATCTTTCTTTTCTGCCCTGTAAACTTCTCATCATAGTCTGTAGACTGAGTGTTTTGTTTACACGAGGCAGCAGTCAATTCAGACTGCGGGAGCTGGTCTATCTACTCACGGAGCGAGCGGCGCTCACATGGATTCATCTGTGGAATGGCAGCCAGCGAGCGCTCCTGCCAAACCAAACAGAGTCCCCGTCAACATCGGCTCTCGTCAGTCAGCAAACACTGGCAGCTGCTTCCAACGTCGACGCTGCACAATACAAGTGGCAACAGCAGTTCTCGCAATGAAAGTTGCACATTAGCGCCTCGGCGACAGAACAACTGCTCTAAATTTAACATGACGCTGTTGTGGATTGTTTTAGTTCAGTTGCAGGCCAAACTTTTGCTGCAATTATTTCCATTATTTATCAGTTTATTTATTGAATTATTGATTGGTATTCGTAATGCTGCAGAAAATGGTTGTAATTGCTACGTTACCAGCGTCTACCTTCTCAGATCCACTACCAGCATTCAAAAACCTCACTGGATACTTCCTCATGACTAATCCTTTCAGCTGCAATCCAAACATATGTGTGTGTGTGTGTGTGTGTGTGTTTGTGTGTGTGTGTGTGTGTGTGTATATATGGTGGGACAATATGCAAAGGAAAAAACTAAAAACCTTCTCCACCTGTTTAATATTTGATAGTCTTGCTTTTGAAGTAAATCTGTGCTCATGAGCACGCACGCATGCACGCACGCTCACACACACACGCACACACACACACACACACACACACACACACACACACAAACACACACGCACACACACTCCCTGTGGCTTTGTCTGACCACAGAGGTTTCAGGGGTCTTTGTCCCTATATGTGTGGGAAGCACGGAGGGACAGAAATGTCTGGCAGGTTCTTAGATCTCGACAGAGTTGAAAACGAGAGCCGTTCCACTTTTCATGCGCTGATATAAAAGACACAAGTCAAGCATTTAATCCTCCTTTTCCGCCCATGAAGTGTTCAGTTATGAATTAATATGACTGAATTGTTGAGTGCGACTGGGTTTTTGTTTTGGGTGTTTTCAGACGATAATAGAAGTGGAAAAGAGCCAACAAACTTTATTGAGCACCCTGTAAGTGAAATAGAAATTTTACATTGACTGGCTTCCCTCAGCACGTATTATTATTTTAACTTTACTCTTCTGCCTCACCACTTGTGTAGAGCACAGGAGGATAATTGACAGGAAAGTGTTGTCTTTAGGAGGTGTGTGGGCTATGAGTGTGCAGAAAAACACAACCCAGAGTTCTAGTCTCCAAGTGATTGGCAGCCTGCACTGTAATTTGAGAGACAACGCAGAACAAGCAGAGTGCATAATGCATTACGACCACAGACAGGAAGAGGGACGAGTTAAATGGGGGCAGGTTGATGTGGTCATTTGTTTTGTGCAAAGCCTTAATTAGGCATCTTTATTTGATGCAGCTGAAGGGAGACGGGATAAAGAAATTAGAAGAATGCAGATGGATAATAGAGTGAAACTCTAAGGAGACGGGACACTGAGAAATAAAAAGAACCCATAAAATGCTATTTAAAATGTTTTCTCCTGTGGGACTAGATGCGAATGTTATTGTGCTTGTAATAGATCACTGTATAAAAAACACAAACTTCAAGGGCGTCCTTCATGTAGAAAAAGAGCTAAATACTTTCAGCATAATGGGTTCACGCAAATAAATGAAAACAAGCGCTCGAGCTGTTGATTATGAGCAGAGCTTCAAAGCACAGCTCATCCCGCGGTGATGGTTCATTACGGTTTTTTTTCTGTGCCACAATATTTCAATATCGCGTCCTTACATGAACCTGACCTCTACCTTTCAAGTCATTTCACAGCCAAAACATAGCTGGGCAACTGTGGTGGGGCGGGGGGGAAGAAAAAGAATAAAGACTATGTTGATGGCACACTGTCAAGCAGACCGCCTTTGAGCTTCGCAACACATCACTTTCACCCCCCTCTTCCCGCTCCTGGCCTGTCAGTAAGCCTCTCAGGGCGGCATGTTTTCATTCACCGGTTGTGAGGTTCCTGCACATCGTCCACACAATGCACAAATATGCAGCCTGCTGAGCGGGGCTTCAGGGGAGACCTTTCTTCATCCTGCGCAGGTTTGTCTTAGATCCATGGCAACCGACCTGTGCAATCCCAGCGTCCCGTAGGGCGGGAGTCAAATAAAACTCCAACAGAACCCACTATGAATCAGCTGTTGAGATGCCTGAGAGAGAGGGTCTGAGGAGGGCCACTGAAATCCCGGCGAAATGGTCCGAGATCAGCAGATCACAGGGATGCCTTCCCCCGGCACAAGCTTTCATCTGAGGAACTGTTTGAAAAGCCATGTATTGCCTTGTGCTGACTGCAGAACTGAAGGATACTCCAGCTTCTGTAAATAAGACAATCAGTGCTGCTCCCTGCGTGTTGTAAGGAGGGAAGGATTTTTTTATAACCTGGTGCTGAGGCAGTGAGTCACAGTCCAACTGAACACAGATTCAGTCACAACTTTGAAGTGTGCTTGCACTCTGAGCAGGAATAAAGCTTGAATTATGTTAAATTTTTTCATGTATATAGATTACATACACGTGGCCATAAATATTCATAAAAATATGAACTGTTGATCAGCCATTTTGAACATTTCTTCTTATGAACCTTTAAAAGAACAGTTCACTATTTTGAGAAGTAGGTGTCAGAGGAAAAGATCGTTACCCATCTCACATCTGTTTATTGAATATGAAGCTGTAGCTGTCACTTGAAAATGTGTGTACGGATTAAACACATTTAGGTGATTTCCCTGTTTCGCGCCTTCCTTCTAAACCAAGATAATATACTTCTTGCTCAATACAGTTCAATACAAATCAATCTTCTTCTGCAAAATATCTAAAACCAAAACAAAATGACTCAAGAGCAAAAAAAAGACAGACAGATTCAGCCCAAACTTAAAAAGCTGAATGGCTGTCAGTATTTCATCAGAACATAGGCAGACATTTGAAGAAACAGGACACTGTGAAAAAAGATTGACAGGCGATGGTGATATATGTATTTAAATCGTATAATTCATCTCTCAAAGCCAATATTATGTGACCACTTGATGAGAAAGTTGAAACAGGCTCTTACACATTTAATGCCACGGTTTCTTGAACGTCTACGATATGAAGCTGTCGTGACCATTAACACTCTGTGGCTTGTGGGCCTCCCTACAGTCAATATATCATTTTGGTTTCTAGCTTGGGAAGAAAAGAAAAAAAAGAGATTCCTAGTCAACATGAGGCACAACTATCCAGCAGAAGCAGTCAGTCAGCCTGTGCTGCTTTTTAATTGGCATTGCTTCTAATTGTGAGTTTCTGCTCTGTCAGGAGCACAAGTGGTGCTGACGTGTGTCACAGGAGCGAGTGCTGGTGTCGCCGAAGTGGAACGCTATAGCCCGTTGTGCTCTGGATTTGCTATTTGCACCCATAATTGCAAATTGTGTTTCTGTTTACCAGCCTTTAAAGGATCCACTGCACACGAAAAGGCAAAAGGAGCCACAGTTGAAAGGCGGCGGCAGCTTGGGAGAGGAGACTGCAATCAGTTGTCAAATTAGTCCAACGCACTCTGTGTGCCGAGGAGGTCTGAGTGAGGCAAGGTGGGGGTTGTTTTGATCGCTGCTTATTAGACACATGATGTTTCAAAGTTTCTTTTTTTTACTTTTGGTAGAGTTTCTATTTCAGTGCATAAATTCTGGTTTGGTGAAGTCCAGTAAAGTCCGCTCTCAGTCGGTTAACGCCCTGACCATACAACCACAACATCCTGGGTTTGAATCCTTTAAAAGAATGTTTTTGAATTGATCGAGGAAAACAGAAGAAGAAATGATAATGATACAATAGCCGGTCAGCAAGTTAAACTATTGGCCTTTTGTAGATATAAGTAGAGATGAAAATTACATTTCGGGACACTCGGCATTGTATAACTCGACACATCGGCCATGACAGAACTTATTGGTCACAAGCAAATATCAGAGAGGACGGGGAAGCCAGCTGAGAGTGCCGTGTGATGGGAGATTGAAAAACAGCATTTCAGCCATTCTTCAATTAGTCCAGTTTGTTCATAAATTGATTATTTACCTTAAGAAGCAGGGGAATCTCATCAACCCATCACAGATCACTTAATCCATCAGGTTTCTACGGAAGAATTCAAAATCACAACAATTGAAGTTGAATGGACAGAATTTAGTTTACACATTTCTCATTCAAATCTGAATGAATCTTGGGTAGATGGTTTGTTTTTTGTTTCGTGAGATCTTGCTTCCCAGTCTCAAAATGTCTTGTTGACAAAACCCATACTATACACTAACCAGCCCACAGACTTATCTATTCGCACATTCAAATACATATGAGCGAATTTCGTGACTTGTCGAATGTGATTTTTGGGAAAAAAGTATGTTGTTTTGGGAAAGGCTGGTATGAGTCTTCAAGCCTTTCTAGAAACCCCCAGAGGCAAGGCTTGATTACCATTAGGGGAATGCGCCTTGAGATCCCGAGGGCATATATTCATTAATTGCATATTTATTTGGGCCTTGCATTATTACCAATTTTGTCAACTTGGCTTGTGTCAAAATTTACAATTTTCTTGAACCAAATTATCACAAACCCAGTGTCTCCTGATACATGAAGCGGTTTGACATATGTACAATGATGGACATTAACTCAGTTTGTGTAGAAAACACAAAAACAATCAAAACCCAACTTGTATTTGTGGGGGACTTTTAAAGCTCATATCCACAGTAGTTTATGTTAGACCCTTATTTTGTCAATCTGTATTGTCAAGTGGGTGAAACCAGCAGGTGGGTCACTGAATTCAGTTTAATTATCAGTCAGGTTTGTCAAGTTGCACCTGTCTGGTTTACGATGGCAATATATCAAACTACATCACTTAAATACATATAATATTAGTACCCACCTCACCTTTTTGACATTTTTTCTATGTGTTCTACTATTGAAAGGGGGTAATTTGACCTAAACACAGGGTGTAGTCTGTTTAAGTGAAATGGTTCTTTGTTTAATGTGTGTAAGTGCCAGCTTTGACATAAACAATACTTTGGGTTGTCTCACTCCCATTGCTGACATGTTGCTTCAGCAGTCTGAACGCCTGAACACATTTTCTTGTGTAGCTGCTTTAATATTTGAGTGTGATTATCAGGCTGCTCTTCAAGTGATTTTGTGCAAAGCATTGCTCTAAAAGCATCGCTGGCGGAGCCGCCACACTTACCTAAGTGCTCCTTTGCAATCCGCATTTGTCCAAAAAATTCAAGTTCAAAACAATAATTTCTTTCCAAGGACAGATACTGTGCTGCGAGCAGCCCTGAACGGAACTGCATCACTGACTACAGTAAGACCGTGTTCCCTTCCAGTAAAGTTTCTATGTTGGTCACAAATTGGCCCCTTGCCTCAGTCAGGGAAAATATGCGGCTTTTTATAGGACTCTGCATTTTAGCGTCTATTGTCTTGAAAATTAACATTCCTCATGTTACAGTCCCCTCAAGAAACAACAGGCTGGCTCACATAGCAGCTGGTTTTTGTTTTATTGTGTCAAAAATAGTTTCTGGTTACTGGAGAAAAAAAAATTCTACAATGAATGAGATATGAGTCAAAGGAACGCATTACAAACAAATATATTTTGTAGTTTGCCAGTTGCTGCAACATGGCAGTTGGTGTCTCTCTCTTAAAAAAGATTGGAGGTTATCCACAAAATACCATCTTGGTGGCATATTTGGAGACCTTTTAAAGCTGTTTTTAGCCGCACCAGTGGCATGACCGTAGGGATGTCGACCTCTGTGTGTCAGCTGGTCATTCGGTCCACCACGTTGGTCCAGACTCCAGACTGAAATATCTTAATAACTGTTGGATGGAACGGAGCCTAGAGGAGGCATCCTATTGACTTTGTCAGTCCCCTGGCTGCAGGGTACAAGTTTTCACATATCCTGTGAATATCTCAACATGTACTGGATTAGCAGAAACCTTTGCACAGCCACTGTATATATGGATCGTGCATGATGAACAACTTTGTTGATCCGCTGACTTTATAGTGCCACCACAAAGTTGACAGTTGTGGTTTTGAGGGAAATGTTCTCTGCTGTTATAGGTTTGCGTTGTCATTAAATTTGGGGAACACATCCAAGAACCCCTCTCGGAAAGAAAGAACCGAGAACTTGGTCATCCTGTAACTTCTCATTCAGCACCATCTGTCGATATTTAAATGTTAAGGTCAATACACTCCTGGGGTGCGATTCATTTGCTCGTCAGTGTTATTTTGTACTATTGTTTTTGTCATGAACACAATATGCAAATGCAAAAAAATAGAAAAGCAACATTATTTTTGTTTAGCTTTTGCACCATGAATAAAACCGCCAACAACTCATTGGATACTATAGTAGCTTTGGCTGTACAGCAACTAACCTCAGCCAGACTGCCAGACACTGCTCTGAGTCAATAAGATCCTAGTATTGTCCTCAGCCTCCTCAGATGGAATAGAAAAGAATAGCAACCCAGACAACAGTTATAGAGATTATTATGTGAGAACCTGGAGCCCTGGTAGAGCTTCATCGTCCATCTTCTCTTCCTTGTAAATTGGGATGTACCCAACATCTCTGCTTTTGTCGAGTCAGCAGGACGGGATCCTCATCACAGGATGATGTTGAATGTGTCATTCTTTCTTAAGAATGACCTAGTGCAAATCCATTTCAGCCTTATATCGCAACAAGTGTCGCACCTATTACAAATTCACATCACTGACCGGATGAATAGTTTTGGAGGAGAGTGTTTCACATTTTTGATGTTGTTTATTCATCACAAACCTGGTGTTAAGGAGGCTTCTTGTCTTTCCACCTGGACTTAGAGGTTTTTGTGAAGCATAAAAAGCCATGAGTGTGCATGAAAGGTGTTGAGGCTTGAATTTGAGTGACAATAGTAATTGTCAAAAGTGAGATGAATACTTACATAAATCGAGTGTACAAAATTTTGGCCGGATTTGTTTGAAGATTTCATAGGTAGATTCTCACAGCTGGCCTTCTAACCTGCTCTCTGCTCCTTTGTGTGGGACCCTCTTTGTCCACCGGGTCTACAGCCATACCGTCTTTGTTGTTACTCTTACGACAGAGTGTGTGTGTGTGTGTGTGTGTGTGTGTGCTTGCGCATGTGTGTCAGCCAATGCAGGGGCCTCTCCTCGAGATTCCCACAGAATTTGGGCTTGGCTTTGTGATTCGAGGCTGGACAGTTGATCCAGGGGAGGACAGAGAGTGAAAAAGAATGCGAAGAAGAAGAATGAACGACTGATGGAGAGAGAGTTGGGCGGATGCCAGGTTCTATTGAAAGTCTTTGCACAGTGTTTGAAGTCAGAGGATGAGGATTTAGAGGGAAGCAGGATTATTCAGAGTCAATACCCCTCAATAATCCGGCCGTTCGTTCTGCTGCAAAGCGGTCAGACTGTTTCCACGCTAGCGAACGCAACACATTTTCTGATCTTGTTATCGATCTCGGTGCTTACAAGAGTAGGTCAACATTTTGTGTCATTTGCTCATATGCGCTTCTGGTAGAGAGGCTGCATCCAACTGCTGTTAGTCTTTCATAAACACTGGAAACAGGGAAATCTCTAGCTTGGCTCCCCTCAAACAATGATAAAAAGATGGATGACGTGACAGTTCCCCACAAGTGAAGCCATAAAATTAAATCGCCCCCTGGTGGCTGGATGGAGTATATGTCATAAACTCCGCCCCCTCCATCTTAGCAGATGGCCCATAAGTAGCTTGTTAATTTCAAAAAAAAAAAAATTCAGTTCTTCTGATGAAGTGTTTGAACTGTCCACTGCTGATTATGGTCCCAGGCTGCTTTGGCATCTGACAGATTGGTGTTCAAGAGTTGTCCATCAGACTTTATACCAAAATAAAAATAATGCTGCAGCACTGCAGTTGATATGAGACCCTCTCTCAGCATCCCCAACTCTGACTGACTTCCAGCATCCCTGATACACATGCACCCTGACTTTCATGTCTTACACACACACACACACACACACATATAGTCTACACACACTGCACTGTAGCCACTCACTGCATAGAACCCTAAAAATACACACACTTGTCAGCACTTTACATTGTTTGTCTCCCGCGTGCCCGTTTGAAATGGAGATTTGTGGCTGCCGGGTGTTGTCTTGGGGCCATTTTCTAGGTTAGATGACAATGCCTACTGCTAAACAAGAACTGTATCTTTATGCCAGACATACAGTTTCTTTTCTCCCTTTTACAGAGTTGCATAGTGTTGAGCTGTGTGGAGTCCAGCAGAGTAATATTATTCCAGTGTGATGTTTGTGTAGCAGAGCTGACTGTGCAGCTAAAAAAAAAAAGAAAGTGCAACAGTTTGCAATGAACAGCAAAGACTGAGCTCACACTCAGAGCTTTCCTTCCAAAACTATGTTACTTTGATTTGGTGGTATGTTAAGTGAACGGATCAGACCATAATAGGTGCTTTTTCTGGAAGTAGCCCTCAAGTTTAACCAGCCATTCTTTAAATAATCTAAGCGTCAAACTCGGGGGCGAACCAGACACAAGTTGGGCTGTTCTCTGAGTACATCATAACATTTGACAAAAAATTGCATCCTAAACCTGATACCGGGAGGAAACTGCAAGGATGGTTTCAGCACAAACTCACTGCTGTTTTCATGAAAACATCAGTGTCTCTCCCCGCCCCCCCCTAGCCCACCCCAGCTCACTTGGTCCTTTGGCATGTTTCTCTGGATTGTGCGTCTCTGTTTCTCTGCAGTTGTCCAGAGAAGAGAAATCACTACTTCTGTCAGTCTGATGGAAGGAAGTATTTCCTAAGTAAGGAAGGAGTCTCCAGGGATTAGGCTGCATGTAGTCGTCTGGGCGATGAAATCCTAAACACAGCAACACACCAAGGCCCACTGTCTACTCCCACTCTCCCCTCTTCCTCTCTTCCCCCTCATCCTGTCCTTCTCCCCTACATGGCATGAGATATAATGGCATAATTGTCCTGCTTATCACTGGTATCCTGGCATGAGTTACAAATGAATGAGTTGTTTTTACTGCTGAGAGTCCAACATCCAATGACCTGTTCTGCACTGCCTATAGATCTGTTTTATATAAATGTTTTAAATTCCTCCTCTGTTTTGATAAGTTTATGATTCTCTCACATTCTGACTATCTTTGGGGTTTGGAATGTTTGTAGGACAAAATCTTGTACTTTTGTAATTTTTTGTTGCTGTTCACTATCCTTTAGAATGATTCATTTATTTATTGAAAAAAAAAAAAGATAAGTCAGTGCAGCAATGTTCCTGTGGGTATGATTAAGGGGGATTTATCAGCAGATATTAGATATGAGATTTATAATTCTGTTTTTGATGTTGTATTTTGACCTGAAACTAAGAATTGTTGTGTTGTGCCATTTATCTAAATCAGGAGCAAGTTTTCTTCCACAAGGTCTGCCATGTTGTACTGCCATGTTTGTACAGGAGCCTAGAACAGACAAATCGAACACTGACTCTACAGAGGGCCTTTCACGTTGTTATGGTACCTGGAGGCCACCGTAGGTTCTTGTAGATTTTGAGAATAAAGTGGACATATTACAAGGCTAGAGTCAAAATACCACATTTCAGGCCTTGTGTCATTTCAGAGGGGGAATATCAGAAGATCAGTCTGCCGCCTGCGTTAAAATGAGGAATCGTTGTGTAGGAGGAAATGGCTCATGCATTATTATACTTTTCCTAATATTTTTATTATGACTATGTTTCTCATTACATTTCAACTTTATTCTGGGTATATTAGGACATTATTCTCGAAATCACTGAATTTTTTCTTCAATATGGCCGTAATACTCCATCGTACTACACTAGAAGGATAGGGTAAGGCGAGGGTTGTTCAATCGGTTGCAAATTGCAAACTCACCGCGAGATGTCACACGCAAATTTCGGCTATCCTGGATTTTACAATTATTAAAATAATTTCACTGACCTCCGGTCTCATCACATTTCCATCAAAGTGTAAATCTGTCGCTGTGAACGCGGATCAAAGTTTATATATTAAAACAGTTCTTATCATAGCGACAACAACCACAGTTCTGTTTTACCAGTTTTGCTCGCCGGTCAAATTACACATCTTACCCCTGTCAACCCTTGAAGCTAATGTTCCATATCATCTTTTTTAAGAAATCTAATGTAATTACTCAGTCCAATAGAGTAATCACCGTCTCGCTGTGCGCATTAGCCCCACGACGGAGGCTCATGACAGCCCCCTCAGCTCGTTCACCGGCGTCTAACAGCTCCCCGAGGCCTGCCGCAGGAAAACCCTCAGCAGGCCTCAGACAGAGCCACCTTTGAAAGCTAATGAAAGCTTTACTATCATATTATTATTTTTCACTCCGGCTCTTTTAAAACTGCAGCAGCTCAGTCGCCTCCTTTTTTTCTGTCTGGGTTCCTACACGCTCTGAAAATCTTTAATGTTTGTTAAACCTGACTGTGTTTCTACATGTGCCGCATGTGTGAAAGGATGTTTCACGCACGCACGCACACGCACACACAGACACACGCACACACACACACACACACACACACACAGACACACACGCACACACACACACACACACACACACACACACACACACACACACACACACAGACACACACGCACACACACACACACACACACACACACACACACACACACACACACACACACACACACACACACTTCTCTATGACCCTCTCTGCTGCTTTTCCTGAACGGCATATTAAAGGCCGTGTTCACAGCAGAGCTCTGTGCTCTTTGAAGTGTTCGAGAGCCGCAACAGATCCTCAAATATTGACTTTTAAGCCTTTTGGAGGTAATGGAGAGCAACAGAGAGAAAGAGAGGGGAGGAAAAGGTAGATGCAGAGATAGACGGAGGCAGAGGCAATTGTCTTTTGTTGTACTTCAGCTGGGTGCTGTGAGATTTATGACAGGAGGGCTGCATTTGTGCCGGATAAATTTGTGTTTGTCAACCGTTAATATGTGTATTTATGGAGGGGCGTGTTTATTGATGGGAAGGAGGAAGTACACAGAGAGATAAAGGCTGATGGGAAGCTGAACCTGACTCCAGGCAAAATAGATTAAAATGACTCATGGTCGTAATGTTCCTTTTCCTATGCTTTATTCTCTCATTCCTCTCCTCTCCTCCACCCCCCTCCGTCCTTCTGTGAATAACCCAGATCCAGAGCACACTTCTCTGTAACACCTCTGAGCACACGACTGTTTTCAGTTCTAAAACAATGCCTCCTTTATTGAAACTGAAGACAGGGAGGGGAGGGGGAACGAAAACATCCACAGGGCTTTTTCACATTTTCGCAGGAACCCTTTTCTTCCCTCTGCTGTCTGCGGGTCAGAGTGGTCACCGTCAGTCCCAGAGACCGAAACCTGTGTGCAGGAGCATTTTGAAACGGGACTGTGTTCGGCATGGTCTTTCCCCCTCTTTGTGCATCTCTTCCTGGCCCCGTACAAAACATGCTTGCACACGCCTCGACGCACACAAACACATACATGAAAAGGCCCAGTTTTTACTCTGTGGTTTGTTTGTAGATCAGAGCGGGTCAGGTACACTGGGCTCCCTCAGCCCCTCTGAGGAACACTTTGTGCTTCACCTCAATCTCCAGCTAAATCGGGACAGCCTGCCAGGCCGCGTGCGTGCGTGCGTGCGTGCGTGCGTGCGTGTTTGTACGATACTGCTGTCACGATGCCAAATCTGATCATTTGCCTTATCTGTTGTTGTTGTTTTATTTTTGTCTCCAGTCGTTCCACGTGTTCATTTGCCCTCTGAGCAGCCTGCCCGTGTAGACGTAGCCAGGTGTGGCTGTCGGACACGTCCTCAGCTCAGACCTGGAGCGGAGCAAACAGAGCTGCCTGCTCTCCCTCGCAATCGAACACGCTCGTGCGGAAATTTGTCATAGCAAAAAAAAAGAAGCTCAAATAAGGTTATTTTAAAATGCTTATCACAACCCCGACAGCCCCGAATTCGGTGGGTTTTGGTGAATAAGTGCTTTGATGTTGTAAGTGTTGTCTGGTTCTTTCTCGAGATTAGAGGCAGGTTTATTTTTTGGCATTGTGTGTGCAGCAACTTTAAGAGTCTGGGAGTTTGCTGGGATCGCTCAGTACCAGACCGGCCCGGTTTACAGCCTCAGAGGAAGGTATTAAAACTAGACATGATTTATTTCCAGGTGAATCTGAAGCAAATTTTCACATATTTTTAGAAACAGTGTTTGTAGACAGAGGCAAAGTTCTTCTCTCTGCTCAATATTGTCATATGTTTCATGTGATGTGCACATTCTAGTGAGAATGGAGACAGTATTCAATTTGCTGAATTCCCCTCAATTGCAAGCAAAACCTGGAGTCTTTGAGTCAGCACACGGCCGATCAGGTGAACGTACAAAAATGTGATTTAAAAAAATGTGTTGACAGTCAGGCACAAAACTCTACTTATATGGAAAACAAATGAACCGTTTATGGGTCTGAAGGGAGTTGTGCAAAAGACATGCTGGGAATTTAATCTTGCGAAAATCACGAAAATTTGAACACGTTCCTGTGCCTGTAGCTCTGCACTGTGTCGGAAGAAGATCGGAGAGTCTTTCCTCTGCATCTTTACGGAGCTTTGTATCAATCACTTTTAGCTAACACAAACATTGGTGCAGATTATGATCTCAACAAACTCAGTCCTGAAACAACAAAGTGTGCGGGGGCTCTTTTTTTTCGTCCTCTAATATGCCACAATTAAGACATAGCTTTCTGTTGACAGTACCGACTGTGCCACCCTGTAAGTCATCGACTTTCATTGTGTCTGGGACGAGCCGAACCCGCAAGAGCCACTGACTCATCCTCCCTCGACGGAGAATGGCCTTTTTACTGGAGCCTATCAGATGTCACCGGGCTCCTCTGTTGTGGTCACAGCCATTCACAGCGGATGAATCACATTAGTAAACAACATCTTTGCGCTGAGGTCAGCTGGCGGCGTTTGAGCTCTCTGAACCTGGAGGCATGGAAATCTTCAAAGGAACATACTGCTGCTGTGTAACATTTAAAGATGCACTCTGCCTAATCTGTGTGTGTGTGTGTGTGTGTGTGTGTGTGTGTGTGTGTGTGTGTGTGTGTGTGTGTGTGTGTGAGAGAGAGCAGGAGCTTTTGTTTTGTTGTCCGTTTGGATCTTCAACTACAAATCATCTTATTTCTCATCCCATGAGCAGATTGATCTTTTTTTTCCTCAATGACACGTCTATGAATAAACAAGTTTATTTATATAACGCCATTCAGACACAGAGCAATTTACAAAGGCACAGAAATACACAGAAATAAGACACTACAGACATCAAAAATTAGACAGAAGAACATTGAAAATACATTTAAAAGACAATAAAACAAAGGAATTCAAAGCTTTACAGGGCATCGGATAATTAAAAACACTTGTGACAAAACAACAAGAGCACATTCAAATTGCAATAAAAAAAAAAGCCAATAAAAACAAAAGCGAAACAAGACGAGTGAAACCAAGTAAAGATTGAAAGAGGTCACGTATGCAATTCATTGGTGAGCTGAAGCAAACAATAGTGTTCGACAGACACGAGACGGTTTAGACCTCAGGTATTCAGGCAGCCTGTTCCGCAGGTGGGTCGCTCGGTTTTTGATTCTCTGAGTAAACATGTCTCAGACGACCCGAGGGGTCTAACTGCTTCATAACATACAAGTGAATCAGACGGGAAGATGCTTGGTTGACACCTTTAACAAAACAAGGATAACTAACACACAGAGAGAGGAGCATATGTGTCATGTGATATTTTAGTCTTAACAGGCGATGGGGGATTAAATGGGAATGTGGGCAAATCTGCCACTTTAGGGCTGTTTTTATATTTCCTACAAAAAAAGATATATACATAGATATATATATATATATATATTTATATATGGGTGAAGCAGGACGAAAACATAATAACATAGAAACATAACATATAGACAGACATGCTACAGATATGCTGCTAAACTACGGAATAACCAATGGCTTTTTTGTTTTTTTTTACAGATTGTTTTTTAACTTTACTGGAAGTGGGGAGAGAAAAAGAGCTTTTACCAAAGTACAAAATAAAAATCCAGATCTAGCGTTGCTTATCGAGATGTTGGGCCGTGACACGCGAGTATTCAATTTGAACAGGCTCCTCAGCATCACGCGTCCTATTCTCTCTCTAAGTGCATATTAAGAATTAGAAACGTCCCCCTCTGGTGGTGAAAACAACACCCCGCATTTCCTTATCAGTTCACATCTCCACAACCCGTGCTGGTTAGTTTCCATGCCGATTAACAGTTGTTGTATCTGTCCGTCAAAATATCACTGTTGCCTCCTAAAGCCGTCGGATACAGTGGGGTGAACAGGGAGAGAGAGAGACGGCGTGATCGGGTGATTTAAAGAAAAAAAAACAACCTTTAGTGCGAATTGCCACAAGGCCTGACCTCAAGTGTTACTCATCACTCGGTTAGCTACCCCTGTCACAGTTAACCAGATCATCCCACTTTAAAGAAAATGAGAAATGCGGCAATTATGGGCGAAAGGAAGAAAATGGGATCAAATTTAAAAGCCTTTTAGACATGGAGAAAAGCTCAGCTGCTGAGGAATTCAACTAAAAGGGCTCTGCAATCGGTAATATAATAGCCAATGTATTTGGATGATAGCCAGCAGTATACCCGAGGTTTCAAGCATTAATTGTTCATCTGTCAGAATCTATTCACCGTGCTAGCAGGCGACGGAGCAGGTTGATGGGTGGCGTGTTGTAATGGCTCCTTTTTTTTTTTAGTTGCTCTAAAGGATGCACACGATGGATTGAAACCGCATATTCTTACTTAATAATAGTCATGAGTGGACTCATCAAAACTTATTTCTTCTTTTATTTCATTTAATGTTTATGTTTAGTTTTTTTTCTTCAAATTCCATACTTTCAAAAAAAAAGAGTACTTGTACTTAAAGCCTCATAGATACAAGAATGTTTTGTCTTGTGTTTATGCTATTTTATCGCTGTGGGCCCTCACTGGGTGGGCGAGCAGGGAACCAGGCCCACAGCTGGTAATGGTTTTCCACTACTCTGCATAAAAAACAAATAAGTGAAACATAATTCCAAAACAGATAACACAGCCTTGTTTTGCTGTTGAAAATACTATGTGATAAATATATGTATTTTTTCAAAGCAAAAAAACTAACTCTGTGATGAATAACATAACAATAAGTGGACCCTATTTGTTGTGTACAAATCACTAAATGTATCATATTTAATAAAATTTCTGGCTATTTACAAAGATAGAAAAATGTTATCAAGACTCAGATTATCTGTGAAGATCTAACTCCCATTAAACATATATATATAATAATATTATATACATGCAAACACAGCCACCGTGTGTCCAGCTGCTGTGGTTAATTGAAGCGGACAGGACAGTGTTTTCAGCCTCTTCTCTGCGTTCATGTCTGCGCTCCTCTTATCAGCGGGGTCATTGACACTCGGAACACAACAACAAGCATGGTGTGGGGGAAAAAAAACCTCATTTTAAATATAAGGAATTGGAAAGTTTGCAAGAAATAAAGAATGTGTAGTGAACAAAAAGTCAGATAGACTGTTCAAACGTGCTTTCGCCTTAGTTATTTCTTATCTTCAAACCTGCGTCCGGTGCGTATGTACACATCCAGCAGACCTGGAGTAACCTTCTCCTTCATTTGGACCCATGCGTCTGGTCACCTGATGAATTAGGTCCAATATTCACTCGCCTCTCTTTTGGTCTCCACCAACTCCAGAGGGAACTACATGTACCTTATGTCTCCACTATGTTTAACAGCTAGTTCCTAACGTTATTTGTCTGTCATTTGGTGCAAGTGCAGCGGGTTTATCGGGGCCACGTGCTGCTCCGGAAAGCAAGGTTGACGATAGCGGTGAAAGAGTAAGCCAAAAAGAGTAAAGTTGTTGAACAAAAACAAGGAGCTGGAAGACACTGAGACGCTCAGTCGAGCTAAGGGAATCTGGATTCAGGTCGATCATTTGCGGTGAGTTTATCCCCATGAAGCTGTTTTCAGACATCGACTCCGGCAACTGTCCGGCAAAAATTGGGGTCTGGACATTATCTGGAGTTTGCCTTTCGCATCTGAAGTACGCAGCTTGAGATCGTGCGAGTTAGAGGAACAATCAGGCGATGGTTGGTGCCTGGGTGGAGCGCTCACTCGCTCACTGTGAATCTCCCGGAGATCATCCTGCTGTATTCTCACACGGGCTCACTCGGATATTTTCCAGAAATTTCTCAAGGGGGCCGGCAGGAAATGTTTTTAGGAAAATCTGCTGAGCGACATTTGCGTGCCCACGCACAGCCCCTCCGGCCGGGTTCGTTCAGGCAAATGTCCGGACTTCAGTGCATGTCTGACAGCAGCTGGAGTGACGCCGTTCACTTCACAACCATTCGATCCATTATTGGAATGACTTTAAAAAAAGAAACATGCTTGACCTGTTTCAAAATGCGAACAGTGCATGAGATAAAGTAGTCTTAAATATTCTGTCTCAAGCCGGTAAAATATATACTTTCCTTCTCATCCTCCTGCTTTTAACTCTGCTTCTTCGCTCCCTTTCTTCCTGTCCCTGGGTTATTTCTGTCCTCAGGCTTGCCCAGAAGCTTGGCCGTAGGTCTGAGCCTCACAGCTTCACGCTCTCTTTCGAGAAGTATAATGTCATAAACACTGCCTGAGCATCTCTGTGTGGGTGTTCCTCTAATAACGCAGATTTATTTAGACAGCGAAGTCACTGATCAGCTTCTCATCTATGCCTTTTCACGTTTGCCAACGTGTACCTAATAATGGAAGAAATCGGTAAGGGAACTTTATGACAAGATTTACCTTCTGGGAAACGGAAGAAGCGGATTAAACGGAGACAAATCTGTTTACTGCACATATTTTCGTTATGTGGTCTGACATGGGATTCATTAACCCCATAATCTAAGGCGGTCACCCCCCCAGAAGCACGTGCTGTAATCCCGGTGGGACTCTTCATAACTCAGCCATCTCTGATTCATGCACCCCACGGCTGCAGGAATCGTGAACTGTACTCCACATGCACATATTTCTTCCTCTCTCTCTCTGTAGCTCTGCCCGTCTGGACACCATCTGTCATTTACACAGACAGACACACAGAGACACAGACAGCTTCCTCACTTCACTTTCAGCTGTCACTGTTGTCGTCGCCGTTCTCGAGTCATCCTCTGTTTTTTTTTCCGTGCCGTTCTCTGACCAGAGTCGTCTCTGTGTAGGAGGTGCAGCCTTCTTTCTCATCCACGCATGAGCACACATCTTTAAGTCTCGGATCTTGTTAGAGAATACAGAAGACTTGCGATCACATTCGGTCCCTGGTGCCTCTGTGTTAAACGCTGCCTGTGGGCATGTCAGACCCTTGTGTCTGCCCCCCCCCCCCTCTCCAGGGAGCTTTCGGTCAGACTTTCCGTGTCGGTGCATATTGTACAGCACTTGATGGTCTAAGCCCTCACCCATCACACTGGTTACCTAAACCCCCCACCACCCCAGCCCCTGAGACTCTCAGCTCCAGGCCCTCACCCTGACCGTTGCCTCACACCTCATGACGAGCACATGATGTGAGAGTGGCCGTGGCTCCGGTATTAGCTGAGAAAAAAAAAACAGAGAAGTGAGAGAATGGGATAAAGACGAGCTCTCTGCACTGGGTGAAGCATTTTTCCATTGTGCTGAGTTCATTCCTTCACGTCTGCAACAAAACATGCACAATTTATCATATTCTAATATCATGTTTCAGGGAAATCACACTGTAATGTGTAGTCATGTGATATTTGTGTTACTGCTGTGCTGTCAAAAATGTATGACATTTATTTAAAAACTAAAAAGTAATTAATGAAATATTGTATAGGTCATTTTAAAATATCTTTTAATCATACATGATATTTTCTTGCTTCTTGATGTCGTGATTATTAATATTAACCATTAACATGAGTCTTTATTCCAGGATAATCTGACAAATACTCCATATAGGAGTGAGGACGCACTGGATTTTTACTGTCCTTACTTCCTCGACTATTAATAAAAATATACACATATATACTTATATACTTGAGCTGTCCGATGACGTGAACATGGTAATCTTTCCCATCCTCACCTTCCTTTCTACGTGACTTGAATATGGGAAAATAAATTCTTGTTGAATATTGAGAGTTGCTAAGTCTCTGGAGATTTACAGACACAGTGTGATGAATCAAATATCTTTACTTCATGCTGCATAAAGAGAAATCCCAGGCGTAACAAATGTTATATTGTATAATATTGTTATAAACAAAACTAGAATGGCATACCTCCACTAAGGACAGTGTCCTTTATTTCAATCAAGCTGAATCGAAGTGCACACACTCACAGATATCAATTCCCTAAATACAAGATTCATGCATTATTCCCTGGGAAATAGTGAAAAAGTCCAAAAATATGCAGTGTTGATGAAAGTGATATAATAATCCTGGATCTGCCCCTTTGTCCAGATCTCTCTTCATAAATGTGGTGGGTTATTTCTTGGGCCATGTCCCATCCTTCCCGAGTTTCGTGGAAATCTGTTTTGAATTTTTGTTGCATTCCCAAACGGACAGGGGCAAAAAGATCACCTCCTTGGCAGAGTTAACAAAACATAGTTTGGGTGAAAAGATAGTTGTGGCTGTTGGATGCCATAATATCGCACAATCCATTCTTCTTCTATACACACGCACGCACGTACGCACGCACGCAAGCACACACGCGCCTCTGCAGGTATTGTAAACAGCACTGGGTTGACTGCTGTGACAAACATAACCGCAGCAGCGTGATTTGCTTTTCCCTCCTGGTGCAGCAGCCTGAGCATTATTATTAGGTCCCGAGTATTTTCAGGAGTGGACAGACTTTTCTGTCGCACACAGCTTAGCAGAATATTTACACAGTGAATGGAAACACACGTGAGGAGGATAGTGAATACATATTTTTCAGTCATGTGTGCGTGCTTGTATAAGGGCAGTTGTACATGTGTGCTGAATGCAAATGTATGGACATTATAATAATTGCTTTTTCGCTGAGGAATTAATATTTGAAAGTTCCTATTATCTGTCCTGAAATCTCTATTAACCTTTCCTCTCCCTCATTTCAGTCTCTTAACCTCTGCCGTTTTTCTGTCATGTGTCTCTTCTCTCTGCTTTATCCACTTGTCCACACTGAATCCAATGACTCAAGGAGACTCCCTCTCCTCTCCTACACTCTGCTGATAGAAATGGTTGGTTTATCAAAACACTTGTCTATATTGTAGCTCTGCTCATATTATATTTCAATTTTTCTTTAGTAGCTCAGCTTTTGATTAGAGAGCAAATTGCTTAAGAGGAGGCTGCAGCTTCTACTGGGACCCATGAATTCAACTCTCTTCTCTTGCCATGTTCACATTACTGTACAGTAATTTTTCTTTTACCAGTTAGGGAATATTCAAGTGTTCACATCTCCTTGCATCTCTGACTCTCAACAGGCAGCAAGGACAACTTAGCTTTGAAGCAAGATGAAGATGATAGTGTATTGAAATGAGCTGGAGTCCCTCTGTAATCTTTTGTCTTTCTCTCTTCGTCTCCCCGTCTCCTGCTGTTCCCACAGAGACCTTCGAGGTTCTGATGAGGCATGCGGAGAATCACACTAATGCCGTCCTCCAGGGGTTGCACCACAGCATGGCAGATCAGGCCGTGGGCCCTGTGCGGGAGCTCTTCACCGACATCAGTCTCTTCCTACTGGGGTCCGAGCTCAGCGTTGACGAGTTAGTGCAGCGATTCTTCGACGCCCTCTTCCCGCTGGTCTACAACCACCTCATCAACCCTGGCCTCAGTGAAATATCTCCAGGTTATGCCGAGTGTGTCAGGTCTTCGAGACGCGACGTGAGACCGTTCGGTGGGGCGCCCAGCCTCCTGGCGGATCAGATCGCTCGCTCCGGGGTCTCTGGGAAGCTCCTTCTTCAGGCGCTGCACCTCGGCATCGAGGTCATCAACACTACAGACCACTTGCAGCTGAGCCGCGAGTGCAGACGGGCCCTGCTCAAGATGCACTACTGTCCCCACTGCCAGGTAGGGACGCTCGTGTCTGAGGTGTGTTTGTCAATCTGAATGAATGTCAGTCTTCACCAGAAATCTCTGACCCCAAGGTAATGTGTCTCACAGGGCTTAACCCAGTCCAAGCCCTGCATGGGCTACTGTCTCAACGTGATGCGGGGCTGTTTGGCCAGCATGGCCGAAATCGACGCCCACTGGAGGGAGTTTGTCCGCTCGCTGGAGGGCCTGTCGGCGCGGATGCACGGACCTCAGGATTTAGAGCAAGTGCTACTGGGAGTTCACGCGCTGCTCCGCGATGCTGTCGGACATGCTCAGAAGAATGGACCCCGCCTCTCGGCACAGGTCAGAAAAGCAGCATCACCGGTAACTCTCAGGGTTGATAGGAGGAGAATAAATACAAGGCAAAAACTCTCTATAAAGACATCCATGTGGGCAGCTGCAAGGAGGTCAGGAACTTAAACCACCAGACAAACGAGGACAAACCCAGAGTGTCAACAGCTTCTTCCTCAGGCTTAGACATTTACACAAACTAAATCTGTATCCGTCATCATCATCATTGATAAAACCGGAACCATAGAGTCTTTGATTTCACTTGTTTTGTCTCTGTTGATCTTATTTTTGTGTGAACTGAGCGCCCCCGGGATTTGTACCTGAACTGCACCAGCTTTGCTGTACTTATCGAGACACCACAACTCCATCTAGTGGCCGATTGGTGTGACTGCTGCCCGAAAGGGGCTGCACACTCAGAACACTCAGAAATTAGGGATGATAGGCTTGGCTGCACTAATGGCCCAGGCATAAACATCTGCCTTTCCCTCAGCTAAAATAAGGCCTGCTTGTCATGCACCAGCACAGTTTAACAAGATTAGCAAGGTCTCAAAATGCACGTTTCCTCCCGCAGTGTTTAGACCTAAATTTGTGTCTGTCTCTCTGCGTAATAGGTGCACAGGCTTTGTGGCCCACCAAGCAGGAGGTCCACACAGTCAGTCAGCATCCAGCACAGCAGCAGCAGCAGCAAAGAATCCATCCCTCTCAAAGCTCCTGTTAGAGTGTTAGGAGAGTCGCTTGCTGTCAGGAGAAGGTAAGTGGCTGAAAGGTGCACAGAAAAGTGTTGTTTTATTATTTCAACTCACAAAATCTACAGTTAACGTGTAAAAACGTTGACAATTATCCGTGTGCCTCCATGTGGCTCCTTTTTCAGGGACTTTCTGAGCAGTCTACGTCACTATCGTACCTACTACGGTGGCCTGGCAGATCAGCTGTGTGTGAGTGAGCTGGTGTTGGGTGACGGGCTGTCCTGCTGGAACGGAACTGACGTCGTGAAAAGGTCTGTTTAAAAAAAAAAGAAAAGCATAGAGTGTCTTAATAAGGAAAGTGGCCACCATGACACTCTGGGCGGCTGTGGCACAGGGATTAGAGCGGGTCATCCATTAGCCAGATGGTTCGATCCCGGGTCCTTCGGTCCAGTGCTCAGTTTAGAAGTGCTGTGTGTCTGAATGGGTGTATGACTTGTACTGTAACGTTTTGGGAGGTCGATAAGACTAGAAAAGCGCCGTATGTTTACAGTCCATTTATCGGCTTCAGTGGTTCTTCTTCAACTGTTGCAGGGACGAACAGCATTATCTCCTCAGCTGGTGTTTTGATAATGGTGGCGGAGCCGAACACACCGTTTTCAAAATCTCCCATAGGTCCCTTTGATTGACACCTGGAGAATCTAAAAGTAAATATTTTCTTCAAACCATTCAGCATCTACGTCTATGTTTTTTTCCCAGCATTTATTCAGGCCTTTTTTCTTTAACTTGTCAGCCATCTGTCGTCTTTTTAGACCGATATTGTCCTTTGAATTTTATGGCATATCTGTGTGACAACATCTAGGCATATGTGCCGGAACATTTAGAGACATCTTCACTTGGGTGTTTGAGCTTTACTGTGCAGAATGACATACTGTATGTGCAGTGTTTGCATGTCACACCCATCTGCTTAAGATGGAAAAAAAAATTCTGTGCTCTAATCTGTGTCTAACAGGTTCAGTATATACGAACAGGATTTTGTGACATAACAAGGAAGCCAGCTTTAGTTTTATGTTCAGCTTACAAAAGTGTGATGTGGAAACTTGAACCCTTTGCTGCACATGTGGAATAACTTTTCACCGAAGTAGGAGGAATATTTGTATTTTTTTAAACTCTTATTGAAGGAAGAATTGGATTTCATATTAAGATGACATACTCCCAAAACTCACGCAGAGCAGAATATTTAGTTTATCTTAAAGGATTTCTGTGTATATCCTTACATTTTTAATTTTGTTTTGTATCTATGAAACTAAAACATAACTGTCTCATCTAATTTCTTGAAAACCCTCTTGTTGTTCTGCGGGCAGATAGACAAAGAGTCGGATTAGCTCACAGGGGTGGAAACATCCTTTATAATCTCACCTCGATCTGCTCACGTGCGGCATTTTCTCCTGAAATCTGAGTTCGTTTGAAGCCAAAAGGTTTTCAGCTGCTGCCACAATGTGTCAGCATCACAATGTGTGATCCTGACTTGAATAGGCTGTGTGTACACTATCTGACCCCGGTCTCTCACACACACACACACATCCACACACACGTCACATATATACCGCCCTTGTGGACAAAGTGACACCAATGTAGAATGAATCTATTAGCTGTTAGTGGCCACAGACATAGATCTCGGATATGAATGGTTGTGAACTGGAGCAGACAAACTGGCCTCTTTCATAGCATCAGTCAGCAGCCTTGTCTCCATTACATCACAGCTCTAGATCTTGCCCGCGCTGTCATCACTCAAGGACCCCATCATATATCCTCTGTTTGGGGTTGTTCCTCTTAACTGTCATCTGCTGTCAGCGCTGTGGAAACGGCAGGTGAGCCCATATTTCAAACCGCGGTGAGGCTGGTGCTGCCGGTTCGGGTTTGACAGTCCATTGTAAAGGATGACAGCCTCGTTGAGATTGTTTCACAGCTGTGGCGCGTAGGTGAAATAGAAGGCGGGCTAAAGGAGAACAAGGTCTTTCACAGCTTCTCATGGCAACCAGAGAGAGACTCACAGACATTTGAAGAATGTGCGACTGTCTGTTGCTCATCAAATGTGACATTACTATGGAGACAGACCATCAAGGTTAAGTTTCGCTCTGACATTAACAACTTACTCTTTTCTTCTTTCGTTATTTCCGACTATTACGCCTCAATTTGCCACAACAAAGGTGACAGTCATCTCTGAAAACCGACGCGTTAAAGAAGCAGGCCAGCAGGCTGCAGGCTGTCTATCGTCTCTGCCAGCAGCCTCTGGGAAAATGTTTATGGTCTGTGAGCTTCTCTCAGCTCTTTAACCCTCCGTCCTCTTTTCCTCATTCGCACAAACACTTATTGATGGAGACTCAATCACCTCGGGTTCTCAATTTCATCTTGAGTCGCTCATTACCCCAAAAATTGAGGAAGAAGGGTAAAGCGCTGTGAGACATTAGGAATCTAGGGAGACGAGGCTTTCAGCCGACTTTTGCACCAAGTCCCTGCAGCTTAGCGGGCTCCCTGCGGATCTACAACCCTGCGCTGCTTTCTATTAGCCTAGAACCATAGATGAGTGGCTGGGAGTCAACACGAGCTAAGACAAAAGCAATAAATAACCTCCTGCCTATGGGTCATAACCCCACATCTACTGAGAGAGAGGGGAATAAAACTCACTGCCGGATGGTGGCTGATTTACAGAAGCTTATTGAGGCCTCAGCGACCTTAAACGATTGGTTCAGTTGCTCTTTGTGTTATTGTGTGTGTAACTGTAGATCTGAGTGTGTGCAGATGCCTTTTCATAACTGCTCTTTGCATCTGGCAGAGATTGTTCTATGGTCATAAAGAAGTGGTGAGTTGCACCAGAGCTTTACTTTATTAAATAAAACAGGACAAGCACAAAAAAGAGAGCAAATCCTGACACGGGAGCCGCAGATTTAGGGAAGATTTATGCACGTCCTCATCTGGGTCCCTGGTAAACAAAAAGATAAAGAACAATCAGATAAGATCATAGAGGAAGAACACAAGCGGCTTTCATCTCAATGTCTATGTGATTATACATGATGTGGTCTCGCTTCAGGGGGGATTTGGTGAGCACATTCTTTCTATCTGTTTGTTTTTCCCCTCTCCTGGTTTCTCCTTTGCTTATACACTCACACTGGAGGGGGAAAAGATTGAATATGAAATGTTCTGATTAGTATTCTGCTTTATTAACAATGGTGAGCTTTTTTGTGACATCTAATTTTACCTGAAATAATCCCATAATGTGCTGGCTTTTAAGATGCTCGCAGCAAGAATATGAAATCATGGAGCAAAAAGCTGTTAAGTTGTCTTTTGCGCTTCTTCAACAATCAACTTTCTACTGATATGAAGCACCATTTGACCAGTTTGACACTTTTTGACTATATAATTTCCAACTTCATTTCAGCAATGTTCTCGTTCTAGTGTCTGCTTGTCCGAAAACAATCATTCAGATTTGAGAAACCTTTATTAAATCTGCAATAGGTGAATTTTTGGGCCTCAGTAGAAACAAGCCGTAAACACAGCCCTGTCATCTTTCAAGCCAAAAAAGTGGCGCATTCCAACACCTGTTATCACCAGATAATAATCGGATATGGAGCAACATTATCATTCATTTTGGGGATGTCTTTTCGGCTATATTTCACAATCTTTTAGCTCTGACTTTGGTCTCCACCAACTCCCGAGGGAAAAATCTGTCTCTTTAGCAGTTAAAGGCTCCACTATGTTCACCAACCAGTGTCTCAGCTGTTTGGTGCCCAGTTGGTTGTGTACAGTAGTTCTTTGGAGATTGCTATACTGAAAACAGATTCCTGCTGCTACTGAAAGCAACATGGATGAGAACAGTGGGTGTGAACCAAAAATGTTGCGTGCCATGAAACTGAAAGATGCTAAAAACACCTCTGCTGATGTGCGTGATATTTCTGTCTGTACTTTGAGCAGCCTGTTTCACATACACATAGTCATGTGATCCATCGCTAAAATAGAAATATTGATTATAGCTGCTTCAAATGACTAAATATTTTCGTCTTTCAAAGGCATTGTAAAAAGTTTTTTACTATGGGTATTAACTCAAGAATAGTATTGGCAATGGTATCAAAGAATCCTAACCCATGCCCAGCCGCAGTATACGGGCATAAAGGATGGATGGGGTTGTTATGCTCTTAGGTTTGTCACACCGCAAGACTGATTAAAAAGTTCTTGTGATTTATGTCACTGGACAGCAAGAGATAAAAGAAAAAAATCTATCAGTGAAACTTCCCGCAAACTGTGGAAGTGACTTTTATCTTCTCTGGTCGGAGAAACCGTCCCCGTGTGGGCAGAAAGGTTAAAACATTCCCACACGCTTCCTTCATCCGTCATGGATACATGCACACTAAAGGAATGGAAGGTTGCCATGAACTGCCCCCTCTCTTTAAGAGACACACACACACACACACACACACAAACACACACACACACACACACACACACACTCGGCAGTTATGGTGGCAGCCGAGACTTAGAAAGAAATTGAAACCAGCACTAGTTCCTGCTTCCATTTTATCCCTGTCTCTCCGGCGGAGTAACTGATTGACAAAGACGAAATTGGATTAGTCATGTGATGAGACCACACGGACCCTAATTCCTTTTCAGTTGCCGCACACTATTGCGGATTCAGTTTGACACCTGTTCTTAACTCTTTGGGGTGAGCGTGTGCAAGGTAGCAAATCTATTTTTGGATGTATTTTATTATATCTTTTTACGTTTTCTCTGCCAATGGGAGAAAACAGCCAGGAGATATGGCGGTGCTAAAAAGCTACAGCCGCAACAAGTGAGAGTGTGATGTTTTATTCATGATCACCTCCTCCGGTGTAGACTCGCTTTAATTCATCCCCACCTGCATTCTGTCTCACGGCTGCCAACGCGCACCAGGTGTTAGTTGGTGTGTTTATATTTTCAAAGTGCCTTCTTCTAATTGAGTACAACAGGTTTTTTTATTTATACGATAATAAGGCAACTGACCTTGCATGCTTTCGGAGTTTAACACGGAGGGGTATGTACTGCGGGAAGAACGCCGCCGTGTGTACAGAAAAGATGCTTGAAGACAACCGGGCAGATTTGAGTGTGGCCTTTCAGTTAATAGGCCACCCCTCATGCCGGAGAGGCTGTCTGAGCACTGACCTTTGACCTTTCCCGTGTCTTTTGCTGCCCGATTACTTCTGAAGAGGTTAATCACATGGTAATAAGAGTCTCGGAGTCAGAGAGCAAACCTCTCCACCGTGTGTGGCCAGTTAAGGGAGCGGATGGATTCTGTAAAAGACGGTTTATGCTGCTGGTCATTTCTTTTCTGTTCCTCACACGGTGGCTCCATCATTTGCCTATTTCGTCATTTGTCTAACTTTCACTCCCCCCCCCCGGCTTAGCTGAAATGACAGGATTTAAGCTCTCCTAATAGGAATCCACTGAAGAAGCATCAAGAGCTTAGGTTATTGCAGCCTGCACAGGGAACATGCTTCGTCATTTGAGGGTTGTCTGTGCCTCACTGTGAAATCCTCGCGGTGTTCCCATCAGGGACCGGCATGTGTTGAATAATAAAATGGTGCACTGCTTCCCAATCTTTTCAGCATGTGTCTCTTAGTTGTGAGCAGTTAGCAAATTTTTTTTTTCCCCCCTTCCTGGATGGATTTTTATTAATAATCCGCATTTAGAATTATTCAGAAACACACGCACGCACGCACGCACGCACACACACACGCACACACACACTGCGTGTGGGCGCAAAAGAACTGTAAAACCATATTCATGTCACAAAATTTTACTTTTCTGCTTCCATTTGCTTTTAATCATCTAATCGCCGCTGAGATAAACCGTGCAGCTCTTTGCAGGGTCTCTACAGCCTGGTCTGTGATCTGGTGGTATTATGAACTAGACTGTTATGTTTTGGGTTCTGGAGACTCTTCTTTGAAAGATACTGTATTCAGTCCTGATTTATTATTATGTATTAGTTTATCCTAATCTCTGTTATTGGAGCTTTACATTATTGTGTTCATATGAAGTCAATCTTGGAATTGCACCTCTCTGGGGTCTAATCAACAATATAACTGTTGATGCATAGCCCATATAATATATGAAACATGTAATGTCTCCTTATTTAATCATATAAAGCTTTATTTTATGGGCATAGCCTTGTTTTGTCACCTTTCTCAAATGTGCAAATCCAGTGAGATTACTTCTCTAATAAGGTCAGAAGAAAACTAAATGAAAAATTAAAATTAAATATATAAATATATATTTACAAATACAAAGATGGTGGAACTCGACCTGAAAATGTCAACCTTACACAGAATAAGAATCATAATGACACAAATACATATAGTAGGGAGCTTTCCAGAATTGCGGCCTCAGATAAACATAACGTCACCGGTGGTTTTCTTTGTTCAGTTCATATATTAACATATTAATGCCCACTCCATTAATAACCCTTCCGACAAAGCCGTGGTGCTACATTCAGTAAAATGGCTGTGGTCATTGTGGTCATGTGCCGTTGGATTTCCCTTTGACCAGCAGGTGGAGCTCTTAACTTGTGTGACACACACACACACACACACACACACACACACACACACACACACACACACACACACACACACACACACACATGGCAGGAACATGCCAGATTGCTGAACACTCCACTGCTCCTCTGCATCAGTTTTGATGATCTATGCTGTGGAGTGGTGGTCCCGATGCATGTCGTCCCTGACAGTGACAGACAGAAAACAAAATTTAAAAGATAAACAGACTCACAGAGGAAAATCTCGCCACCTCCTCTTCACGTTCGTTTGCAGTGATGAACTGACCTAATTTTAAATGGGAAGGAATAACCTTTTAAACATGCACTGTCAAATATATTATGCATAGCTGTCCTCTTAGTCACTCTCATGCAAGAAAGTAAGAGAGTTGTCTCCTGCCATCACATGAAAAAAACTACTTGAAATAAACGTGGTATAGAACCCCCCAGTATCTCCAAGGGTACCAACAGTTCATAAAGTTGGATTCAAATATAGCTGAGGTTTTTCTCTTTTCCTGTCTGGGAACCAACTGGGTAATTTAGTGTCCTCTCTTAGGAACCAGCCTCCCAACACCAAGCATAATAGTTTTGTTTTGGTTTCAATCTTTAGGAGAGAAAAAAAAAATAGTAAGAAAGTATAATTGACAAATGCAGACAATGGAGTGACAGTGAGGGGAGGGCTGATTGGACAGTTGTGATTGGGAACGAGGAGAGAAAGACGAGAGGCGGAGGAAGAGGAGAGGGCGAAGCTCCTGAAGCTCCTCTGTATTGCGCCGGCTGGCTACTGCAGATAACCACAAAACCACTGGAGCACTTGAGGTCTGGGTGCTGCATGGCTAGAGTTCCACTCCAACATGACCTTATATCCTGCCTGGGTTTAGACGCAGGGGCTCGGTCAGAGAACCACATCCTGACGATTATCCCAAGTGACAGAATCAAGAAGTCAGTCTGCCTGACTACATTGAGTTCATAAATCCCTCTCGTGCGATCACATAGATGAGTGTGTGAGTGTGCTTTTGTGTGCGTGTCTGCTATTGCCCCATCCCCCCCTGTGTTTTTGAATTATGCAAGATGGCTCTGAACAGATACATTTTCAATCTAGCTCTCTGGAAAACAGAGATGTCATTTATTTGTGTTCAGATATTATCCCCGATGTCGCAGCAGTTACTGCCACCGTGCAGGAGCGACAGTAAATTCAAAGTTAGCCGGTTGTAGCTGGTGCATCTGTGTGTGTGTGTGTGTGTGTGTGTGTGTATATCTAGTTCCATTCGTCTTTCAGTGAGTCCACTCCCTTTTGCCTCTCGGGCACTAGCCCCCCCCCCACCACCACCACAAGTTGGATGCCTGCCTCCAGCATCTGGAGCAGACTGTGACCCTGCATTGTGCCAGGTAGCAGGACATTAACAGCCAAGGCCTTATTGTCAACTGTTGAGCTGTCAGAGCACACACCCCTCGCCCCCCTGTGTGATATCAACCTGCCTCTACCGTCCAGCGCACACACACTCAGTCCCCACGGAGCACTCTTCCACTTTAGCTCAAATATAAATCAGAGGCTGCTGAAAACCCCGGGAACAAAGAGTTGGAAGAAATGTGAGGGTAATGCCCATAAAGTGGGAGCCGAGGCAGCACGTCCTGGGTGAGAAAGCCCTCTGCGTGAATGGGATCTATTTGTTTTGTCATAAAAGACAAAAAAAGTCCTGTCTTGTGATTTAATCACAAGGACACAGTAATATTGTTTTGAGAACAAAAGGTGTCTCTCGCAGGTCTTAGCCGAGATACTTCTGCACCACAGACGATACAGTAGACTAATGGAGCAGTGTCAGTAATGGACATCTACAATAAAGCCCCTGATATTTCTATTTTCTTGTTTTGTTTTCTGTGTGGAGCGCTGGTGGTGCTATCCCCCAAGTATTTTTCTCCGTAATCTTTTTACTGAGATAATTATGACATCGGGATGAATACAGAAAATAATTCTCGGAGCCGAAGGCTGAATTCAGCTCTGCTGCAGTAGCTCTGAGCGTGTCTCCACATGCATTAGAGTTGCGTGCCGTCTTATCAAGGGCGCCTTATTTCACATCGACTTGGAGTACATGTGGACCGTATCCATGTTGAGTTCTGCTCCGGAGGAGACTTAATTTTCCTCTTGCAGAAGTGTGGCGGGAAACAAAGACTCTCATATCTTTGTATCATTGTCTGAGTTTATCTCGCAGCTGCAGGCTTTTGTCAGTGTGTGGTGCCTTCTGTTCCTCTGATTTTCCACTCATTTGTTAACTAAACATGCTTCCCATTTACCACCACAAAGTGAAAAATGTAGTAGTCATTAAGTATTCATTACCTGTGCAATTTGTTTCTTCTTTATGCACTTTTAGCCTGGGGAATATTCTGCATGCGCAGGTACCCTGCATTTGGCATATTGGCAGATTTAGAAAGAAACCCCTTATGCTGTTCTGCATTATATTATTTATTATGTCAAAAAAAAAGAAGAGAATAATTACAACCAGTCCATCTGCTTCTCATCTTTAAAATATTCTTCCTATATTTCATTTCTCTATCACAATATGCACAGGCATTCGTTGGTCTTTTCTGTCTTCATCGGGGAGTTTGTGGCCACCGAAGACTCGGCACCTCTTTATAAGTGGAGACCTACCTTTTAACTCCTGACCTCAGCTGAAAGCTACGTGTGAATATGGTCTCATTAATCTCACCTCCCTCAGTAAAAGGTCTGAGTCTGGAGGCTGCCTCGGAATTAATCTAAATAGCTCTTTCATTTTCTCTGACAAAAACACAAATGTCTCCAATAACAACGTGGCACACTGCGGGATGCCCTGAGACCGGGCTTCGCTCTCGTATCATTGTCTCTGATATGTTTTCCTGCAGTTTCTATGGAAACCAAGTCGGCCTTATTAAAAAAAAAAAAGAAAAAAGTTTCACCTTCTCTGAGTCTGCCCTTTACCTGACAGCCAAGATAAACGAGCAGGGTCCTGGGAGGAAGGCAACACAAACATGCACAGTGGCCCGTGCTCATTGGCTCTCTGCTGGAAGCCCTTATTTACCTTAATGCCGGGGGGGGGGGGGGGGGGGGGGGCCTTGAGGAGGAGTAGCCGGTGGAAAGTGGGGGGGGGGGGGGGGGGGGGGGGGGGGGGGTGCCTGAGCTTGGGTGAGGAGGGAAATTATGATTACTCACAATACCTCCCATCAACAACCTTGAACCGCGCGGCAATAAAAAGAAGAAAAAAAAGAAGCAAACAACTCTTTCTGGCCCCCATAATGCACGTGGGCCAGATGATGTCATATGTCACCTTCAGCTAATGAAGGTGATGATGACATGCATGAGCGCCGCATACGTTCACCATCTGCTCGGTTCCACCACGCTGGAGCTGCTCCCCACAATGCTGCAGAGAGGAGTCGAGGCACGTCTGAACCGAAGTGCGAATGTCCCTCGACGCACGTGAAAGCCCGCCGCCTGCATCCAGATGACTCACCGCGAGTTTTAATCATACCTTCACTTCACAAGCCGCTAAAGTGACTAGTCTCTGAGGCCACTTATTTTATATCACCTGAGCAGCCAGGACCATTTGGCTGATATGACGGTGTTCACCTGAGGAAAACAATCACATCGTAACTCATCACAAGTTTTTTATTTACAAAGGATGTTTTACAATATGTATGGTTTATTTAGTTTCACTTTTTTTGTTTCACTGAAGCACCGAGGCAAATGCCAGGGTGGCAAAAAAGATGTCAGCGCATTTTAAGATATGAAGGTTAAAAAGATAGCGAAGAGAAACAAGGAAACAAATTATTCACCAGAAATGACAGATTTATGTACTGTGATTGAAGTATTTTGGTTAATCTCCACTAGGGAAATATGTTACTGCAGTAACAGTAAATTCAACGTTTAGCGTTGATGGCTTTTTTTGTATTGTTTTCCAGAGCTGTGCACCAGCATAGCCGCACAAGCAGTTTATTGTCTGTGTGTGTGTGTGTAATTCTTAAACATATGGTATGAATGACATCATGAGGACGTCGCCATAAAATCTTATTATTACAATATAGTACAGTATAGCATGTCCTTATTGGGGAAAATACGACGCACATTTATGTCTTATAAAAATAAGTTACAAGTTATAACATAAAGTTACAGATGAAACAATTAGTCAGTTAATTGATAAGTCAGTCAGTGGAAAATGTAACTGTTTTGACAATCAATCAATTCATTTAAATACTTTTTTTTTAAAAAGCAAAATGGCCAAAAAACAACATAGTCATCCTCTTGTCAAATGTGAATATCTTTTAGTTTTCTGTAAGAATTTTAGTTTTGAACCAAGAAACTCGTGGATTTTTAACTATTTGCCGCCATTTTATTGACCAAAGGATTAATCAATGAATAATGTGACTCATAACACGTTACATATTTTTTTAAATCTGCTTATAAAAGGTCAAAGTTTTCTTCAAACACAGCTACGAGCAGATGAAATGATTGAGCACCAGTTGTTCTGCGTTGCCAGTAGTCGTTTTCCTATTTAATTCTGAAGAGTGACAAATTACACACCAATTGATTGATGAATAAAGAAAAGTAAATTGGAAAATAAAACCATATTCGTTGTTTACGATACATTTCTGCCTGATTCTCTTGTTCAACAGTCAGACATGACAAAGTGGATACTTCAGATACAAACTCCTGCAGGTGATGTTTGGTCTCTATTCATTCAGCTTGTGTCAATAGTGAGTTAATAGTGAGCGAGGATTTATAACACTGTGAAGCGAAAGCCACTTGGTTGCAGCTGCAGGTTATGAAGGTTGCAATTGACAGGTGCTTGACTTCCGCTGTTGAGCGGTGTGTAGAAAAGTGAGCGTTGGTGACTGGAGATGATCTTCCGATAAGAGTAGATGACCTTTGAGAGCGGCTGAAACTATCAGTCTCCGCGGGGGCTACTCTCCTCCTCTCGTCATGTCTTGACATTTCTCTCTCCTATTCTTTTCCATCTACTACTCTCTTTCTCTCCGTGTGTCTGGCGAGTGGAGTTTCTGTTCTGAGTTGGCAGCCTGTATCTGATCCTGAGGTAATTTACTGGTAGCGATAAGGAAGTGGTGCACACAGTCTTTCGTTATAGTCCTTTCTGACAGGGCAATCTGAGGCCCATAGAGACTAAATTGGAGAAGCAGAAAAAATTGACTCTGGATAGAAGGGAAACAGGTGATTACAATTCAAATTCGCCCAACTGAGATTGAGTGGGGAAACAATCACCATTGACTGCGGGTTTAATTTTTAGTGACGTGCTTCTCCCATTGACTGAGGCTGTGGAATTAACGGCAGAGTAATAACATAAAGCGAAGGGTGGAGTGGTCTATTTTCCCGTTTGTTGACGAGCAGGTGGAGACCTTGGCCGTGGCGAGGAATTAGTGCTTATTTGCACAATTATGATTGTCTGCTTGATTCTGATTTATACTTTTGTTGTTGCCCATATGGCTCCTTCAGTGTTTGCGAGAAAGACGAGGAGACTTTGACTCCTTTGCCTTTGCCAATGCAAGCTCAAATCGCCATGCATGTGCACATTATATACAGTACACACATGTTTATGTGTATGTGTGTGTGGGGGTTTTGCCCTGCAGAGCCCCCCCCCCCCGCAGGCAGGCCAGGCAGACCAGGGTCATTGCCTCCGGGGAATCGTAGAGAAATGCGCCTCTGCTGTGGGTGAGAAGAAATATGAAAGAGACCCTAAATCAAGACACAGAGCCCCATGAATCATGTCGTCGGCTGGGCTGAAGAAGAGGGATGGGACCATCTGTAGCAGCATATGAATGGCTAACTGACTCGCAGTGCTGTTGACACAAGCTGAAGAAGTGTGAAGAGGTTGTGAAGATTAGCGCCGCTGCTCACCGCATAGCCCGAAAACTTGCTGCAGTCAGAAATGAGCAAACCCAAACACGCCGCGTGCTCCATTCGTCACTCTTGACGTTTCACAGAATTGCAAGGAGGAGGAGTTTTTTTTCCGCGTTTAAAAAGGAGGTGAATTCTCATTACAACACATCTGTGACACTTGAATTCATGCCGCATGAATTCTTCGGGACTCTCTCTCAGCTGTTTCCCCCGTTCAAGGCTGTTTGAGTGTGTTGCGTGAGCAGCTACGGATTCATAAAGAATCCACAGAGAGATCCGGAAGGTCTTTCAACCCACAGCCTTGAAACCTTTGAATGAAACGTGGCACTTGATTGTTCTGTGAGATACGCGCGTATTTATGATATACTCTTTCAGTATTTGAGTATTTTGATAATTAATTGACTATTTTAGTTTTTTAAGCAAACATACCAAACATTCCGTGATTTCATCTTCTCAGATGTGCAATCTCTTTTTCCTTTTTTAAATTTATTTTAAACTCGATATTTTGGGTTTTTAAACTGTTGACAGGACACAACAAGCAATCTGACCATCACCTTTTTACTTATCAGTTGATGAATCAATAATTTAAAAAAAATATTGTTATATACAGCCACACTATTGGTTTATCACATTACGGTTTCCTTTTGTTTGTATTTCGTCTAGTAATTATAATAACATTTACGCCTTGGGGTCGGGTTTGTCGAATGGGAATTTCATTTTCCCTGTGAAGCAAATGATTTTGCCCTCTAATATGATCCAACAGCGGAGGCATTGTTTTGACATTTAAATTTCACTCACACTGCACTGTCGTAAAAGAACCTTGTGGCAGCGGTAAATTAGTCTCTTTGAGGAAGCGCTGAATCTTAATCGCTGCGCCCAGCGCTGAGGGCATGTTGTTAAAGCAGAGTAACAGGACAGATGATAATCACAAAACTTCACGGCCGACCCCGAGGGCTCGTTCGCTAAAAAAAAAAAAAATCTCAGCGAGTAGATTAACCCATCATAGCATTTATGAGGGGGTCGCTGTTCTCACACTCAGTAAGTGGAGGTGTTCATCATGTAATGTGACTGGAAAAAGTTGGGGTGCAGGGGTAATAGTCCGTCTCCAGATAAATCGTGATGATCTTCACAGACTGTGCACAGTCCCACGGACTTCCCGCAGTCTGTTTGTACAGGGCAGACTGCGGGAAGATGGATAATGTTCCCTCGGGAAATCCATCGAGTCAACAAGGAAGCACATCATAGTTTGTGCTAATAAGGATCAGCCTGATTCGTGCTCTTCAGATGAATGAACACGTAGCTTTAATCTTACGCTCTGAAACGGCGCGAACACAACCTCCGAAAACCGAGTGTTTCGTTGAATATGCTAACACAAGACACACATGAGTATATATCATGCACTTTTTTTTGTTGGGGCCACTGTACTGGTTTGTTTGGTTTGCAAGCACATGATTTCTCCCCTTTTAAAAATAATGAATGTGGCTTTTTTTTTGTTTAAAAGAGAAAATAGAAAAAAAACAACAATGAATGCACCACAGCTGTGAGCACGGCATTCCAAAAAACCCCCAGAGTTTTCCTTAATTACCGGAGGAAGTTCAACTGTGTCCCCGGCCGGAGGGGGAAGCATATTGACTGATTTAGCATCAAGCGGAGAGAGATTGAGAGATAGGCGTATCTGCGATGGACCTCGTGGGAGCACAGCAGCGGCATTAAGAGCTGCACTAGAGGTAAGAGGTGTGGCTCTGCAGCTGTGGTATTCTCCTGCGATTGACCGTGCAGAGATGAGTTTGGGGAGATACTGTGTGGAAACATAAACACAGACAGATAAGGCCATCAGAGAATGGTGGGAGAGGCGCTATGTGATCAGTCAACTATAAAATTGATTTAGACCGAGCAGTTTTACTGTCTCCGAAGAAAGATTGGTTATAAGACATGGAAGGAAAATGTTAAACAATCTGTGTTTTATCTCTTCCATTCTCTGCTGTGTCAGTGCGGCCTTGCAAACACCAAATCTATCAGTTCCTACTTTATTAGCTGCGCCGAGCTAACGTTTATCCTGGCTTCATGACAGCTATAATCTGTTGTAGTAAATAAAGGTAAACTTTATCTTACCTCATTTACTGTATTGTGGCTAGGAGGGCCACAATATTCACTGTACATCAGTGTCTAAGTAAAGAACGTAACCCCCCCACCAATCTGATCAAACACATTCCTGTTGGTTTTTTACTATAGATTCATGTTTGGAATTTAACAGAACAGTTAAACGGACTGATGTGGAAGTGAGGTCTTTAAACTTGACGCTGCATCACATAAATGAACAGTTTGACTAATAGTCATCAACTAATATTTGACGCAGCGCGTTACGATGTATGAGGTCGTTGTATAAGGCCTGACCTCTAGCCGCCGTGTACAGAGTGAGCACTAAAGGTCAGCGGTGGACCTGGCAGGTCTTTCAAGTTTGCGTATTCAAATGGTTTTGGTCATATTCTGTCAAGTAATTGTGCTGATTCTCTGCCATGTCACCTTCCACTTCCCTGTACAAGCTCATTGACCATGCGTTGGTAAAGCAAATGAAGCCCCACAAAGATCTCAGGCAGAAAAAAAAGCATTTGTTGCGTACTGTACCTCTTGTCACCAGTAGAGGCGCTATTTCAGGAAACCATCAATGTGGTTGTTTTTACCACACGCGACATAGTTGAGTTGGAAGACTTGTTGGAGAACCATAAACCATTTAAAAAAAAATGCTGTATATTAAAAATTTTCCTGAACTTTCCTCGAGGAGCTTTAGGCGTATGTGAGAAGGCAAATGTCCGGACCCAATTTTCTGGACTTTTTTCCAGAGTTCACGTCTGAAAACAGCTTATGTCAGTCGTTGTATTGTGTTTTAGTTGCATGTTCATTATGCAAAGTGCCTTAAACGATATAAGGTATCTTGTGGTTTTTACCTTGAATTTTGTACATGTCATACTTTTCTGAGGCTAAGCTGCCTCTGACTGTGTTTCTGCCTTTTTCCCCCTCCTTCAGCTGTTTCTTGAGATTTGTGTCTTCTATTCCAGTGAAGCATGAGTGGGTGGTGGTTTGATGGTCGCTCCATGTTAATCGGAATGCAGTTGTCTGCGTCCACACGGAGTTGCAGTGTTGGAGCGGAGAACAAATCGAGTAATCCCAGAATTTGCTGAAGCAATTGTGACAGGAAACCCCCACGTCCAAGCTCTAACAGATGTGAAGTGATGTGAAGTACTACAGTATATGGGTTGAGGCTCAGGAGGAGCTACTTAAATGCTCTTTCAGTGTTTCGAGAAGTGGTTAAACAGCAGTTAAACGCGTCTAGTGTTCAGTTTTTCTTGATTCAACTGCAGTCAGTTAATTTAACCGCTGTTTAATTGTACCATTCTAGGGAAGGTGAAATACTAGACACATTGTATATTACACAAATTCATACAGTATTGTATGATATATATGACATTTTTTTCTTCTTGTATTGTACAAAACAACATCTCCAGCCACACTTTCCATCGAGTCTGTCTCCGTGCACTTGTTTACCTTCGGGTGATGACTGTCATTGACAGACTGCTTAATCTGAGGTAGACTTGAATTCACCTCAAATCACTCTGACCAGTGTTCTGCAGCCGTCGCTCACCTCGGAGCCTTCAAGGCACTTCAGGAGGTTTATGTGCTGCTTTACCATTAACTGCAGTTTAGTTTTTTTCCCCTTCCAGCTGCAGTTACAGAGAGATAAAAGAAGGATGAGGGGAGAGACAAATATCCACCAACCGTTTCACAGGGGTGATTAGCCTGTTGGTATTTTTGGTCCCTTTTGCCTCTGTGTAGTTTACTGCCGTGGGTCTCCAGTGTTCCCGCTGAGGTGCAGTGACAGTGCGGTGGCTCTCGTCGTCTGTGGCTGGAGGAGCAGCAAACGCGGCTACTTGTAACTGCCGGCTGTGGTGAAACAATTAGAGATATGAGGACAAAGGCCTCGTCACACAGTGTTAATTCAGAGCTCTCAACTGGCCTCAGTGGTGTCTGTCTGGGACCTGGTGAACTAATGTGTCATCACATGCTGTGTACTGAGCAATGTTTATTTGATGTATCTCATTATTATCTCTCTAATATTTTTAAGTTCAATTTATATCAGTGATCTGCTCCTGGCCATGCTCGTCTGATTTCAATTTTTTTATCGTTGTGATTTCTTGGTCTTCATCTTTTATCTTTTCTTCGCCCCAAATTCTGTTAGAACCCTGTGGAATCTGTGGCACCTGGTGAACGCCAGTCCGATATTCATTCGCTTTTCTTTTAGCTCCGCTTTTGGTCTCTACCAACTCTAGTGCTGCCCTATGTTCACCAGCTACTGTCTGTGTGTTGTTATTTGGTGCCGAGCAGCGAATGTACAGCAGCTGTCCGCTCTGGCTAGATGATCAGTGTGGTGATGGTGAAACAAAAAAGGTGGGATGTCGAGTGGAATGTTATTGTGATTAATAACCCTCTCAACATGCATACATGTACAAATAAGAGTAAGATAAATAGAAAAACATCTGAAGCTAATACTTCAAGGGGAAACCCTCTTTTGTATCACTCTTCTTTGATGACACCCCCCCCCCCCCCCTTCCTTTATCATTGTACTTTTTGAACTTAACATTAGAGCTGTGTTTATGTCTGACGCAAGCGAGTAACGGGACTTTTCCCAGCGCAGGTTTTGATTTATAGCCGCGTGGCAGATTTCTTTTATTTGTATTGCTGCAAAACAACATTTGATGGATCTATTGAACATGATCAGACACATTTGTGCTGTGACTGTCCTCATGTTTAAATTCTCCTATTCACTTTGCAGTGCAGAGAAGCGACGTGTAACTAGTGACATGGTGGACCCTGCAGTTGAAGGTAGTACAGAACAGAAGGTTTCCAGGGTAACTGGCTTTGAAAGAGTATTACTAACGAGGAGAAAACTGATGAGGCTTCCCTCAGATTTAACTTGTTTAATGTTGTCTGACAACCCTCCAGCAGTCTCTACCAGCGGTGGCGACATGTAGGAGTAAGCAGCTTAAACCACATAGCACCAAAGTCGCTTATGTGTTTACTGTGTGCATTAGCTCTAAAGCTACATCTTTGACCGGTGATAGGAAGTAATAGTATACTATAGTATATTACATTACATTACATCATATTACATTATATTATATTATATTATATAAGTGTGTTTTTCTAGTTTGTGCTTTTTATATTTGTACTTTAGCGTATTTATGGGGGACATATTGTATGTTTTACTCCACTAGATTTATTTATCAACTACAGTTATTAGTCAATTTGCAGATTAAAATTCTAGATTGAAAAAATGTGATCAACCTATTAGGTATGATGAATTTCTATAGAAAACACGAAATATGAATGTGTTATTGTTATTGTGAGTATTCAAAGCATCATGAAAACATAATAACACTGGTAGAGGCTTTTATTTTTTGATATCTCAAGTATATTTAGCTGTGAATATTTCTGTATTTTAACGTGTTTAAAATGTCAATTCGATGACTTTTCCTCCATAATTGTGCCATTGCTAGTTTGACTTAATTAAACGAGCTAAATACTTCTTTCACTGCTGCATACAGCGATGCCTTTAGTTAACTGTGTAAAACTGTTAAAAAAAGCCACGTATTCACATACTCCACCATTAGATCGAGTGGGTGCAGATCTATCACTTTTCTCCTTGATGTATTTTAAATTGCTGCAGAGATTGTGTGGTTCCTTCTGATCAAACTTTTCAAAAGGATGTGGACTTTTAAAAGTAAAGTACCGATAATTTACAGACAGTGAGAGCTGTAGCACTGCTGAGCATAGCGCTGACAAATTACATGTTAATATCCGGCTTAAATATCTGGGCACAAAAGTGCTGAATCACGCTCCTTGAAGCATTATTATAATCTTTTTGTGCTCCTTTTGGCTCCACTGCTGGGATGGATATGAAACGGAAGTATTGTGAGAGGAAGTCCAATCATTGCTCGAGTGTTTACTTTAAACCTGACATCCTTTGACTGTATGATGTCCTGGGAATTAGAGTTTCTCCAGGCGTGTTGATTTGTTTATGCGTGTTAACAGAACTCATAAATTCATAATCTTCCCCTCGTTGCATCTTCGAGAAGCAGGTCTGGAGATTTGGACAAGCCTGGTCAGTGGATGAAGATGGCAAAGATGACTAAGCCTCTTAAGTTTTGTGCCAGAGAGGAAAATCATCAGTGATTATTTTTGATAATCTGCATTGGACTGAGACCAAAAAAAAACAGTATGTAAAAATTCAGCTGGATATTTATCTGTGTCCTGCAGTAAAATGAAACTTTCATACTGATGAGAAAGATCCTGTAAACGAAAACACAGCAGAACATTATTTTGGATTCAAGCATGTTGATCACAGATAAAAGATAAAAAGCTCTGATGTTTTTTTTATTGTCTGCCCTGCTCTTACCACATCTGTTTAATCCTGAACATTACTGGCCTTGTGGGGCATTAACATCTTTTAAAATTCCCTCTTTCGGTGACCATCTGCTTTTATGAGGCCATTGTACCTCCTGGATAGCCAACTTTTCCATTTGTCCTTATTACCCTCCATAAAACTCAAATATTTAAGAGATGTTATAAAAGTTCCACTGCAATTTGGGGACCTCTGATATCTATTCAGCATTAACAGCGTGCATGATGCACTTGCCCACCCAGAGCCACTTAGGCTCGCTGGGAAATTATTGGTGCGATATAATACACTCTTTACAACCCGAATAATGGATTTCTGTGGATGTGAGGTAAGTGTTGTTTTGGGCATCAATGTTAAGAGAAGTGCTGAGCCATATGCTGGCAGTACTTCATGTAAATGTGTGTAATATATTATTAAAGAGTGGAGGAATGCTGTTGGGGCTATCAAGGTGAGGCTGGTGCACCAGTGTCAGAAACAATAAGGCTGAATAAAGCTAAACATGCAGCAGTCGGTGTTCATTCATTAGCTTTCTTTTTCGTCCATACATGCACCATTTGAAGTGCAGGCGCTTTATTGAAATTTCCTCATTGACTTTGATATCACCACCTGTTAACACCCGAGTGTACTGGCGGCATACTGTCGTTACCGAGAGAAATTGGCGAATAAATAAATTCATGTATTGATTTCACCCCTGTAGTCCTGGCATACTGTCTGTTCTACAAGCTCACGCCGTGCTCCTCTTGTGCAGGGATTTTGGGGCTCTGTGCCACTGAAAGTGCTTGTGTCGTAATTTCCCCAAGCAATGCACATTGTAGAAATCATGAATGAATGAATAAACAAACACCGAGTGCACAAAGTGCCCCCCGCCTCACCCGCCTCACCCGCCTCACCCCGCCACACTCAAGCTGTTGTGTCATTGAAGACCAAAGAAAGGAGCATACGCTTTTGTGCCTGTGTTACTAAAACTGGCAGGGTTCCTTGAGAGGGATGCTTTGACGTACACAGTACAACATTTTTTAAAACATGGGGGGGGGGCTGTCATGTGTGCTGTGCATTGGTCGGTTTATGCTAAAAAAGGCCATTTTACAAAAAGAAAATAGGAAACTTTGGTTTAATATTGAAAAATGAATTGCGCCCTGTTTGGTGCTTTAAGTCAGAGATTAATATTTTTAAATATATAGCATATTTGATACTGGGGATGACATGCTGTTTCCCCCCAAACTTAATCCAGTGCTTCGTGTTAACTAAATAAAACCATTACAAAACATTAATCCTGCTTTAGCTATCGTGAGTGGATTTAATAAATAAAATACAGTGTTTTGACATTTTACAGTAAAGTCAGTATGAACATTCAACACTGCAAATATATTCAGTCAAAAATGTTTCCCTCTTATGTTGTTATCACCGAAAAGCACAAATATAGAAAACTTGTCCATCATTGTGTTTGATTACGCTTGTTTACATTCCTCTCAGTAAGACGATTATGAGCCTCTAAAGCCTCCTGCTATGCTTTGTAGGGGTTCACAGATTTATTCATTTTCTGGCAATTTACAGAGGCACGAGCTTGGTACCAGGATCAAACTACAAGCAGAATCCTTAAGTCATCATAAACATAAGTAAATCAAATTTTAACTTTTGACATGAATAGATTGGAGCCATTAGAGTACACTTACACTGTCTTATTTAGTTTTGCAGTACTGCCGTGAATATGTCTGTTCATAAGAGCAAACCCCAACATCCCAGTATAACAGTACAGATCCCAAATGCCCGTTACCCACCGACCGACTGCCAGACCATTTTAATTACCGCTGACACCTTATTCAAACAGCTCTGTTTGGCTAATTCCATCGTCTCTCACTGACACAAGTCAATACAACTTCAAGGATCAGGGCTTCGTAGTAATTGGAACAAACATGGCAGTAGTGATGTTTGGGGCGAAATCTCTGCCAGAGGCGATGTTTGAGTGCCGTTGTGTTATCCTCTTTGTCACAGCTCTTGGTAAAGGTGCAGAGCTCTAGAATACACACACCGGCAAACATTGTAATCCTGATTAAGATAATCCTTTATGAAAATACCTTATAACATTGCGTCTGCAAAAGTTTTGTCAGTCAATCAATTAATCTGAACCTGAATTTGTGCAAAAAATAATGAATGGCATCCTTAAAGATATCGGAAAAGTCTAAACTTACTGTTCATGTTGTTGAATATAAAGTTACACTTATTCAGTGGAGGAGGTGTGCGAACCTTCATGGGTAATTTGATCACAGTGTGCTGTGTCACCGTGACATTGTTCTCTTCATTGCCGTATCAACTCTGGGTTATTGCAACAAACAGATGTTTGTTTGAAGCACGGCCCTCTTGTTGATTTTACACATTACACTGCATATGTTCTATTGTCTTGCCTGAAGTATTTTCTGTCCCTTTGAGTTTTTGAAGTGAACCGGCTGCTTTGAAGTCACGGAATCTCCCAGATCCTGTCTGCGCTCAGCAATGGGCCAGACGGTGCGTCTCCTCAGTGACATCTGGAAGGCAGGTATTGCCTCCTAGCCCACTAACCGCAGACATGAACAGTGTGCATGGTCAATCTCTGTTATCTCATGAGCCACTGAACTCCTCTTTCCAGTCTTGATGGAGGCGCTCTCAGGACAAAATCCATTCCTGCATTTGTTCAGCCCTGTGGAACCCAATAATGCAATAACTCTAGAAATGTAGAGGAAAAAGAACACAGACAGTTTCTGTTTAAATAACACCATCTTATTATCACCACAATTTTCTTTAATGTAATCTCACAATTAACAGAAAATTGGTTCGACTGCCAGTAGCAGACTGTGACTTAGTGATGTCAGGAATGTTCTGCAGCCATCACTAAAATACGTTTCAATAATGAAACCACAATAAGCAGATGTGACTGTGAATCTTAATTTGAATTACTTGTTGACTGTAAGCAAATTTTAAAAAGTGTATAGAACATGTAAAAGTGGACTAATTTGAATTTGTAGAGCTTAATATATCAAATGAAGATAGATACAAATAAGTAAAACACCTTCACCAATTTGTCAACGCATGTCAGATATAACAAAAATACAGCAAAAATAGGATAGGAATATGATAAGATGACTACAAATCCTTTTATGGAGGTTGTGGTCAATCGGTCTATTGTATGTAGCAAAAATTAATTTTTGCTGTTTTAAGTTTGTTCTATTTTCTTCTACATCTAGTACATAAGAGAATATAGTGTCTATAGACTGGCACATTCTTCATTGCACTAAATAGATGCAGTAACTCAACTGGAGCAGCAAATCATTAAGCGTAGTTCTTACTTTCACCTGGAAACTTGATGTTGTAACCTCTGTGCAACTCACTTTTTGTTTCTATATTTGGTTGTACTTGCTGTGCGTTTTGTTATGCTGAGGTTTCTTTGACAGATTGTTAAGGATGTTTTCTACCGGCGCATTCAAATCTCTTCATTTGATTGCGTGCGTTCTCTGACAGTAGAATTTATGTGGAACACTCGAGCAGTCCTCGTCCTCACAGTCCTAATCAAGAGGAGACAGATGAAAGATAAGATGATGCATTTGTGACCAAAATATTACAAATGGAAGGCATCAAATTCTGCACAATAGCTTGCATCTATGTGTTATACACGCTCCCCCTGTGCTATAATCGACGCGTTCCTGATATAATTCTACTCTGTCCTGAAGTCACGGAATAAGGCAGAGAACCGCCTCCGATTTCTTTGTTCCAGGCATGAAGGTTTTGCTCTTACAGATACACAGCTGAATGAGATGAGGCATAAGAGCCAAGAATAAAATGAAAAATTTAATCTAGGGCTGAGCAGCAGTGTGAGCAGAGATGAGATGCAAACCAAGCGTCCCATTGGGGAGAAGGTTATAGATTATAGGATCCCGCTGCTGGTCCACAGAGACACAGGCTATCACTCAGCCGTTTGATATCCCCTTGTATGTTGTGCTTGATGCTACTGTGTGCTTCTTACTCATCTGAAGAATATATGATGACTATGATCAATGTTTTTTATCTGTGACACCTTTTAAGCTGCAGACCCTCATTTTCTGGCGGAGCAAACCCCTCCGACAGTTCCTTCGCTGCTTTCCAGGCGTGCGCCATGTTACAAGAGATTGTATGCGTTTCGGGTTATGGATCCCAGTAGAAAAATGAAATACATTGTTTACTGGATGTAAGAGGATCCGCCTGAATATGTGTGTATGTGTGCATGGATACCAATGCTAATATATTATATGCGCTTCACGTTCACATCTAAATTCATGCTGCAATTTTCACGATATATAAAACACTTTCTGGTAATAACGTTACACACGTGTGGCCGTGCACATTTTCATTGTGTGGAACTGGGCACAGATGGCTCTGATGTAATCTCCTCAATCTGCTATTAATCACACTGTACAGTAAGGAGGAAAAAGACTGCAGCAAAGGTCACGGGGAGGGGGATTTTTTTGCTATTTATTGCATAGGGTGGCATCTCATGATAACTGCGAGCAACATCTGAGATTATCAAAGGCGACAAGTTCAGCAAGTGAGTCCACAAATCTCCCTCTGCTACTGATTTTTTTTCTTTCTTATCTTTATTTTTTAACAGTTGCGCCCTTCACAATTTTGAATTTGTCAATTTTTGCCAAACCCAACAAGGACTATCATCTTTCCAGTTGTTACACATACAATCTCAATCTCAGCAGGTGTGTCCAGGGATTAAACAGAGCTGGAGGCAGCTGGATCATCGCTCCATTATACATGGATCAGGGGCAGCTTTGTCCCAACACGTCAGCATCCAGCCACGGGGCCTTCACATTTTTTCCGATCAATAGGTTTAGATGAACTCAAGAGTTATTCAACGAAATCATGTCAGGGTAGAAAATACGGGAATTTCCTGTTGATTTGCACTGCAACAGCCTAGTTACTCTAGAATCCTCTAACATCCCGAGTCTCTTTAATTTGATCAAACCTTTTACCTACTTGCTCTGATTCGGGTGAAGAAAGGTCCACACACGCATCTTTATGATCAAAGCACATGGGCTAAATTGAGTCTTTTAATTAACATCCGATGTTAAAATTAATTTTAAAGGAAATTAAATGACACTGGTCGCACGTGATGGGACGTATCGGAGCCCAAATGAAGCCGACAGGAAACCTGAATAATATCTACCCTTAGTGGCATAATCTCACAGATTGTGTTGTTCCACTTTGATCGTCTTTTGTGGAAACAAATTCATTTAATACAGCTTTGAGCATCTGTTCTTTAAATTGCCAATGCCCACCTACTGCCGCCGGATTTTAAATGTTGATTTCAATATTTTATTTGACATGGCTGCCAGAAGAAAGACAGCAGCCACAGCAGAGCTGATGAGGACAGAGGCCACAAAAAGAGAAGAAAGAGCTAATTAAAATAAAAAAAAAGACAATAGCGGACTAACCACGATTAAAAGTAGAAGGGGGACTGAATTGCAGCTTTATTTTCCCAAAACTAATCACATTTACAAGCTCCGGTTTGCAGGAAATTAACATCAGAATTACATCTCAAGGACCCAGACAACCTGAATGAATTTGAGTTCTGCCACCCACCTTTTCTTTTAAATAAATTAGGCACACAAGCTTCCTGAACGTTATTTATTCATACTTTTCTCTCCCTCTGACCTTATATTGCTTGAGGAGCCCATCCAATTTGTGCTTGCTGCTACAAAATCACCCGCGAGTCATTTTAGCTACTGATTTTTTTTTCCTCCTTCTTGTTTTTAAGTTCAAAGTGACATCGGGCCGACACGCTGTTTGTCAGAACTGCAGCAGACGCACACACTCAGCAGAACTTTCAGCCGCGAGTGGCTGTACCTTGATCTACTGGTGTGATTAAACGCTGGTGATTGAGATGTGAGTGAACTGTGCTCACTCATCAGCTGCTAAAGAAACTAAAGAATGACGAGTCCTTGAGGGGAACTGAAGCCTATTACCAGGCTGTAAAAACAACAGCAAGTGCTTGAAACGAGGATTGATGCTGCATATATTGAAACGTTGGGGCACAAATCATAAATGAATTGTGGTCACAGTATACGTGGACTCGCAGTGTCGTTTAATAGTTTCATTCAGGAGATAACAAAAAGGGGTTTAATTACTAGTTTTGTTAAAGTAATATGTGCACATGTGCAGGTCCATAATCCCCAACACAAAACACACTTTATATCAGAGTTTGTCTTCAGATGATGATGTGTTGCGACTGAAGAGAAGAATGTGTAATAGGTTTGATTTTATTCAGAGAGACAGTGTTGAGTTTGCTTTTCTGAAAAGTTGCCGATGTATTCACCAGTGAGAGAAGTACTCAGTTCCTTTACTAAAGTAAAATCTAAAAATACTCCATAACAAGCACAATGTACTTAATATCAATAGCTTCTTATATGTTAATACTGATTCAGTGAACTTGTGTGAGCAGCAGTTATTGTTGTAGCTGCTAGAGTTACTTCCCCTTTAAAGGCTCATAAAATACATCTGAGCACTCTGCCAGATGATTAATGGAAGAGAAAATAAGAACAAAAAATTATTATTATTATTTTTGTAGCTTTTCTATAAACTATAAAACTCTAAACTCTATTGCAGTTTTCATTTAATGGCCTCAAGCATTTGAATTTGACCACATTTAGAGGGGGAATGTCTCTCGTGTTTTTTATAATCTTATATATAAAATCATATGTTTGATTTAGTACACATAATCTTTATGTGAAATTGAACTATTACCTCTTAAAGGAATATAGTGGAGTGAAATCAAGTATGTTTGTGCTTCAGTGCGGTAGCTGAGTAAAAGTACTTGGTTACGTCGTACTACTCACTTGATTCCTCTGGACTTTCACATGACAGGAGGATGTATGAAGATACTCACAGACTCTGCTCTCTGTCTACTGTCCTTTGTTCACAGCTACACCCTCCGTGTGGTCGGAAACGGGATCAAAGCTCAGAGTGTCAACCCTGAAGTCAAAGTCAAGGCAGCAGATCCTGTGATAAATCAAATCATCGACAAACTCAAACACATCAATCAGGTGAGACTCTCCTACTCCGTACATATTTTCTCTGACGGTCTCACTTTCTTTTAATTCTATATTTCTGTCCCTCATTGTGTCATATATATATATATATATATATATATATTTTTATATGGTAAACGTCTCCTTAGGTAATCTGTTAGTTTATGGAACATAAATTGTCTTCTGTTAGCTTTAGGCGCGTTCCTTAAAGTACACTGAGCCTGTTACCTTGCAACGAAATAAAATGGCTCACAAAACCGGAGGCTCTTTCCACTTTACCTATAAAAAAAAAAATCCTTGATGAAATAATTCATTCATATCTGCTTTCATCTCACCAGTAAATACCAGCTAATAGAAAAAACAGTCTCAAATGCAAAATCATATCCAGGCAAACAGAAGAAAGAAGAAAAAAAGATCCATCATGACACATTTAGAAACCCATTTGGTCTCGATTGTGTGTCCTCATATTTACACAATCCTTCTTCTGCTCTTTGTCAAAATCAATGTAGCTTTTTTATCACTCAGTCTGCTTTGATGCACATTTGCGCTGCTGTGGCTCCTCTCAGTGCTGTTTATCTTTCAAGGATGATGAGATTAGGGCAGTTTACGGGAGCACTTTCTCTTCTGGAGTTTCAGGAACAGCTGCTGTTGCCAGACCTGGTTTGTTTCACTGCAGCAGCAGCAGCAGCAGCAGCAGCTCTGTGTGTCTGTTGCTCTGGTTTCCCAAGTGGCAGACTGAAGGCCGGGTCATCTCTCTTGACCTCGTGCTGGCACCCCCTCCCTGACTAATTCACACCATCTGTGGGATGTCAGAACACATAAATCTATATCATAATCATTTGAAAGCTGCTGGTCTGCCTTGTTGACATTCACTGTGTATGTGTGTTTCTCTGCGTGTCCCTTATATCTTAAATGCGCTTCTTCGGACGTCCTTGTGGCTCTGGGTTAAGGTTGGTCCGTCTTTCAAAAAACTCCTATAATAATCTTTTAAACACAACAACTGTGATCCATGATCTGAATAGTAAACTTTTGTGAAATGTTCTCTCAGGAATATCCAGACTCCAACCAGGCTTGGACTTATCTACTTGTATGGCACCATATTAAAAATATATGACATATATCACTATATGACGTCAAAGACATATAATTACATTTAATTATTTCGTAGCATCTAGCAGTGAGCTTGTGGTGAGAGGCCCTCTCTACAGCCAGTGTTTGATTTGTCCGTTCTGGGCAATTGTAGAAACATGTTGCGATGTATATGGATTTGCCTGAAAGTTTTTTTTTTTTAATCAAAGATAGGTCTCGTGCATGGTAACAGGATATCAAATTTAAAAAAAGATCCCGACCTGGATCCGAAAAAAGCTCCGTCTTGTTCTTATCTAATATTTTGGGTCGAACCGACTAGTTTGTCGTCCTTTGTTACTTGCTTATATTCTCACCATAGCTCACTGTCAGGCAACGTACAGTACTACTCCCTGCAGTGCAGTATTTTCCTATTAATGTGTTAGAGGCAGTACCACAGTCTATCTTTGTACGGTGAGTTTGTAAGTCATCGACAAAAGATGGGACACCTGGGGCAACTTTCAAGGTAAAGGTTTCTAAGTTAGCAATTTCTTATTCCCTGAAAAAAGGCATACTTTCTGTGGAATTTACATAATTTTTCTTTTTTTTTTTTACATACACTTTCTTTTTTTTACCTTAATTTTAACCTTGGACAGTTTTACGCCTTACCTTTTCACTCTTTGAATTCATTCACTGGACTTGAACTGCTTCAACTTGAATACAAAAATGAAAAGCCTTTGTCCAGCAGTGTAATTTATCAGAAAACATGAATAAAAAGCAGTGTTTGGTTTGAATGGAATCCAAAGCCCCAAAAGTCCAACACTTACTTACTGGCTGTCAATTGTCCTTAAAAATCAGCCGACTGTGAATTCACCGTAATGTAAATGCAATTTACTGAGCAAAGGCAGCATGGAATGAAAAGACAAAGCAAGCTCTACAGAGTTTCACCCAAACATGTAGTTTTTCATCCCACTAGGTGTTTTAGTTTTTTCTCCACGATCCCACCTTTCATCGTGAACAAACTAATGCCTATTACTTCATAACAAGACAACGTCAGATTGTCATATACAAAGGTCCACAGAGCGAGGGATCAGTCGGTACAGTCGGGGATGTTTCAATCATGGTTCAAAAGACATACTACATCGGGATGTGACTCATAAAAATGTTTTTGGTCGGTTTGCTATGGTTGGTTGGTTATTTCACTGTTTAGGTCCAGACTGAAGTATCTAACAGCTTTGGTTGGGATGACATTTTATACAGACACTTAGTTCCCTCATAATGATTCTTAATTACTTTAAAAGTTTTTTCGCCCTATCAAGTTAAAAACAAAAACAAAAAATAACTACATTTTGTTCAGACACTCATTGCTTCCTGATTGATGTATCCCTGATTCCTGCACCACAATGAGGTCGACAGTTATCTAATCATGAAACACCAGTTGTAGTATAATAAGAACACAAGACATTGTCGAACCTGTGTGATGTTTCTCGGAGCTTGAAGACGATTAATCACGCTCCCTAGTTCACCCACACTTTTCAGCAAAGGTGTTCCAAGTATGTGAACCAAAGTGCACTCAAAGACACTCGTCCCACCCGCAAGGGCATTCTGCACACAAAAAGACACACACAGAGATAAGTTGCCTGCAGGGACACACACCTGACACACAAGTGACTTCAACGCTCGTTCACCAGAACAGGGAAGAACAGCGTTGGTGACAGTTGACCTCCGTGGGACAAATGACGGTGTAATCCATTGTAGCTGGCCCCTGGGGTGTTGCAAATTAATTTGAGTCATTTATTTCAGATTGATGGGTGGATAAATGGATTCTAATATGTAGCATGCAGGTCTCAAAAACAGTGAATTACAAGGATCAGATTAAATGTGACATAGACTTTCACTTTCAGAGATACATAAACACCCACCTTAGAAACGCCAAAGAAAAGATGGTGCTCAGAATAAATTGCAAAAAAAGGATTTGCAATTTTTGCAACTTTCATGTTTCGCCTTCTTCATGTTAAAATTTCACAAGGGTCTATCTTACATCTCAAAACAGCATTTGGAGTAACCTGTAACCAGATCAGATTTGCAGTACAGCTTGGACGTTTCTGCGGCCATGCTTTGCCATTTCATTTGCTTGTTTAGTCTGAACGCAGCCAATGTAAAATCGTGTCCAGAAGTGATTGGATGAAGTGGAATGACTCCCTGCAGTATAGTCCAAAATGCAGGACCCCTGACAATAAGATCAGCCCCCTGAACACAAATGTGTTATCACTGATTGGATGAGTGAGTGATGAAGTCACACCATTTGTCAGCCGAATGTGTAACTGAGCTTTGAAGCTACATCACTGGTCGGCTGGCCGAGTGTTGGAGTTTCCCCATCGGCTGTTTTGAAATGAATTGTCACAAACAGTTTCTTATTACACCAGGCAGGTGTTTGTGGGTAGTCACTTCATCACTGACGATTTTTCAGACCCTTCTGCGACTTTTTTTCCTTCCAAAACGCACCTAGCGACAAACCTTGGGACTCTGTTGAAAAACCTTTTCCGTCGAAGAGAGTCATCAGTACTGCCCAGCGAGCACCAGGTCAGTCTTTCCCTCGGCGGGCACACCTCTCTATGCCCACTTCGATCATACAGCCATGTCAAAAGTTTGATCTTGCAGTTAAAATCTACTTGTGTTTAAAGTCAACATTTGCCCCTCTGCACAAGTGTTGCCTACCAAATCCTCTTGTTTTGTGCCAGCGCTGCCTCCAGGCGAAAAATGGAAATAAAGATGCTGTGTCTGTGTACTGCAGTAAATAGTGCACCTTGTCTGTTTTGTTTACAGTCATGATGGAAACCAGCCAGCGCTTTTGTTAAACAAGCAAAAGCTTGTGTCAGCTATTTCAAGACTTTGTTTGGGTATTATGGGAGGTCGAGATGCACATAACCAAATATGTGTCATCCACTCGAGCCAAATTACGCTCCATCACCGGGCCAGACTGATTATTTCAGAGGGATGTTTGTTTTTTCCTTGTTTTTCTATTTGTAAGCCTCATGTGAGTTGCATAGTACACTGAGATGATTTATCACAGTGGACGAGGTTAAATTGGAAAGAAATCCAAGTTTGAGGTCGATCGTGTGAGTGGTTGTTGATCAAATCGAAGGACAGACTGTGGACAGACAGATTTTCTGGATTTATTAGCAGGATTACAGTTGTTTTGGTGATGAGACACATTAGTGTGTGTTTGTGAAATAGTTCCCACCGTGTTAACTTTCCAGAGATGTAAACTCTCTGAGTACACAAACTGCTGTGCTGTGCTTTGGCATCTGATAAATCATTAATCTGGACCCCCCGGATCATGTTTCATGGCCTCACTGGTAATTTAAACAACACATCCCCACTTGCATGGCCCCCTGTGCTGCTTCAACGCAGGACTGAGTTTCAGTTTAGGGAAAAGGGAAAAAAAGGGAATAATTCAAGGGTTTGTGTCTGTTGGCGGCTGTGTGGATTGGTAAAATAGATCTTATATCTGTTACATGAGACCAATGAAAAAGTGTTGGGACTTCAACAGGGGGGTTTTATGAGTGTATCGTTATTCAAGCTGTTGAGTCCAGGCTTTGTGAAGCAGGAAATGTACTTAATAGAGCTTATTAATCAACACGGCCTCTCAAATGGTTTGTAAAAGTATTAAACTCTGTTACTTCAGAGAAATTACTTGTGTATCGTACAAGAAGTCAACACAAGGGGAAGGTGAAATCGTACCAGTGAGGTTATGTCTAAGACCTTTGTATAATACATCTATACGATTCATTTAACATCTTGTGTGTTCACTTGCTGAGTCTAGTCTTTGCACAAACGTCTCACTGGGACTTGATTTGCAAATAGTTCTGATTGGCATCTCATCAGCTGGTGAAGTGCGGCCATTAAGTGTCAGCCTGTGTATTTGACCTGATTTGCCATTTATCATCAATTTTCGTCTCTCTCGTATTTTATCCGTCCGCTGGTTTCAAGGTGTTGGGAACAGGTTACGACGACGCACATTGCATGATTTGAAGTTATACACTGTGAAGGTTACAAACAGGCTATCCTAGGAAGTGGAAATCGTATACTTCACTGATAATGTGGCTGTTTAAAATGCAAATCGAAGTGGATTCGCAGGTCGTTATCTGACTATTGTGTTTAAAATGTAGGCCTGCTTAAATGGATGGTTCGAAATTTAGATTTATTGAATTTATGTGTCGTGGGTGAAAAGGGGATTTACGTGTGAGAATGAGTGTGTGTGTGTCGGGGGGGGGGTGAATGGCAGCTCAGTTTACGACCAGCAAAAACATCAATTACATATACCAGTGCACACACTTATTCTATTGGACACATGAGTGACTCTGTGCACATCTGGGTGTCCCCTACACAGCATATTACTTCCATAAATCACTATAGTATTGGTGCACCTTATTAATATGATGAAACTTACCTTAAAGTACATGTGCATGTGTGCATGAATGGCAAGTTGCCTGTTTGAATGGCTGTACGCGGAAATATGCACATGGAAATTAAATGTTGTTACCTTTGAAGGGGCCGCTGTTGGGCAATTTTATCAGGATACGAAAAAATGTGTCCATGCAAAAGCTGATTTTCATCTACGTATCAGAAATCTTCTTTACCATTTCCATTTATTTGCCCATGACCTTGACTAACTGAAGTGGAAAACAACTGCTCCCAGTTTCCCCAGGACCAAATGGAAATGTAGCATTACTATTCCACAGCAGGGACTGAAGGAAAACACAAAACAGCAATGCAGCTATTGACAAATTCATCATGCAATCTGAGCGTACAAACTCTAGATTTCATCATCTTGCTCATCAGCAGCCCTTTCCTATGAATTATTTGTTGGCTCCTTTCCTCCTTGCCTGTCCTCTCCTCTTGATGTGGTAAGAACCCATCAAGAATCTATAAGTAGGGCCTGTCCCTGTGTCTCTCAATCAAAATCAGGGGCGAGCAGCTCCTCATCCAGTCTGCGGGCTGAATTATTTACCAGTCATTGATGTGGTGGTTGACCAGCAGTTTTGCTCGTGAATAATTCATGCTCTCTGTCCTCTTAGACCAAAGGATTAACTCTGGTAATATATTCACATTTTGTTGTGCTCCTAAATGTGCATACCACCTCATAATATTAGACTGTTGTAGGACTCCAGTGCAGGAGCCAAAGCAAATCTTGGTTATAACCATCATTCTGTGTTCTTAAGATATTTCACACACACATACACACATACATACACACACACACACACACACACACACACACACTTCACAATTGAGTTGGCTCATGTTGGAATCTAGCAAGGAATCAGATTTGTCAGCACTGTGCAAGTGGGTCATAGAAAATATTTTATCAATATAATTTTACCCACAGACATTTTGTCATTCATTATACCCATGCAGTATATAAGACAAATCCAGATTTACTGCATTTCTGGAAATAACAACTTGGAATGAAAGGATTTCATGTAGCAGGATAATCCTGTTTGTGTAATTGGTCATTAGTTGCTAAATTCAAACTTCACTATACATAAGACATGTGAATATTATCTATTTTAATTAAAGCCTTTAACATAGCATTTATTTATGTCAACGAGAATACAGTTGCCAATATTTTATGTTAATGTCACCAAATCTTATATGAGTGTTATATAATTTTCCTCTTCCTAGCATAACCGCTCATAACACATAGGATATAGTTGGTTGTGGCTCATTGATACAGTTTTTCTTTTTTAAATATATAGTTTTTGACAACAGCCGTGGTCTGTTGCATAGGGGATTGAGCTATGTCAGGCCTTACATGCTAGCGGCACTACTGCATTGTCAGTTTTGTTCTTGACATGAGATTCTTTTTCGGCAATAAGAAAAATGCAGAATATCACCTTGCATATCATGAATATAAATTAACCCCCCAAATGTTGAGTGGCAGGACAGAGGGTTAATTTGAACGATAACATTTATTATAGAATTCACCTTATATTCTTGATTTCCACTCCAGCCCCTCGCTCACTGACCCGCTGCCTCTCTGCTGCTGCTGCACTTGGTCTGGATAAACACCCTGTCAGTGCTGCTGCTGAAGTGAGGGAGATGGGAGATGACAGTCAGTGTCGTGGGACCTGCTCACATCCTGACACGTCTCCTCTCTGACTGGCAAATTTGATCGTTGTAAGATCTCTCCCCCACCTTCTATTTACAGAATGTGAGAGAATGCTAATGGGCTTAAAAAAAAAAAAACCACACAGCTTGATTCAGCGCTTGGATCCCTGAAGGTGTGATTCATTTTGCCACATGACAACCTGCCCCTCTTTAGGAAATGTACCCTATGCAGAATGTGTAATTTTATTCATCGTTAAATGTGCTGTGTGTTGTTGCTTGTCACTGACTATCACTTTGAATTACTTGCAGTTCTTTTGGACTGCGCCAACCTCTGTCTGTGGTGGGTCATGTGGACGAAATGGTGGATACGTGTCGTCATAATGCCTTTACACCTGCAGGGTAACATGACCCCCACCTTGTTCCATTAGTGCAGACACATCTAAAGAACACACATGATTGGTTTGAGGTCACAAATTGATGTCAACGGCTGAATGTAAATTTCGAGCATTACACGGTAGAACAATAAGATTTTCTGGGTTTTGTGTGACATTGACAACAATGGCATGGTTTAACATTCTAATGAGTTTACTTAGGGGTCAAACAAATACACCTACAGCGCATGATGAAGAATTCAATTTCGGCCAAACCTGTAACACCTGCGTTCATTTGTTTACTGAGAGACGTAGGCCAATATCAAGTTTGTGTGAGTTAACAAATACATAAAATTGTATCATGTGTGATATTCTCAACCTTGTACAATGAAGTGATATGTTAAAACATATCATAGGACTGTACAACACACAGAACTGTACAGATTGCATGAACAGTACGTACATGCATGTGTGGGTGTGCTGGTGTGTGTGTGTGTGTGTGTGTGTGTGTGTGTGTGTGTGTGTGTGTGTGCGCATGTTCGTGCAATTCATTATTCTGACTACCTGTGGGAAGAAACTGTCTCTGAAATGGGTGGCGCGTGATTTAATGCTCTAGTAGCATTTTCCAGATGGCAGGAGTGAGAATAGTGTGTGGGCTGGATGACTGGTGTCCTTGCTGATGCTTTGGGCTTTTCCTTATACAGCGGGTGATGAAGATATCATACAACCATAGTCGGTGTTTGCCAGTACATTTTTGACACTGGCTTCATGGTGTTTTCGCTGCAGTTTCCAGTCCTATGCAGTCAGAACTGCCAAGCCGTACACCGTGATTCAGCCTTGGTTCCCGTGCCAAAATCTTTCGAGACGCCTCTAAAAAAACCAAAAGCCTTTGTCGTGATTTCCTGAGGGAGCAGCTGGTACGGTGTGTGATGTGTACAGTGGTGAGTTTGGAAATCTATAGAAGGTTACAGGGAAGACAAGGATACAGATAGAGAACAAATTGTGTGGCGGCTGAAAATTAATCATCTTAGATTTGCGTCTTAACATTCACTAATTGGCACTTGAGACGAAGCACAGCTGAGGCTGAAGGCGTTGTTTTGTACTTATTTGATTGGTCAACTTTGATGAAATTAAATCAAATCCGGCCAACAGTTATTGAGATATTTTTATCTTTCCGAACCAAAGTGAACCGACAGATCAGTATTGTTCAGAGTCATGCTGTTATAGTGGTTAAAAAATAACTATGTTAATCCTATGGGTTAAATTACCATATATTTTCGAAAGAACATTTATTAAACAAAAGAGCCATTTTCAAAAGAAGCACATCTATTGTTTGTGTTGCTCAACCTCTTTCCTAATTTCCATTACACCCCGGTTGGTTCCTCTCTCACCTCCTGTCCCCCAAGCTTTTTTTTAATCTTAATTATTGCTAACGGCAAACTGCAGACTCTCAGCAGTTCTCTCCTGATTGTGTCTCACTACCGTTCATCAAACAGTGACTCCGGAGAACAGCTGATAAAATGTTAACTGACTGGATAGCGGTTGCCATAGTTACCACTGCGATATCTTACTGTGCATTTACTTTACTAAGTCGAGAGATTGGTTCAGCACCGGGATCTTTTGGAACTTGCATTTCTGACTCGCTGCGATGCCTTTGGTCGCAGAAGCCAGTAGATGTTGTGAGACGAGTTGTCGGCTGGTAAATCAGTGAAGTGCTTCATGTTCCAACATTTTAATTGCATACTTTTTCTGCACAACGTCAACCTTATGCTTTGAGTTTGAAAACCCGGTATTAGAACAATTCTGCAATCAACTACAATGGAGTGGCAAACCAAAGGTGTGTCCGCTGAATATGTATGTTAATATATTTTTAAAAAATGTTACAAGTTCAACAGATGAGTCACTGAGTGAAATATAAGTTTGATCGCTGCAGTAAGTTCTTGTTGTCGTCCGTCCTAGTGTATAAAACGACAGATATGGAACGTGTTTGAATTTGCATTAAGCAGCAGCAACAGCAAATTAACACAGCTGGAAAAAATATGAAAAACTGTGAATCAGATATGTCTATAATAATAGTCTGTGTCAAATAAAGGCCAGGTTCTAGTTCAGGTTGATAATCATCACTATTTGGAAGTACAGAAGTATATAGAGTTTAACATCACTTAATACAACACATTTCTTCTTCTCTTGGATATATATCTTCTCTTTCTCACCACATTGATTGTTGATTGTTCATATAAAATTTCCATAAAAATATTAACACCTAGTTGACTATGAGCCTTTGCACTGTGAGGTGTTGTTCATCATTATCCCATGTTTGATTAGCTCTTAATTGGTGTAGGAATTCCAAAAGAAAAGAAAAAGAATAATTGCTAGGGGAGTGCAGAGTATCATCGCCTGGGCAGTTTTGTTTGTGATAACAGTAGTTGGTATTATTTGGCCATCACTAACTCTCCACACAGTGCAGTAGCAGCCACAGGCCTGCCCAAGGGTGCCCGCTCGGAGCTGTTTCTCATCTGGAGGTTGCACTAAACGAATCAGAGCACCTGTCTCACAGCCGGCGTTAGACAAAGCCCTGTGTCATCCAAAGAAATGAGTCTAATAACACAGTCAGGCTATTCAGGCTCACTTCATTGTGTGTCAGAAAGAGCAACACAGCAGTTACTCCCCTGGCCCTGAAGAGTAAAAGAGCCGAGCAGTCTGCTGACAGACTCGGTCAAACGTGACAAATGTTTCCTCGGCTTTGGAACAAATGAGTTTTGCCGTGAAATACCACGAGCTAGCGAGACTCGATGAATTATTTACATACAGTCTGATGCAAATTGCGTCATCTGCCAGCAACCACACAAACAAAAACACATGCTTATAGGTCTTCCTTTAAATTTATAAAAGAAATTTCATAAATTATAAATCGTGGGTGTCCGCACTTTCACGCTTTCCAGCTGAACTTGGGAAATGTTAACACAGAATCAGTCTTTGAAAGGCCTTTTACACTTCACAATGCTCCCTTATCCCCCTTTCTTGACAATCTGCTTTTGTTTGAGTACACCTAGTAGGTAATGTTGATCTAACAAGGATAAGGTAGCTGATATAATTTTTCATTAAAAATGTCTGTCCGTCTCTACCTCCAGACTTTCCCACCCCGTCTATGACTGCAGTTCAAAAAAAAACAAACAACAGATCCTCATACATCTTCATTTTAAAGAAACAAAGCGACTGATTCATTTCCCTAAAAAAAAAAACCCTGTAGTTTTTAGCAAACTTTACTCAAAACAGAGTATTTATGGTGCCACGATGGTGTATGTGGGATCAACTGAAAAAAAATCCAGTGCCCATGTTAATGAAGATGGAGAACATGTCACTCGGTGCTCACTGATGTGTTCGTAATCGTTTTTGGACAACAACAGAGGTATACAGGTCACAGAGACATTAGCTCTATCAGGCCTTGGCTCCATAGTTTTATGGATTTTGTTGACAATCAAAAAAAAAGAAAAGATATCCACCAGATTTATCCTTTTAAGTGGATCAATGTTCCTTTCAGATGTGTGCCTGACAAATTGTATATGTCCAATTTGTAGGGGTGAGGTGGGAACATAAAATATGCATTTGGTCAAGTCAGTAAGTTAGAAAATGTTTCGGATTATCAAAGTTTGGAATCAGAAGAACTGAGGTCAGGTCAACTCTCCCAAGATTCTCCTCATGCATCAAAGGTTTCCAGAGGATAACGTCAGGATTTGAGGCTTGACCCAAGGTCATGTGATTCATCTCTGCATGTGTGATTGGGAGCAGCACTCTTTCTTCTTCCACACATACATGTGGCTCCTTTATACATCTTAAGCTTTCACTTTCTCAAAGACTGTAAAGCTCAGGGGCTGCATACTGTATTCCATAAGCAGACGAATAAGTGCAAGATTCTGCGTCCTTTGCAAACAGCGTTCGGAGTTGGCAGCTGTAAGCAGGTTTTTTACCAACCATAGTTATATTTTATGACTGGGTAACCTCTAGCTGTTAGGAGGAGGATGGACTTCCCCAGTCCACTGTCAGGTTCTAAATAGTCACAATATGTTTTTAAAAAATTAATATATGATGCTCCATAGCCTTATCCTCATGTTTATTATCAAAACCATGATGACGAAAGGTCTGGTACATCTTCTACTGGTGCACTCCTATGGGTCATATCCGAGTGGAGAGACAGTTGACCTACTGTATATGGTCGTTTGAGTAGGAGGCCTTTTTCGCGGGCAGTCCTCCAGCTCCCGGAGAGTGAATCACAACATTCAAATCCAGTTAAACTCCTTGACCAGGCTAATCGTATGCACCACCGAAACCAATTATTCCAGATGATGTATGCAAAATTTGGTCTGATTTCTGATGTAATTGGAAAGAAAATCATGGCAATTGCACACATGGAGGGAGCACTTAGATTTTCCCAAATCCTCAATATTCCTCCATCTTCCAACCTGTCACTTCTGAGGAGCAGAGACTCCAGACAAGCTAATTGCCGACACAGATATGTCCCAGCTCAGCCATAGCAGCCGCCCTGACACTTTTGCGCCCCTGCCTTGAACCACAACAAGTCATTTGCATAGACACCACCTTTATGATCAACACAGAGCATTCTCTCTTGTTTCCAGTGACGCACCTTGAATTTAAATGAGCCAATTAGCGTGTGTATTTCCCCCGGTATCGAGTTCACAAAGTCTTTGATTGAGATTCTCCTTCACAGCAACGCAGCAGAAAGTTTCGCCGCCCTGCAGGTCACTGCAGACGAGTAGGCCGAGCGCCACGTAACTCATCCTGCTGATTCATTAAAGTGCAGCTGGTAGTTGGTGGTGACAAGGATCATCGTTGATGCTCACAGTCATTTTCATACACATCACTTCACCAGTTTTAGCATGTATACATTAGGCTAGTTTTAGGGAATTTGACTATAATTTTGACTATAATTTTTTATTTTACAAAATTGCATTGATAAATCAAAATGCAGCAACAATCTGGGGTTTTCAGGGAATGTAATTTGCAGTACAATAGATTTTTTTATTACTGACCTTCCTGTGTTTCTCTTTATTTTTAAAAGCATATTCTATATTGTCATTTAGAGACCATTAGAGGACCTAGTCACTGTATCCTGCTGTGAATATTGAATGTGAATATGTAGACAAAATGATTCTTGCAGCTGCAAACCTGTAAAGGCCTGGGCCACTGAACTACTAACCAATTTTCTTCGGTAAAGAAAATCAACCAAAACCTGGACGTGGACATATTTCAACTACAAATGTAAATTCTTCTGTTCTTTCCAAAAACCAGCTGTTGCAGGGAAAGTCCATTCCTAAACTGGGGTCACTGGACCAGATTGAAACCGGCAGCGGAGACGGGGAGGGACATTACAGCGGCGACTGTGACGACGAGGACGGTTGTGACGGCTCAGGTGGTGGCGATGGGGTCAAGAGGAAAGTCTCCAGAGTCTCCGAAAGTAAGTGTCATTCTTTTTTAATTTAATGGAGCAATTAACCAAATAACTGTGTCATTACCCAAGTAACCCATACTTTGCCCTGTGAGCGGCAAGAATAAATCATTTGAATGGGAACGGACAACGGAGGGGGTGTAATAAATTGAATATGGAGTTTTGAGTGGTTGTGTCTACCTGGACTACAGATGGAAAGTAGCCAGTAGCTACATTTGGAACTATTTTCTCTTTATAAAATTTGTTTTAATTTATTAAGTTTTTTGTACATGATCGCTGACAAGTAAATGCAATAAACACTAATAAGCAATATATAGATTAAATTAACCAGAGCTTTCCAAAAAAAATATATAACACAGGCTTACAATGATTTAGATAAAATATATACGTGAGTAACTTATCAACATTCAGAAAGCACATCTGATCAAAAATAATTAAAACAAGCAATAAATATACCACAACAAGTAAAACATATATATGATCTACATTTTTTATTTTTCTGTGTTAAATTCTGCCTTTCACCCAACTGTCTTAATGAAATTGCTGGATTTAAAAAGGAACACAGTGAAGGCCTTGAAAGGTGCAGTTGCAAAATACTTTATTTTAATAAGACTTGCTCCAGTCTCCATTTTATGACCGTCATAATAATAGTCATTAAAGATAATAGTTGCTATGGGGACATTATTGCAATCAAGGCCCATTACTTTAGAAATTATTGAAATTATTGCTCCCCAGAGGATCAATAACCCTCGATGAATTACAGCGGCAGAGCTTTTCCCTCCTTTTTGTTACCTTTCGCACTCTCCTCGCCTCTCAGCGCATGATTCCTCCTCTCTCCTCTACTCTCCATCAAACATGCTAACAACCTGATTAATCACCTCTCCCATTTCGCCTGAGGCGACAGCGAGGAAGGGGGGTGTCATCCAAACAAGCCATTCTATCCGTGTAAATGTTTCCTCTACTGCTTGTCAGTCTGTCTCGAGGCTTCAGCAGCTCGGGCTCAGAAGCTGCTTAACAATCGCTCATCTGAAGCTGCAGGGAGACGCTGACATTTATCACCCATTACAGTAGAGCCGCCCTTTCCTTGTCGTAGGCCACATCAGCCTGTCTCCCATATTTATGACCCACTGTCCGTCGTGACCTCTGTCGAGCCTCCGTCCCCTGCTGCCTGACCCTCACACAAACACTGTGGTCTCCCCACCTGATCCAGACCTCTGGTCGGTCCCTGGAGGATTCTGCAGGATTTTGCTTTTATTGCTCCAAAGTGGTTTGGTTTCTTTTTTGCCTCCTCAATGCGATTAATACATTTCCAAGGCAAGACTACAGGAGCACTGAAACACCATGTGTTATAACTTTCTAACTGAAAAAGAGTCTTACAGAATATGAAGCAGTTGGAATGCGTAACAAAGGCTTACCATGAGTTTTAATTTAAATTTTATTTTACGAACAGAAACAAAATATATCATCAAATATATCCTGATGGAAAATTCAGATGTTTGAGAGCAACTTTAATCGAACCTTAATATTAGAAAACAAATAAAATCAATCCATCTTAATTTGTCTATCTAACAACATTGTTTCATATTTGTCTTTATCTGCTGGCACAATTTGATGCTGAAGGTTCAGTATAATGCAGGAGGTTAAATCCAATACACCTCTTCAGTCTGTAGGAGTGAACACATTTCACAGATAAACAAGCAGCCCACTTTTCACCGAATCCTTCTCCACCATCGTTGTAACGCGAGTATAACAGTGCCAGACACTAACCGGCGTATGAGACAGGTTATCAGGTGTTAACAAATGTTATACCCTCACTTGACCGATCATACGCCAATGTTAGTGATCAACAAACACTTACACCCCGTTCATACCTGGCATTAACATACACGTTCATACACGTTCATAGTACACGAAAAGGTGAACTTGACACAAATATCCGTTCTAGCATTCCCATGATGGTTCAGCTGAAACAGAACAATAATCCTGTTGTTATCATGAAAACCTGTGTTGGGTTATTCTTCCATAAACTTGGTTTTTAAAAAAGTTTTTTTTTTCTTCTATTTTGTTTGTTTTGTCTTTTTTGACCACATGGGGGGCAACAGACCAGCCTGCTGTTGGGAGCTGAGCAGACAGTTTGCAGTGATTATTTTCTCTGTAAAAAAAGCTGCCTGCTGCAGCCAGAAATCAGGATTTGAGTGTGAATTAAAACAGGGAAGGTCTTACCTGACAGGTAAGCAATGAGCTGAGACTCATTATAAAGCTGTGTAAATCTTAGGGGAGCTGCAGATTCAGGTGAGAATCCCATGTAGGTTCAACATTACAAGTGGATCCTGTCACACTGTAACATTTATTGTCACAATATCCTTTAATGCGCTCTTATTCCAACGAGACTGTATATAGCAGGAGTGTGTATGGTGAGTGTGCAAAATTGAGGACATAGCTAAACACTAGGGAAATGCAATACAGTAATTCATATATTCAGGATGATGTTACATCATATGCACATTCTGTCCAGTTTCAGCACCTCATCTGTTCGCACATCGGCTCAGACGGACAATAAACTGGCTTTGTCCTCGGGATGTGGCTGGATAAAGTCCATTTAATGTCTGGTTCCACTGATTCGGACATTTTTTGCTATTTTGTGGAAAAGTTCAGGGTTGCAGTGCATGTCTTAAAAAAGCTGCGGGTTTTCACATAGTGCACTGCCTCAGCCTGGGTGCTGCTCCACCTTTCAAAAGAAAAGAAAATAAAAGTAGGCAACGGGGTTCCATAATAAACTGTTTGCACTAACCAATGGTGTAACTTCAGGTAGTCGCACAGCAATTTGCCAGCCAATAGTGTGATTGGATCACAAACTCAGAGGAAATGGGGAAAGGGCTCCATTATGTTTCGCGCACCAAACTGTGAACCGTTCCAAGCATTTCGACCAAATAAAAACTGGGTCCGAACCTGAAACGTTGATTCAGACCTGTCACCAAAAAATAGCTGGTTCTTCAGTGTGAACCGTGACAGCATTGGTGGGCGTGTCGTTGCATGTTGGTTTTTTTGCATAGTAACATTAGTCTTCTACTACTTCTTATCATGAGAGGTTCGTCTATGCTTGTTTTTTGAAAGTAAAAAAATATCTAAAATCACCCAAATTTTCCAGATATCACAGATTTATTTGTTGCAGTACACGGCTCTCGGTGCTGGGAGTGTTTGCCCTGTCTAAGAGACACTGTGATCATCCAACTTGTTCAGATCAGACGAGCAAATGGTGCAAATCAGCATCAGCTGTACTGAGCTGTCGCCAAACGCTTGAGATTCAACACGTTAGCATCCTTCTCCCCAGATGATGGAAATGTATTTAATTAAGCTCTGCATTTTGCTAGATATGCAGTTGAGTCTTGAAAAAGGATTCCATCTCACTGTAGCAACAGGGTTGATGAAGTGGCTTCCATGAGTTTCAATCACTCTGGTGGAGATACAGTATTAATGGAGATTGTTAGGTTTAATACCGGTGCAAATCTTCAAAACAGAAAGCTGAAGAGACAGAGATACACTATTAAATACAACAACAGACCCAGCAGGAGATGCAACCACAGAAAAATGTCAAAAAAAGAAATGAAGGTTAGATAGAAACTACTGGCATCTAACATCTCACCAAACCAATGCTCACCAAACAGGGCTGAGCAGAACTTTAAATAGCATAATTATAACTGTGACAGCATTCACAAGTGAATCAAATCAGAGACAAAGTGGGAGACAATTATGTTAAATTATGGAGTGTGAAAAATCGGATCTTTTTCGCATCTTTATGCCCCCGTGCTTGCGATAGCTGTGGTTGGAGACACAATGTTTCTGGGTTGTCTGCTCGTACCATTTTTGTGAACACAATGTCTCAGGAACGCGTGGCGGGACTTTCTTTCCGTTTGGCACAAATGTTCACCCGTACTGCTGTGACCTCACAAAACACGTTTTTGGCCATAGCTCAACTGAAACGCATATGTTCATATGACCACCTACCTTCATTCCCTCACTCCATATCTTATGAGTCTGGATGTTCATGGATGCAAACTGCTTGGCAGAGGCATACAACTGCAAGTCGGTAAATGTACTTCAATCTTCCACTACATAGAAGTTACGCGACTGTGTGATACATTGACAGCTTCAATTTTATGGCAAGCATGTTAATCTTTAAAAGCAAATACTTTACAGTGATAGTACAATATCAATGCTAGATATAGAGCTTAAAACCACGTCTAATTAAATGTGATTTCCTTCTCTGCAATTATCTATAATCCCTCTCCTTTGTGTCTGTGATGTTTATCAGCAGAACCTGCTGACGATACATCAGCGTGATAAGGAAATAAATGGTAGCAGCTCAATACTGACAATACAGGCGTGATTTAAGGGATTATCCTCATTAAGCAGAATTACTGTTGTGAGAGAATGTTATGTATGTGACAAGAAGCAACAATGTGAGCACGTCATCCTTCAGAAATGTTCTAAGGAATTTGGAATGATTCAAAATTGCACGGGGATAGTATTCATTGCATTTCCCTCCTGACTGCTGAGCCATCTGACCGAGTTACAGTTTTTTGTAAAAGTACAAGTAGGCTGATCTGTTTTTAGTATTATTGGAAGCCCACAGTGAAAAAGCATTGATTCGCCTCACTCCATTCAACATGTGTTTGCTCCTCACAGCTCAGTAGGTGACATTGACAGGAGAGAAAATTAAGGAATCCAAGAAGACATACCATAGTTGGCATCCAGGTGCTTTCATGACATGTTTTTCATACATCAGTGCCTTGGTTTGCTGTTGTTACACATCTGCCTACCTGCTCAACAAATATCAGATTTTTCCCTCTTATTTAAAGGAAATGATGAGTTAAGACAATGTGAACTTGCACCTCAATGTAAGAACTACTGTAAGATCACAGTGATGCGTATTGTTCAAATTGTAATTACTAATTATAATAGCCCATAATGTATCCATTGTCTGCAGAGCTGTATGCTTTCAGCCTCTCCTGTGTGTTTGTCTGAATGTAAAATGGTTAAACTTCTTTTATGCATTTATTGCAAAATTCAGATCACAGTATAATTAGACACCTTTGCACTCCCAAAAAACAGCAGGAAGAGAAATTTTAGTTTTGATATCCAGAGCTTCATTACGGTAAATAAAGCAAAACTCAAGGTTGTTGAGTTGTTGGGTTGAGACAGTCCACTGCCGCAGCACTACTTAATGATTGAGCCTGACGAGACAATTATACACCTGGTTTAATCACATAATAACCTATACAAGCTCAGCTTGGAGCATAATAAATCCAGTTTTGACATTTTAGCCATGGTAGCTTATTAATCTTTTGTGAGATAATAACATAAATGTTCTTGCTGGAGGCTCTGTGTAGGCTTTGCTTTATAATGTTGATAATGAGAATGCAACCACATAGATGTTAAGCTAAGCAGCTCTTAATTTTCACATCCTAGTTTCAAAGTTCAATGTCTAAAATCATCACAACACATCCACTAGTTGTTGAGACATAACTTTAAACCACAGACATGAACCTTCTTGAGGGTGATGTTATCCTCAACTTCTATTTACCCTATAGTCAATTTTAGATTCCTATGACCTGTCCACAGTGCCTGCATAGGTAACTACTAAGAGTTTCTTTCATGCTCCAACCCCAACAGGCAGCTCCAGGCCTCTTATCTGGTCTGGCATTGTTTGCTGCAGACACTGTGATTGCTTGCAGTGTGAGCATTTTACTGCAGAAAGATATCTGTCAGACACAGTGGCAGCACGAGAGACAGAAATCGATTTCCAGCAGGTAAGCACAATGAGGGGAAGGAGAGAGGCTCCTTTAGCATGAGTCTTATTAATTAGTAGTGTCTCAGCAGGAGAGGATTTGATGTCATCTGAGCTTCCCCCTCACAGTCGAGAAAATCAGTGTCGAATGGAGCTGGAGCAATGTAGAACTTGTCCACTATCTAATGTCAAGCGAAAATGGTCATACAAGTATTCAGGAGAGATGCAGGGTACAGAGATCAGCACATGTTCATTAAAACCAATTTTCTCATAGTTTCCAGAGTTGTATATGTTCCAGCTCTAAATGAGAGATCTGCGGCACCAGAGAGTTACGTGGACATAAACAGTAATAGACCTAACGCTGGGAGCAGTTTGGAGTTTTCCTAACAGGCCCTGTAATACTTGGCAGTGCCTATTAGAAAGATTTTTATCCTCATTACAGTTTGAGATCAAATTAGGTCGCCTGTTGTGACTTCTGCCCTCTTCTGTGCCTGCGATAATGGGATCAAAACAGTTACAACAGCGTGACTCATAAGCTTTTGACCTGTGCGCTTTACAAGGTGGAATCCTAGGTTGTCTGATTATCACTCGATTAAAATAATGCTGCACCAATTAATAACTAAGGAATTCATCAGAGACTTGCATTTCTCAGCCAGACTGTACTATAACACCTTTACAAAAAGTGTAATTTAACGGTCAGCTGAAATAATGTATGTCAACTGCTAAGTAAATACAAGTATTAAACAATGAAATACAAAGAAATGCCTTGTAAATAAATAATAAACCAAGTGGCCGTGACAAAATAAATTACTAAACCAATTCTATTATGTACATTATCACTTCAATTCACTACATAATGTTTTGTAGGTAGAGCCCATTAAAACTAATGCTCAGAGGCTGATTGAACCAAAACCCGACCACTGCAGTCCTCTGGAGCAGGAACCACTCACCATTACAAAAGCAAATGGGTCCTGAAATAATCAACACCCACTGGTTGAAGAAACTAATCATGTCAGGCATTAATGCCAGGCAGCACAAATGAGCCATTTACGAAACAACACACTCCCTCTCTGCCTGTCTTAACACAAGGCAGAACAATGCTGATCATCAAAGACCCCAACAAGGGCATCGCACCATCCAACTGCTGTCCAAGTCCTGTCAGACATCAGTGTCTTGAAGCTGAAGGGACACGTGCGTCAATACATGAGCACAGCTCAGCAGAGGATTGGATACAACACTAGAGGCCCAAAGCAGCAGTGACTGAACAAAAGAGCTGTCGCTGTGCGACTGCAAGATGAAACAGATGAACGAGCACTGAGTACACAATTTCCTTTCGCCATTTTGAATAGAGCTGGCAGATATATTTTTTTTACATTAATAAACCTCTACTGCCAAAATAATTGTGAAAATCAAATTGTGAACAGCAAACCAAATGAGTTATGGAGGTTTATGTTTTGAGGGATGTTGAGAGTTTCTGATCAGCAACAACATTAAAACTGGCAAAAGATTATGGAAGATAGGTGTATTTTTTATTTAGTCTATGTCTAGTCTATAATTTAGCAAGAAACACCTAGCTTACACTAATAGACTCCGATAAAGCAGAAATCCTGCCTTCAAGAAGGTCATAATGTTTTAATAAAGTTTCTGGTGAAAGAGAGATGTTGACTCAACCGTATGGTCGTTTTGGAGGCTGTAGGTTGTGGTGCTGTTGAAGCCCTTGACATTACACTGACCGGTGATTCCATTGGTCATTCAATTTGTTTTAATGAGGTTGAGATAAATAACAGGAACACCTCTCTCTGAAACGCATACCACTTTACCAGCATTACAAGCAAACGCTCCCTAAATATTCTATAATAATATGTTATTCATTTCCACCGTATTCCTCAGCTGTGGTTCAGATGAACAACCGAAAAGCCTTAGGCTCAGGGCTGCACTCATGTCTCCTTGGAATATCTTGCAGTATACTAGGTCAACAACACAATAGCGGAACCAATGGAATTGTGGCTGAAAACACCAAAAACTGCTCTCAAGGTCAACAACTGACAATTATTTGCTTTTTCATACAAACCAATTCTTGGTGCCTTTCTGCGTAGGCTTAGGCCGTTACAGTGAGATCACTGTCAAGACTGGACTCAGGTTCATGAGGGGGGCTACAGACAGTCCCCTTGTCTACATGCAAGCCATCAAGCTCAATGACAAGAGGATCTACAGCAATGACACTGGAGAGCCATTTGGAGTGGAAAAATGGGACTGGGTGGAAGAAAATGGAGGGAGAATAATTGGAGCTGAAGGGCTTGAACTATCAGACGGCCAAATTACAGACTGCAGACTAGACAGCTACAGGAACCTGGGAACCTGAACCTTATAAAAGAGGAAAAAGTAATGAGTGGGCAAATCTTATGTATACCTAAGACCATACGTACAGGCGCCAACAACCAAGGTACATTAGTATCTGAATACAAACAGTAGGGTTGTCACACGTTCAGTTGTTGGTATTAAAAGCAAGAAAGCTGTTCATATATGGAACAGAAAATCCTCCGACTGTGCAGGGGAATCTACCCAAAGTCCATCACCCTCTACACCTCTTCAGCTGCAGACAGTGGAGGTGAGTGTCAAGGACACTGTATGAAACACGAAGCAGTCATGAGTACATTAGTAAAATGGCTCCTGTCATTGCAGACAGATGAGGTGGCTGCCAGAGATGCCAGAGAAAAAGACACCATCTGCCATCAGAAGGGTCCAGAACTTATGGAGCAAATTATTTGATAACGAGCATATAGCCCTAATTCAGCAATTTCGGAGAGTTACTGTCCCATAGACAGTATTTAGATTGCATTTAAAAAGGTGACTGATCATTTTCTATTCCAAAATTACTAATTAATTATGATGGCGATGTGTATTAATTAGATACTGTAGCCTCTAATGCAGGCCTTATACTGTAGATGGGTGACAAATGGAAAATGGAAAAACCTACATAAAGTGTCTTTGTCATCCACCTAGTGATGCACGAACAGCTTCAAACCAGCCTTTGAACTCTACTTGAAGGTTAGGCACTATTCTTCCCAAAGGGTAATTATTCATTTGGTGATGGTGGGTCGAGAACATTAGCAAATGTATCAGTTCCCCCTTAGGTGTTCAATCCGGTGACTGCAAGGCCACAGCCTATGATTCAAATTATTTTCATACCCATCAAACCCTTCAGTGGCACCTTATGGCCTTTGGATGGGAGCACTCTCATCCCGAAAGAGACCACTCCCATCATGATAGAAATGTTTGATCATTAGCTAAATGTGATCATTCAGGACAGCTTTGTATTGATTTGCATTCACCCTTCCCTCCACGGGAACAAGTGGACCATGCCATCAAAATGCTCCCCACAGCATAGCAGAGCCACCAGATCCACTCACTGTAGGTGTCAAACACTCAGGCCTGCGCTGTTCTCTTGGCGTGCACCCCACATGCATTCACCCACTTGTGAAGAATATGGTGAAGGTTGACTCATCTGACCGTATCACTGTTTTCCACTTCTCTGTTCAAGTGGACTTGGAAATGTGCATTCATCTTTGCAATGAGGGTTTTATGCAATGCATCCCTACGATGACTTCCCTCTGTAATTGTTGACAGGCGTTTTTTGCTGACATAGCCTGATCATTCCTGCATTGACATCATTCTCAGACACCTGAGGAAGCTGCCCTTTCCTTTTCCTTACGTATCGCACTAATGCACGAGCATCACGGTCACCAAATGTGGGCTGTTGACCAAAATTTGCAACCCCATTTACTGACGTCTTTCACATAGATCTAAATGCAGGTGTAATTTAAGTCACTGTTGCTACTGAAACACCGGCCAGTTAAGTTACATACCTCCAAAATTCACTTTGATCATTTTTCTTATTGCCGCAAAATCAGAATCAACAGGTTCTGCATTTTTGCACATGCCACAGAACATAATTGGAAGTTAATTGCTTGAATGTACCATGCCTCCATCTGTGTGGAAACGTCTGCACTTAATATCCTTCTACTTACAGTATGTTTTTTCTTTAATTTGTCACCCGTCTGTTTCTGTAAGGAGTCACTTTTATTTTGTACACTACAGCCAGACTCTGGAATCTTATAACTCCGGCGGGAGAAATAAAACCAGCATATCCGGTGGATTTAGCTTGAGCTGAAAAACCTGAGGGTAAACATTTCATTCTAGACTTCACAGTTCAGGAGTTATTGGCCAAACATATGCACTATTTTTCATAACCCTGTGTAACTTTTGCTGCTTAAGTAGCGGTGGAGAGATTTGAAACCACCAAACCAAGGCTTTTTGCTCGAAGTTGCGCAGTGTCAGTGGTAGAAAGGATGAATCTTAACAGAAACAGTAAAGATTCTGTTAAAGCTGCACACTTTAACAGATTTATTTTTGGAAACAGAGAAGAACAAAGGTCATGTTGTATACTTTCAAATTGGTAGCATTACCCGACAAAATTAAATGCATTTCTCATTCAATTTTATACTTAATTTCACGCTCAAAGCGTTGATAACAGATTAAGAATGGGCCTCAGTGCATATTTCCTTGGTTAGTTTTGATGCAACACATTGTGTCCTATCTTTATGTTGCTTTTGCAGTAGAATTGGAAATGCCTTAGATTACTAAACTGTCCCAGATTACTAAACAACCTCAAACAACATATTAACCCCACTGCCTCCTACTCATCCACAGATTGTTTGAGGTTTTAGCTTCACTGTGGGATTAGTTTATGTAATCAGTCTCTTGTGACTCATCGTGAATGCCTCCCCCGTTTGCCGTGGGCTTATCTAACTCATATGGATATTTGGGCACCTTTTTTACCTCAGCTCACTTTCAACTATTGGAAACGATAGATGTGAATGACCAATCAAAATCATTTCTTTGATCAAACTAAAATTAGGGATGCATTGCAAGCAAAACAAAAACACAGCCTGTGCAGCTACACTCATTGTTTAACATTTAGACATTATTTATCACTGATTTCAAATAAATATATAACATGCATACTAAATGCAGTTTCTGCCAAACCACAGTGGGGCCATAAGAACCTTGGACAGCCTGGATCTATATTTATACTTTTTCAATAGATTATATTGATGAGGCCAGGGAGATATACAGTATGTTTAGTCAGTAATCAATCAGCAATAACATATATTGTAGAACGCAGGCATAATGTATGACTACCTTCTACTTTCCAAATACTCTGGGGGTTTTTCTCTTTGTTGTGTGACCTTGCTCAAGTACACAGGAATTTTTTTTCCAGTATCTGTTTTACAAATAAGGTCACATACAGTTAGTAAGCCATGAAAGCATACAGATTAATATCTGCTACGTATTAACATATGGTCACAGCTCAGATTGGATTCTGTAGAAAATGAAATACACACCAATTGTCAGCAAACTTCGGTGCCTGCTCTCGCTCAGAGCTTTGCGTGGAGGCAAATGAAATGCAATTGCTTTTTGATTTGCCACAGTAAACATAATGACACTTTTATTGTTAGATAATAGAAACCTTGCATTTTCTTTATCGTTTCCCTTCCAGGTGTTTGTGTTTTTTTTAAGCAAAGCTTTTTAACCACAGTGCGTTGTCATTATCTTCAACGGCACATTCCTGTTTTTCAATAATTTCCTCATACCTTGCATGGTTTAATGGCGGGCTTAATGAGCTGTGGCTTGCGTGTGGAAGGACATCTCATTGTGTTAATGAACCATGAAAAGGGCAAGCACAAATCATTGTGTGAACTGTTTTGATAATCAGTTTGGTGTCAGACACAGCCCCTCTACCAAAAATCAGCTCTATCAATCAGCACAGATGCTGAACATTTCATTAAGGGTGTTTTCACACCTGTGCTTTATAGTGCCGGCTAAATCGGACTCGTTTATTTCCCCCCTTGGTGGGATTTGTTCGTGCTGGTGTGAACACAGTAATCACACTCAAGTGCAGACCAGAACAACCACACCAAGACTCCTTTAGAGGAATTGGCCTCCGTCTAGTCCCAAACGAACTCTAGCACAGTCCGCTTGTGGTGCTACTGTGATCCGTTCTCGATCTGACCCCGACTACCGGGTGTACTCTACAGGTTTGAGCTACTGGGCTCCTGTATCCGAGTGTGAATTGCTTTCTAGAAAGCTGCAGAGCATGCAAACTGGAACAGCCTTCATTTCTCTCCAGATTGAATTGTATTGCACTGTTTCTCCCTCTCTAGTCCTGAAGTCAGGAACTTCTTCCCCTCTGCATATTCTTTCTGCTTCCCCAGACACAACTGAGTGGTGAACTTTCTCATGTGGTTTGCAGTGAAGCCTGCATTTTTTTCTGCGTGAAATGAAACCAAATCAAGGAGAACACAAAGTTTAGAAACTCATCAACTGATTCAGACCAGACCAAATAAACTATAGGTTTGAAAACGCCATAAGACAAGTTAATGTCTACTGGACCAGCAACCAATTGACTCTGACCTTCTTCCTTCTGCATGTCTACTACTATACCTCTCCAGCTCTTACTGTGTCTGTGTGCTACCAAGCAGATGCTTTCAAGGCTTGATTAGCCATAGTTTTTCTGTTGCAATATTCTATCAACAGTTTATTTAAATAACCTACTCAATTTTTAGCCTTATTTTCCAATATGTTATTGTTGGACACTGAATGGCTGTCGTTTTTATGAGGTTGGTGGACTGTGTAAAATTATGGAAATCTTTTTCCCCATCAAAGTTTAATATGTTTTTTCTTTGCTAACATTTTCTCATTACCGCTAATATAGTATTTCATTTAGCTGGTACCTAGCTTTAGTATCAGGGGATCTCCAAATCCTCCTTACGAGAATGTTTTTATCAAATTACATGTGGTTCAAGCAATAGTTCAGAACTTCTGGGGACATTTCACTCAAAACAATTTTTTTTTTAAATGTCTAATAGTATGGGCCAACAGATTATGCCACCTACAGGGCCACACAATTATCATGGCTCAATAAAGCATTAGTGTTGTTGCCTCAGTGATTACTACAGGTCCATCACCATTCAGCACCATTTTATGGTTGAAAGTAGTTAAAACATTGTGTAATTCATTTTCCTTTGTGTCAAAAAATTAATCCCGATTAGACATAAAATCTTACTTTTGAAAATAAAATATTCATTTATTTGCCCTCTATTCCATTGTTATGTACCAATTCAGCCATTTGTTTCCAACAGTATTTTATATTGCAGCCTGTGGCAACATGAAAGTAGACTTTGCCTGACCTACACCACTTGTCAGCATGGTGACATATGACAGGCAGGTTTTGTCTCCTTCTTCTTCATGTCCTCTGAAAATTTCACTCAGCCTTCATCCTCAGAGCTCCAAGGTCATCCTTAGATGTGTATCAGTAGCCCTGGCAGACCCACACACTGCTCTCCCATCATCCCTTCTCTCTGTCTGCCTAACCTCCTGGGCAGAAAAAAAAAACTGTCTACTGTATGTCTGCTGCAAAAACCCGTAGTTCACCCTCTTTCAATATGCACACCCACAACCACATTTATAGATAAGCATAATGCAGGATCTCACTCTCTCTCTCTCTCTGGTAAATCTTAATAAACATTTTGTTTTCAAAATCAAAAAAATCTCTCTCTCTCTTTTACATCTACACTCACTGGCAGAAGCACATCAGGTGGACCGATGAAAATCTGAGGAACAAGGAACAACAGGAACAAGGTGTCTGAGTCTGCTCAGACAGATGTTTTGTGTTGACCTTCAGTGATAATGGATGAGAAGTAATGGAAAAAAGTGATATCCAGGCAGGAAACATTGCTTGATGTTTGTCATGGTCACCAAAGACGAGGACTGGTTTGATGGCTTTATGTGCCATGCACCTGAGAACTATTGAGGCTGAATAGCGGCGTATCAGGGAGGTCATTTTTTAACTTCCTGCATGCCTTTGCCTTAACATAACATTAATTGGCTCACAGGAGCATATGTCAAGCATGGTGGCTATTAATAAGATTGGGTAGTTTTAATTCAAGAAGACTAGCCATCACCAATTTTTATGTTACGCTATGGTGTCAACATTATTTCCATGCAGTCTAACGTTAGCTAGCATACTTGTCATTCCAGATCCCCCTCTTACCGTGGTAATGACGTTATGGCTCTGGGACTGCTCATGTAACATTTCTAACATTATCACTTTGCTGATGATAAAGTTTCAACTCAAAACTAATGTGAGCCACTGATGTATTTTATGCTAATATATTATTGGCAAGGCCATAACTGTCATAGTCGCAACATAATTAAACTATTTGCTTTTGGATTTGTTTTGTAACACAACACTATTTCATCAGACAACATCCAGCTGAAATGGACATTGAGCTAAAATGGGCCTACATTGTTCCATCAGCCTCATTATGTTGCTTTGTGATGTGATTGTGAAATCAATTTATATGGCTTTTATATGTTGTCAACTAAATATCTTTGGGGTTTTCAAGTTAAGCCACACAAAAACAAGAGATATGAAAATGTTACCTTGGGCTTTATTGAAAATTGTTTTGATATTTTGTTATTTGATGAACAGTGAATCAAAAAAAATCTGCAAATTAGTCAATAATGAATTTCTTTTATATAGTTGCAGTCCTATCAAAGACCAGGATTTGCAATAACCATACTTTTTTAGATAGCCAGGATAGCTTTAAAGTTGCCTTTAGTCCTTGTCACTTTCTTGGAAGCTTCTAGAGATGATGAGTACCTTGTATCATAGTCCATTATCCTGCTGAAAGTCTCCTTTTGGAAAAGGGTAGACTGTGGCCATGAAGGGATGAGGAGCAGCTAAGAATTGTGTAGCATTTAAATGATGCTGAGTTGGCATTATGTGGCTTAAATGTGAGCCAAGAAACAGGAATTACACCAACATCTCTAGTTTGTTCCTCCAGCATACACTTGGATAGATCCAGGACACAACACATTCCCACTCTACCATCAGCCTAAAATACGTTCAGCAGGCTCAAACATGGAAAAGGTTGTCCACTATGCAATCGTTTAGGTGTAGTGAACATTGCCTTTGAACCCTTTGCAGCCTAATTTCCTTCTTATTGTATAAGTAAACAGCAGTGGAACATTGTAGAGTCTTTGGGTGCAACAATCGCACATTTTCAAGGTTAAGATGTGGCACATCATAGAAATAGTCTCCTTCACCGCACTGTTGTGCTTTACATTTGTTCACATACTTCACCCCTCTGTTAGCCTTAACGACTCCTGCAACTTTCCTTTGGTCTCTGGTACTGACCAGATGTTTTAACCTACAAAAAAGCGACTGACTGCATATTGCTCTTGACTATTTCAGTTGCGTTAGACTCTAGATGGTCTGTTGCACAAGCATCTCAGGTGGGAGGCAGTGGTGAGATTTGGCACCAATATGCCTCCTATACTTCTGGTAAATCAAACAGTTCTGAGCTCTTGCTCCATTTTTTTTTTATGCAAAAACTCTCTCTCAAAGATATAAACCTCAGAAACCAGACAGATATTAACAGAATGCACCTTCTTGAGCCGCAGAGACTGAAAAGAAGGCAGAGCATTTGACAATGATAACCATCTGGAAGAGAAAGTGTAAATGTCAACAGTATTACAACCACACGATCGTATCAGTCAGATATCAGAGAGCTGATATGTGTCAGTGATCTGTGATCCCCCTGTGGGAGTCACATATTCTTCCCTGGGTTCGCCTCCTCAAATCCCACAAAGACTCATTTTCGACATTAGAGTGACTGAATGTCACAACACTGTGTGCTGCTCGCAAACACCAAACACTTGCATCGCTCAAATCTCAGTCAATTAATAGGGAAGACTTCCAACAGCACACACACGAAGCCAACAGCAACTTATAGTTACACCTGCAGGCATCTCTCTGAAGAATTAGGTTGAATCAGATGTAAAAAGAATGTGTTTATCTATAAATATACATCTTTACATGTAACTATTAATACCTAAGTAGATTCATGATGTACATGATATATGATAGAGATGAATTTGTAAAAATGTGACACTTTGTGATTCAAAGCTGATTTAATACACTGGGATACAAATCACATCCAATGTAACCATAGATTTAACATGGTTTTATATTTATGTATATTGTAAAATTATACATGAATTGAAATTCAACAGTTCAACTGAACATTAATTAGAATATTGACTGAAGTTTGCTGAATAAAAACAGACAAACAATATTTCCTCGCTTTTTCTTTGATTTAAGTTATACATTTTCCCAAACTATTGTATGGACAGGACAAAAATTTCCCTGTGGTAAACAACGGGATTAAATACAAATTGAGAATTACACACGCTCCATCAGTATCATCGCAGAACAAACACGTTGTCTTTATTGTTGAACTAATTGATGATTTTTAACTTATATATGCATCCATTATCCATGCAAGTCTGGAATATGTACGTTAATATATCTTGTTTATAGATGCTTTAAAATTGACCCAGTACGCTGGAAAAAATGAAAAAAAAATTAGCCTGTAAGCAAGAGTGAGAAAAATGTTAGAAAACGATGTTAATATCAGGAAGTATCTATGAATTAAAGTCATAGATCAGTCACGTGCATGTTGTGGGAATATTTTTTAATTTAACGATCATATAATTAATTTTATAGTCAGAATAATTATGTTTATATGCAGCAGAAGCCTCCTTTCACCCCAGATATATATAAACTATTGATATTGTTTATATATATATATTAACATATATATTCTCATTACTATTTCAGTGAAACTTTAACTGCAGGAATTGGTTTGCATGTTATTTTCATAATGGCCTGCTGTATAACAAAACACAGGGTAGTAAAGTTGCTGGCACTGCAAACTACTATTTAAAATTGAGCTTTCTAATATATTCGGTGCTTGTGGTACAAAAAGTGACTCTTAAATATTTTTTAAATAAATTGTCTTCATGCTGCTAGTTGTTTTGGATAGCAAGTAAAATTATTTTTCCAGCATGTGTTGTGGATACTTCATAGTACCATCACGTGCATGTTCTCCTGATGGAAAACAATAGGACTTTGAAATCAGAAAGGGTTGGAAATATTTTATCATTTTAGGTTTTGATGAAGAATAATAGTAGGTTTCAGCCTTAATAGTGAACCATTTGTCAACTGAGCAAACAGTAGATTGTGGCACTGAGCAGCCCAGCAGAGTAGGAGCCTTATTAAAGTAAACTAAAGTTTTATACTTCTTCTTGGAGCAGGAGAAAGGGTTTCCATCACAGGCCAAAATTCTCAAAATGCTTCCAATGAATGAATTACTGTATTGCGTAGCACACATGCTACTACCGAATCATTTGGCACACAGTCGATTTTTTTTGTGTGTGTGGTTACTGCAACAGGTTTTCTTTATTACTTTTCAATTATGTTTGAGGGTTTAAGGCTGTGAGAGAGACATTTCAGAGTAGCAGATCAATTTTTTTTTTAAAAGACCTGAATAAAAGAATGTTGTCTTAGTGTACATTTTTTCACGTCCGCCAAAGGCATTAAAGGAAAAATAATGAAACAAATGCTCTGTAAGACTATAGTGTAGGATGACTCAACAACCAGTCTCCCCATGCCTTGTATTTAAATTATTATCTTAAATGAGAAGCATCAGAGGGGCGACGCATACCCAGTGCGCATTGTGTACACTCCAATCAGGAAAAGCTAATATTTTATATTGTAATGATGCCCTGTGACCATGTAAGTAGTTCAATATCATGAGAAATGTATGTTATTTGCGTGAACGTGAAATGGGTATCTTCGGACATTTACTCACCAGTCATTGTTCCATCAAACACAACAGGCACATTTTCTGACTCAAACACACATTTAAGTTGAGTAAACAAAGAAATATGCTATCAAAATCTTTGGCCAAATATTGGAGCTGAACATTTATTGTCGAAATGTGTTTACTTTGGCAAACACAACACAGTGGAGCTGAATAAGTGTAATCAAAGTAATGCCTCATTGACCTCAACGTTTGGTCTGAAATTTATTTCATTGCCACTCATAAACACTTTCTTGCAACGTGAGAGTGAAATAAAGGCAAAGTTAATGTTGTGGGTGGGTTTGGAGCAATTAAATTCTCCATTAAACCTTGTGTTGAAAGTGTCTATTATCTCTCCAATTGCTTTTTTAATGTTTTTGAAAGCAACCTTGATATTGGCTTTATTATTCGTTTCCTTGATATGGCACTGCAGAGGTTTTATTACATTTCACATACCTGCTAGTAAAAGAACCTGTGAGTAATTCTTCAGTCAGTTTAGAAATTTACATTCAAATTCACATTGAAACCATATGAACAGTATCTTGAATTTAGTGTTGGTTATAAGCTTCATCGCCACATAATCAAGGAAATCTGTATTAAAGACAAGTTTAATGTTTTTTGAAATGATTTGATTAAAAGAAATATATTAAGATAAGATAAGAGAAGATATACCTTTATTCGTCCCACAATGGGGAAATTCGGGCGTTACAGCAGCAAAGTGGAAGGAAGAATATATAAGAAATTTACAAAAAAGGGTTAGTATGTACAAAACTTAACAAAAAAATAACATTAAATAAAAAAACACCAAAGGTATATAAATGCTATACACAGAGCAGTAGCAATAGTTGCACATGGGATATTAAAAAATATTAAATATAAATATTTCACAGTTAGTTGTTGCACTTTAAGTGTATCTGTGAATTATTTGAGAGTGGTTGAGTCCTGTGTGTGTTTGTGTGTGTCCTATTTAGAGCAGTGCTGGTTGTACAGCCTCACAGCATCAGGAAGGAAGGACCTGTGGTACCGCTCCTTCACATACTTAGGGGGAAGGAGCCGGTCACTGAAGGAGCTGTTCAGTGCAGAGACAGTGTCCTGCATGGGGTGGGAGTCATTGTCCATCACTGATGACAGCTTTGCTACCATCCCCCTCTCTCCCAGCCCCTGCACTGTGTCAAGGGGGCACCCTAGGACTGAGCTGGCCTTCCTGATCAGTCTGTCTAATCTCCTCCTGTCAGCTGTTGACAAGCTGCTGCTCCAGCAGACCACTCCCTAGAAAATGGCTGATGCCACCACAGTGTCAAAGAAGGTCTTGAGGAGCGCCCCCTGCACTCCAAAGGACCTGAGTCTCCTGAGCAGGTACAGTCTGCTCTGGCCCTTTTGTACAGTGCCATGGTGTTGTCTGTCCAGTCCAGTTTATTGTTCAGGTGAACACCCAGGTACTTATAAGAGTCCACTCTCTCTATGTCCTTTCCCTGGATGTACACCGGTGTTGTGGGGGGGGGGGGGCTCCTTGGTTTTACCCGCGTTGATCTGGAGGCAGTTCCACTGGCACCAGTCCACAAAGTCCTGAGTCAGTTCTCTGTACTCCCTGGCAGAGTTGTCAGAGAACTTCTGCAGATGGCAGGTGGCTGTGCCGTACGTGAAGTCTGCAGTGTACAGGGTGAACAGGAAGGGAGCCAAGACTGTTCCCTGTGGCGCTCCTGTGCTACAGACTATTGTATCATAGAGACAGTCCCGTGTTCTCCCATACTGGCTCCAGCTTGTCCCCCAGGAGCACCGGCTGGATGGTGTTGAAGGCACTGGAGAAATCAAAGAACATGATTCTCACAGTGCTTCCAGGCTTCTCCAGCTGAGAAATTATACAGGTTAATTATTGTAATATTGTGTTGTGGTAACCTTTCCTTAAGATGAACCATAGCTTAGCTTGTTGCAGTAAGTTTTCAATGCAAAAATTTAAATTCTCAAAGAAAAACACATTTAGATGCAATTGTTCACCAGGGTGAGTCCCTTAAACTTTTTAGCCCTTCAAAAATGTATTGGATAAATGTTTCCATGCTACATCACTTGAGAATATATGAAGGAAAATCAACTGTTTTAGGGCTCTCACATGCTTATTTAAATCACAATTTATTTTAGCAGTGCAAGAATTCTCCAGGTCAATTATTTTTAAAGACTTAGAAAAAACAAATCTACTAGAATCAGGACTTTCCTCATTCTATGTAAACTGTCAACTTGATTGTCCCAAAGTGAATAAATCTGTAAAAAATAAATGAATTGGTATTCTAGGTTTACAAATATCATAATTTGCACCTATGCCTCCAATATTGAAAACTGGACCTTTTTGCTAAAACGTGAAGCAGTATAAGTTGAACATGTTATTTGATAACAGCATTCTCTGTCGGGAAAGAGGCAGCGATTGTCCACCAAAGTGCTTCCTGTCCCACAGTCACAGATATCCTCATCACATCATGCATCTAATCCAATTACTACATTTCAGTTGAGAGTTAACAATCTGGAGTTGGATTACCAGCATGATGAAATCACTAAAATGTCTCTATAAATGATAATAAGCCTCATAATTTTAATGGGCCCTACTCAGGCTTAGTAAGATTTCAGTGATTGCCAAATGTCCTTTTGTTTCATTTGTCTATGTATACTGGTAAGCCAAATATCATACAACTTGCAATGTCAAAACAGCAAACATGCTCTTCTATCTATCTGTCTATCTATCTATCTATCTATCTATCTATCTGTCTGTCTGTCTGTCTGTCTGTCTGTCTGTCTGTCGGTTTCTTCTGTAGTATCTTTAATATGCTAATAGTTTTTAAATTCAGATTTTTGGAAATCATATTGAGTCCTCTGCTTGGTGCCTTGTGACTCCTTGGTGTGTGTGTGTGTGTGTGTGTGTGTGTGTGTGTGTGTGTGTGTCATCTATAATCGGTACTGACCTTTCTCTCGCTTTGGTCCCCCAAATTTTTTTTCGTCTGATCAGACTCAGTCCTCAAAAAGAGTCTACAGTAGTATAATTATTAGATGGTGTCTGTTTTTGTTATAGTAAAAAAGGATTTGAGGTTGACAACAACATTTATTATTGATCCATAAGAGTCCACAGTAGGAGAAATGTTTGAAAACCATAAATGTGTGTGATTAGAAACAAATGTAGTGGCTGTAAAGTGGTCATTTTCCCATTGGAGGAGCGTATCCCTGTTAGAGCAGAATCTGAGAGGGCCCACATCCATTATCTCTGGTGCCGTAGAGGTGGAGAAGATTATCTGACTCCTGCAGGTTGAGCTGGCATCCCACAGTTTGCCGACATCAAGATCCATCTCCTAACTGTCGATCAGAGTCTGGCGCTGTCTCCATTAGTACCTTGCGGCAGATGTTTTCCAGCCGCCATCCATTGCTGTAGTGTCACACATCCTTAATTGGGCATGGTGATTATCCAATCACACAATATTAAGTGTCCTATTTGTGGAAATGTGGCTGCTGAAAATGAATAGTTATTGATTAGCAACACTGACATTCAACTAACTCCTTTTCGCACATTAGCCTAGCATTGATTGCTGGCAGCACTTCCTGAGAATCGACCGGATTCCTAATGTGCGGTCCAGGCTTGACCATTAGAACCATCCATTATCACGCTTGCCATCCACAGGCTTGTCACTAAGGCCTGGTGGGAAATTGGCTAGCACACACGATTGTGACTGGGAGGCAGAAGCATATTTAGGTTCTCCAGACTCTGTCAGCAAGCTATTGCATAATTAATTGATTAGAGCCTTTAGTGTGTGGGTTTGTTGCAGCTTAGAATATGTATGAATGATGTTTTATGTGTGTGAGTTTGCCTGTTGTTTTGCATCAGCCCCAATGTGTGCATTTTACAGTATGCATGACGATTGAGGATTAAGCCTTGCCCTTCTTTAAAGTATTTTTTTTTAACTTGAGTAACCTTTCCCTCTTACTTTTTCTATTTTCTTAGGTTGTCACTTGGAAATTAATTGAAAAGGTTTTTCTAACCTACATAGAATATTTATACATTTCATGCTGGGACTTCATATGGATTTGCAGTGGTCACGGCCGGATTAACCTTTCAGGGGGCCCAAGGGCGAAAATCTGTTGTAGAGCACCTATTGAACCCCCACCCACCCTCTGTGCACACGGCAGACAGTATTTGACAGCTTCCTTCTTCTATTTATGCCCGTGCTGGAATAAAACCACCTGGCCCCAGTTTTTCTTTGTATAAATTAGCCTTTGGAAATTTGTCCCAAAGTTTTGAGGACAGTCAATGCTACTTTGCAATGAGATACTTTGTCACAATACCAAAGAAAAGCAACTGGTGAATCTTTGCGCAGTGCAACCTCAAAAAACTTAAAAAGCTTTAATAGAGCAGTCAGTCAATAATCAGCCTCTTCCAATCGCTATGGAGGAATGCACCTTGTTGCTTTAACACTGATCCACTGTCAAAAATGCTTTGTAGAGGCATTTTTCATGCACAATACATGTGACAAATACATTGTATTCCCTGTTTAACAGCAAAATCCACTCTGTGTTATGCCAATTGGATGTTTTTAAAGTGAAACTGCAGCAGTAGGAAATGTCCAGTTTGCATTGGTCGTGATATGAGTGTAGAAGGGTAAACAATTAGACTGATATCAGTGAGCTTTAATTAAGAACAGTAACGTTGAATAACATACTGCATTGTTTCCTGTTAATCCTCTGGGCGTGTGGAGACTATTTGAATCCAGGTGGAAACAGTAGACTAACAATGATAACCACTTTAAAGAAAGTTAATTACAGAATGTTAATACATTGAGAAAAAAAATGCCAACCATAAAAAGTATCAAGAACAAAGTTTTACTTCATTGAAAATCTTGAGGATTATTGGTTTGAACACAACTTTATTTGACATGCAGTGAATCTGTATTTTAACTTTACTATTGGGGACAATATCTATATTTTGGGGATTTTCTAAGTAGAACTTAAAGAAACATTTATTATCATATTACCTTCAGAATTTTTTTTTTTCTTCTTCTTTACATGTTTCTATCAAACTCCTTGCATTGCTGGGTTATTCTCATTCTCTCTGCTTCCTCAGCCTTCTATCTGAATAGAGACCCAGTCAGCTGTGTGCAGCCCGATTTCATTGCTCATACTGATTGTCCGCACAAGTAATTTCTTTATGTTCTGCATTTATGGGTAACCTGGGCTTGCTGGGGTCCAAAGTTTAGGGGACATCTATCATTGTAACAGAGGTAGGCAGTTTAATAACGCTGCTGTGGACTCCTGAGAAAAGCCAGGCATTTATTAAATGTAACGTGCGCAATGTTGGGGGGCTGACAGATGGCCCGGGCAGGAAAAATGATGTCCTGTTTCCTCCACCTGCTGAATTCATGTGGGACAGAAGCCTGGGAAGGAACGTGCCACCATAAAACTCTCAGTACAGATTATAATGGAAATATACAGTAAATTAAGATTTCAACTCTTCGTGTCTTTGTGTACGTATTTCACATATTTTGTTATCATTCTTTTAATGTTATAAACCTCTTACTGAAGCCTTCATTTGTAGATACATTCAATAACCTTGTAATTTAGATAAGAAACATTCTGTCGCAATCTATTCTTCCAGTTACTCAGGATGTTTTTGTTACACCTGATAAGGCCGAAACCTCAACTTTATGGTTCCCAAGGGGGGAGTTTGTGTTACAGCTATGTGAAACACATAACACAAACAGGCAAAGTATCGTAAAAATATGTCAAGCATGTATGTGCTGAAATCAGCCACACAAGCTCCCGTTAAACAAAGTATACAGCCATGACAGCACAACACCAAGTCTGTGTGCATCCTGTCTACATCATCATCATCACCATCATGGCCCACCATTATTACATGGAAGAGTGATCGTCAGCTGATTAATCTTGACCTTTTGCCATTCTATTATATCCTTATATTGAGCATGAAATTATCATTTTTCTCGGCAACAAATCAGCAGTCGTTTGGACAAAACACTGATCCATTTTACAGTCATCATAATTTGTAGTCCTTTTTGCACTAGTTTTTGTATCTCTGTACAATATTGGTTTATTTTGAGTGTTGCATTGCACGTGGCCAGGTAATAATCTCCAAATATTCCAACGGAGGGTCAGGGCCCTCATACAATGTGCAGAGTCCATGATTATAACAGTAGTCAAGTTACTATGAGTGTCAAACAATTTGAACATCCTGAAAACAGAGAATATGTGAAGAACATGCAGGCAGCACCAGATTCATCTTTCTAGAGCATATTCATTAATGAAACAGGAGGGTTTAAAAAAAGAAAAAAGGTGTCTTCTGCAACTCAGTGCTTCCCAAAACAGCAAAGGTGTTTATGCTTTGCCTTGCTTATAAATATTTCAAATGAAGTGAAAGAGGCCTTTCAACACAAATCTTCATCCTGATATACAAAGATTGCACAAAACAAAGTTTAAGCACTCAAGAGTTCCTTTGACATTTCATTTCATTTAGTGTTCTCCGATATTTGGTGATAGGTTTGGATCTTATGCATAAAATATACTGCATGTTAGCACAGTCCACAGGGCATTTGTCAAGATTTACAGAGTGTTGCTCCAGAATACTTGCTTCCTCTGTGTGCTGGTGGTGTACACCACTTCTCATTGATGCTCCTTATTGCGTGAAAAGTTTGCTGTGGCAAGAAGCCCGCTTGTAATTCATGCATATTGGATGAGACATGCAGCAGATGAGCCTGGGCCCTCCAGTCATGCCTAGCATTAATTAAATATCAATTGGCCCTGCTTCCGTACCTCATTTCATGCCACATTCACACCTTGTCTAGGCTCGTTGAGGAAGAGGTAAAATGAAAGATGTGGCCTTGCAGCATCTCACATTTGGTAGCACTGTTTGGTTCGAGCATCACGGTCACATCAATATGAATTCTGACTTGATTTCTATCGGGAATGCACAAGAAAAACTTGTGAACAGAGTTGGAATGAAACCTGAACTTAGTAATACTTTCTACTGAAGGGGAGAAAATATTGCAAATCATTACAGCTGATTACTTGTTTGGAGCCTTCGTCTGTTGATAAAATAGAAAAACTGCATCAGATGTAAGCAAAAATAATCTTTGATATGAATGATTACATCGTACAATGAAATAATAATTTTAAAAGCATTCTGCATAGGTGCTTAGTGACTGGAGGTACAGTGGTTAGTACTGTTTCCTCACAGTAAGAAGGTTCTCTGTTCTCTGGAGTTTGCATGTTCTCCCTGTGTTTGCGTGGGTTTTCTAAGATTTCCTCCGACAGTCCACAAACAGGCATCTTAAGTTAATTGGAGCCTCTCAATTGCAAGTGACAGGTGGTTTGTCTCTGGATGATGGTCCAGTGATACACCCACATGTTTGAGAAGTTTCACCTGCAGAAACTCTTCACGTTTCTTTATATAGTCGAGGTATAAATGTCTACCGTACATTATGAACTCAATCAAACCAACACAACTACCATTAACTGCAGTATCCCCGTAATCATATACAGATAAAGTGTCTGTAACTCTCTCAACGGATCTTACACTGATATTCATCAGACCTTCACAGTTTCTGTTTATATACGTATTCCTGTGGTACCTCTCTTTTCAATACAGCATAATTAATTTGTTTATTTAAATCAGAATTTGAAAGGTTTGAAGAGAAACTTTCTTAAAAACAAGAAAAAAAAACATGTTTTCCTTTCATTTTAGCAGTTTATTTTCTTTCGTGTCAAAATCTACCCCAGGTTTTTAAATTAAATAAAGCAGAGACCGCATGCGAGAATACTTCAACAAGTGTATTTTAAAGTCAGCCATCAGTTTTTCACACTGTTCCTGTGGTCTATTTTGTTCTTTCAATCTTTTTTTCTCCAAAATAGAAGAAAAATCTTAGATACATTGTGTGTTTAAGATGTTCACAGCTCAGATTTCTCAAATAAGTATCAGTGTACGTAGGCAGCGTATTTTGGTATAATCTTTATGTGAGCTCATCTTGGAGATTTTTAGGGACACATAAATATAACATTTACAATGGTGTTGACTTCTGAAAGAACATATTGCACACAATTCTTCATTATTAGCTACATTTGATTAAAAAAATGAATGTTGAGGAACTCCCAATTTTCCTTTTTAAAGAGTTAAATTGTGATCTTAATAGATCATTAATATTTCAAATGTCTGAATCTGTTTGTTAAGCTGGTTTATCCTCAAAACGTAAAATAAAAAAAAGTCATTGTCAACTAAATAAATAAAGTTAATTGATATTGTGCATTAAAACGATGGAACTACTTTGCTCCACGGAGCTGTACAAAACTACTCATATCGTAATGTATATACAGTATCTTCCTGGAGGTTGATTGTGTAGCTTGTGGATTTCCCTGACAGTAAACTGAAATCATCCTATCCATCCATTATCTATACTGCTTTATCCTTTCGAGGGTCGCGGGGCGGCTGGAGGAAATCCCAGCTGACAGTGGGCGACAGGACAGGAGTAAACTGACGTATGATGTATTTTAAAATATTTTTTTATTTTAACACCAGTGCTCAAATAAGACATGTACAGTATATTTGACCAGCCTTGGATTTGAGCGTATCATCAGGAACAGACTTGCTACTCACTTCGCTAACGCTTAATAGGAAGTCAGTCGCACTCTTCACCTTTGATGATGTCTAAGGGATTCCCTTAATCCTCGGAGGGCAGGGTGGAGGGCACTTTCTCCCTGCTGAGGGGATGAGGCCACTTAATGGATCACAAAGTTAATCAACCGTAGGGAGAGCCTGACGGATCTGGAGGAATAGGTTGACTTATTAGACTAGAGTCACACACACACACACACACACACTCACACACAGTGTTCGGAGTAACGGACTACATGATTTATTTATTCAGAATACGAAATGTGAGTTATTATATTGAGTTAGTTAGCTACAGTTAGACTTTGAATAGCCTAGGTTGTAATCACAATACAGTTACATTATTAACATCAATCAATCATATAAAGGGATTACTTTTTTAAAGTCTGCATTATTAACGCTGAGATTTAAAAGTAGTAGTAGTTCATCAAAATAGGGTTGCTTCTGGTTTCAAAGAACCAAGATGGCGCTGGCAGAAATGCTTTAGACTTCAAAACAGCAGTTCACAAACTAATGGAAGGGAAAATTGCAAGGCAACAAGTTGAAAACAAAATGTCCTTTAGAACAGTAAATACACACGGAAAGGAAAGGAAAAATTGGGTCTTGATTATTTTTACCAGACTATACATCAACATAATTCCTGGGTTCAGGCTACTTAGGCCTTAATTATAGAATAACTAATTATACTTCATTATAATATAACACAACGTTAAAGACAATTAATCCCACATATTGGAAATGCATTACTCACTTTGAACAATATAATTGAATGCCTTTTCAATAACACTTAAGGGCAAAAAAAATATTTAGCCTACCTATTTGCTTCAGTGAGGGTAGAATATGTATCGTGCAATGCGATTCAACAGCACTGCGAACATTGGCCTTACAGGTGAATGAACCACTCTAAAGGAAGAAAAAAAAAAACCTCAACACAAACTGAACATAATAACCTTCATGAATGTAGAATGTGAAAAAACATATATGTACCCATGGGAAGGCATGGTCACACTCAGTCGAACGTTCTTTTTACATTCTACATTAAGCCTGCAAGACTGGAGTGCCACCACAGAAGACACACTCTTCTGTTTGATAAGTGTTCGGTTCTATTAAAGACCCTGACTTACATGATGGACCTTCGGCCTTCACACTCCATTCTCTGCATCTTACTGAAAGACGATGACCACGTAGTCACTTCAAACTAATTATGTATGCACTTAGTGATCAAGGTTCTGCAATCTTTTTGAGATGCCAGAATAGTCATTCAAATGTGATAAGACCAGAATTGCAATTTGAGTAAATGCATATTTGCATTCAAAGCTTTAGGATTTGCATATGCCTGCCATAATAGTAGCTTAAGTATGGAATGTGTTACCCCATAACACAAAACACACATGGTAGCAACATGAACGCTTCTCTTCTTTGTTCTTCTTCTACTTTGCGTGCTTTAGTATCAACCACCTTGTCTGTCTTTGTTGGGTCATACATGAATTCCCTCCTGAGACTGTTCACCTAGGAAAAGTGACAGCATTTGTCTTTTGTCCCGATGTCTGACAAATCATGTTTCAATTTACTCCACAATAACCTGACTCTCGTCTGTTGGGAACAAATGTGGAGGTGGTGAGATGAAGTTATATCGCTGCAGAATCTCACGGGACGGAGTAGCACTGTTTGGAACTGTCTCCTCCACCTCATGGGAAATATTCCCGGACGGTTCCTGTTAAACAGGACGAGGTAAACACAGAGTATATGGCTGGACCATGGCTGGTGAATGTGTTTTCAAGGACAACGTTGAAAAATGTTAATGTCAAAATATGGCAAATAAAATATTCATGGTGTCATCACATCATATTTGCATTCTGCCTGTTACAGACCTTTGCACATCGGCTCAATCGGACATTACACTTTGTACAAAGGAGGTGGCAGCGGGACTTCTGTTTAATGTCTGGTTCAACTGATTCCTACACTTTGGGTTCACAGACACAGCTCCTCTGTTGGCTGACTTGAAAAGTTCAGGGTGGCGACAAAGCATCTGACTTTAGCTGAGAAAGCACCCTGTGCTTGTACTGTTTTCAACCAACATTCATTGTTGCTTTATTTCAAACACGACTCCAGTCGTTTATAAATTTCACTCAGTATTTTTTATTGAATATAACCACAACCGATTTCTGACCCTAACTTAAGTAGCTTTTATGCATAAACTTAACTAAACATAAACACAGTGGAAACATATTAAACAACAGTCATTTGATGATTTGAATAGTCTTCATATACATTCAAACAACTTTTGCAGACAAACTGAGTCATAGTACTTGTATGGTCTTGAGATCAGAAGATGCACGTGTGTCTAGTTGAAGGCAATGAAGTGATTTTTGTCGTTGAGTGTGGAGAACATGTTTTCAGCATAATTTCTGCGGTCAGTGGTTCCCATCAGAATTAGTGACGGTTCTGGTTTGTTTTTCAACACATGAACTTCTTTTGTGAGTTGGCCAGCACTAGCTTGTTCAATTTGTTTTCATCTATTGAAAAAAAAAATTGTTTATAACATTCAGAGCTATCTAAAAAAAAATTTTTTTAAAATACGCCATGGCGTGGATTGCCCACGAAGTTCTTTGATTTTTGTTTACAGACTCTAAGCTTTTCTTTTAGCTTTGAAATGCTGTCATCATTCTCTTGAATTCTCCAAATAAATGCTACGGAGGAAGGTCCATGCCAAACACACAGACCAGTTTTGCTTTGATTATTTGCTTCTGCCCTCACTGAGCATAATTATAAATTTTAAGTTAGTTTTTTTCCATTTCTCTGATGTTTCTGCTGTTTGTCGTAATCCACAAAACCAACAGTTGCATTGAAATAACATTTTCTCGTCTTGCTTTCCTTCTTTCTTTAATTAATTCATCACAATTACAAGGCCAACATATTTTGAAATAAGAGACTTTTGTTTGTCGTATTCCTAAGACAGACTATTTTTATTTGACATAAAACATCATCATGGCTTCAGTTTCCAAACACAGGGTTCAAAATTGTTACCATCAGTGTGTCCTCTAGTATTGATCTACCTATCGCCAATTAATAACCTGTCTGAAAAGAGGACGTGCGGACTCCAACGAAGCCCTTGCTGTTTTGTAGCCTCCTCGCTCCGGAGCAGCTCCTACAAGATCTTCATCTTCAGCGAGGCGCATAAGCAGTTCCACAGCTGGTCTGATGAATTTGGGCCAAGCCTTTTTGGTGTGCGATCCTTGGGAATAATGCTCCGTGCTGCTTATGTTTATTTAAAGGTTATTGGAAGGTTAATAAGAAGAGCCGGAACAGCGGAAACTCAAAAAGCTCATTATGCAAACTGTTTTCGCATAGGGGACTAATAACTGGTTGCGATGCAGTCGTGCTAATTATCACAAGAAGAAAACATTTCGTCGTATATGAAGCCGACATGAGCTGATTACTCACACTGTGAAATAATTTCTGGATCTAGGTGTTTCATCAAAACCTGTTGCGCTAATAGCGTTGAACTTGGCAAAGCAGTATCCTCCTTTGTTAATCAGCTCTTCTCTGACTGCGGGTGCACTTGGGTGTTCACATGATATAAACCGGACCAGCACGTTCCAGTCGGTTGCTGATGCAGCTGACATCATGCTGAGCTCAGCATCTCGGCAGCACATGAAGCTGTGAGGCTGGAACAAAGTGCAGTACGTCCCTCCGATTCTCATCCACAGTGAACAATCCCCACAAATAGAGCCAGATGGGAAATGATACAATTACAAAGAAAACCCCCAAAAAAGCATTCACACATCATCACATGAAACTGCTCTGGAACATGTGATTGATGGTCACGAACAACATCACGCAGCAAATCTAGGGCTAATCCTTGTTTTAATTCAAGCATCCAAAAGTTCATGAAATTGGTTTCAAATGTTAAATATTTCTCTGCCGCATGAAAAAAAATTCAGAAATGAACGTCCTCAGATGTTGTTAAGTAAGTGTTGATCGGCTCCATCGAGACTGTGGGTGTGGATTGATGGGATTTGATTCACATTGGCGTGGCAACATGAGGACACCATCACACAACTCTCATCACGTTTTGACTCGATTGTGGTGAAATTTTGTGTGCAAATGCACAACGACAGCTTGTTCCAACTGAGCCCCCCCCCCCCCCCCCCCCCCCACTTCAGACCAGTGAGAAAAGATCAGAAACAAAACACAAAATACGACAAACCCCACTTTGTGTTCATTGAGGACTCATTTTAGAAGAGGTCAACTGAAAAATGGCTATTCAAGACCGTAAATACCTCCATTAATAGGTAGATACAGATTTCCCCACATGAGAAATAGCTGAATGACCTTGTCCTGTTTATGTGCCGCTAGAGGTGTTTAGTTTGCTGTTGCATGAAGTTGACTGCGTGAGCCTGAACTCTGAGGATGGGAGCTGCTGCCAGTACAGAAAAAGAAGAGGGGGCAGGTTCACAGAGACCTTTACCAGAGCATGTCAATGTGATCAGCCCTGTATGTTTTGTTTTCCTCAGTGAAAAAAGGAACTGTGCATGAAAGATTTAACATCCCCCCCCCCCCCCCCTTTTCTTTTTTTTTTGTTAACACACCCTGACTCAATGTGATACAATATTAACAGGGTTGTTTTGAGCTTGTTTTTGTATCACTTGCTAGGTTTTAAGGGTAGGGTTTTATTTTTTGATTTGTTTTTGTCAGTTCAATTGTTAACATTAGATTTAGGCAATGATAAAATAAAATAGCTTTGGGGATTTTAGGGTGATGCATCACAATCTCCTACTGTAGGTTGCATTCAATTTCCTTTATAGTGGAATGTAGTCATTAGAATGTCCCACAGCCCAAAGAGATGCGTTCTGATTATCAAAATCCAGTGAGATGTGTGTCTGTGTGATGTCGACTCTGTCATCCGATGGTGGACGCAAGGTCATACGAGGACATCCACATACCTTCCAGTTTGTTGAGTGGGTGCCAGTCTGTGCTCCTTCAAGATGAATAACAGAAAGAAGAAGAATATAGAGCCACATTTCGTATGCAATGTGGACATTTCATAACAACTTTTGTATATTACCCAAGACTTGACTCTATTTTTATAATTAAAGGTCATTTGTCAATTTTGTGCCTTTTTATTTTTCAATTCCAGGATATTTTTGCGACTCTCTGCCAGACCAGTTGTGATGTATTGAATTTGCGGGAACGGGTTTTGTCCAAACAGCAGCCTGCTAAGAAAAAGTGTGTACACAGAGCGGATGCAGAGCTCTTGACTTTTCCGAGCTGATTTGTATTCCGCCTGTGTGTGCAACCTGAGAGTGACTGACTGGCGGTCAGAGCCGAGTATTGACTGCTCTGAGGATGTAATAGAGGCTGGGGTGATGGGATCCAGGACATGAACACTCTCACTGTGGCATGTGCAGCAGAGCTATACAGGATATAACCAAGGCACTTAATCATTCTGCTGGCTCCATGCGGAGATGCACCGGGCTCTGTGTTTTAGAATAATGCTTCTGCCTTAAATTAGATTCCATTGATCCGGCTTTTCTCTATAATTGCACAAACAGGATGGATGCCGGTTTTATTGGGGGTCAGACCAGACATTTGGAATACTTTAGCTTTAAGTACAGGGGGCGAATTAAATCAGACAAAAGGCAAGTTGACCTGATTCAAGGTGATTGGACCATCAAGAGATGGTCAGTGGATGTTTATATCGGGGGAGCAAAATGTAGTCTCTGTTTAAGTTATTCAAAACCCTACTGTACAAACTTACTAATCAATGTATTTTGCCCAACAGAGTTATTATTACTCCAATGTTCATCAGTTTAATAATTTAATTTAAATTGCTGAAATGAAGGTCAAGTGAAGTCCTCAGAACGCTGCTTATAGGCAATGGCAACATGAACTCTGGCAAATGTCTGACACTTTTACAACAGCGGGAAAATTTCCAGAAAATTCAGGTGAGGGGTGGCACCTGGGCAGAGCGCCCACACGTTTCGCCGTGAATCTTCCGTGGTATTTCCTACTGTATACTCATGGGCTCACTCATTTTCTGGACGTTGTGCTCAAGGGGCTGGCAGGAAAAGTTCCGGGAAATGTCCGGACTTCATTGCGTGTCCGAAAGCAGCTATAGATGCTGCAGAGGCTAACAATTCTGCAAGCTAGGGAAATGCAAAAAGCATAATGTCAGAAAGAAAAAGATGGGGTCATTGGGAATGTTAACATTTTTTACTAACGTAATAAGAAATTATAAAGACATATGACTAAAATTACAATAAATTAGCGAACCGTCCAACAAAAACTGAACTTCCCTGACCTTCTCTGTTTCTGAAAACATCAGCAGACGTGTCGCAGCATGTGAACTCGTGAAAGGTATTCATGGTCGTGTTGTTCTTAAAAGCGCCATAGAAATGAAGTTTATTATATTATTATTATGACCTATGGGTGAGCATTTGTCCCCTGTTTTGAAAAATGTACGTCTTCAACAATTCTGCCTTTTTAAAAGTGCGTGATCCTTGGTTAATGAATCCCCTTGCACTGAATCAGGTGTTGCACACTCGTATCGCCGCCTCCTCTGGTACAGTAAACACATGACAGCTGAAAAATTCCCATGTGTCACATCTTGATTGTGGCAACATTAAGAAAGAGACGGAGAGAGGTGGCGGATCAATCATCCTAAACTGGCTTTTCATTAAACACTGGAATTGTACAAATGACGTAAATGAACGGGATCGTGCAGAATGACATGATTTTTGTGGATAAAGAGTTGATTTATTCTGTTTTCTCTGGGCGTCTAAATCTAATTGGAAGGGGATGCCGTCTCCAGCACAGAGCTATATTCAATTGTTCTGTTTGAGAATGGGAAGCGCTCAGCCTTCTCTCCAAGAGGTCTCAGGTGGTTTCTCTTCATTTAGCTTCTCTCCTCTGTCGGTCCTGTTTATGTGTAAACAAAACAATTCTGAGGAGAAAAAAAAACAACTGGCTCAGAAATATGCATTGCATTGCATGCAATATGACTTTTTTTATCACACTTATCCTGCTTTCCAAGCTTTATGTCATACATAGATTGGGTTATACGCTGATTATTAAAATTTGCTTTAAGAAGCTTAGCACTGAATTCTGTGCTATATGTTGATGTTTCTGCATGCGAGTGTGTTTATAAGTGTGACTGGGATAATTTTACCCATCCTTTTCCCAAGCTTATGAAGCGAGGGGTTATAAAGTGAAGGGCTCTTGCGGAGCTGTTGGCTCTTCTTGCTGTTGTGGCCTTCTGGAGCAACGGTGCCGGACAAAGATAACGGTTAGCGTTCAGTACGTCCGACGATGTAGCACTTGTTAAGGGGAAATCAGCATAATCAAGACATAATTATATTCAATGGAGACGTGTCAACCGAATACCCCTCCGTCTTAAGCTGGCTGATTTGACGGACAGGACAGAGGACTGATGCATCCGTTTTGACAGAAACATTTTTCTATTTGAGTGGGGGGGGGGGGGGTTACGAGCCCTAACTGACAAGTTGAATGGATACCGAGAGGATGTCAGCATTGTGGAGTTTGTGTCAGGCAACCTCCTACACGCTCCACAATAAAACCAGTTTAAATGTGAGGGGGATTGGCAAAAAAAAAACTGCTGACTACACATCTGCTGTAACACCTCCCCTGAAGGCCTTTACACGAGTTCGTGAGCCTTGACAAGACGAATACAAATGGAGCTTCACTAGCAGATATGAACGTTGGAAATAAGTGACAACTGAGTAGAGAGAAGGTTTTCTGGCAGACACAAGAGGTTTCCTTGGATATCATGTATATGATGTGGATAATGTAAAATATTATCACAATGTACCTAACGATCGAAATTGGTATATTTGGCGACGAAAATTCTCCAGCCTGATTGAATGTGTCGTGAAATCATCCATATATTTCCTCGTGTTTGAGTGTCGCAAGATGCAATTGAACACATATTGCTTCTTCTGCATTAAATCCAGATATCATGAAGGTTAAAATGATGCTTTCCAAAGGTGTTCAACCTAATGGTTGTTTCTATCAAGCATTTTCCAAAAGAAGCAGACAGGGACCCAAATGCAGAGCTGGCCCGTCCAATCGGTGCATGGTTGCAGGTGTAAGAGGGCGAGCTCTCCGTCTCAAATGGTAATACTAATGATTTGTGATCGGTGGCGTGTTTCAGTCCATTTCCTACCCCCAGGCTGTAGCATTCACACTTTCTCTGTCCTACTTTCTACTGTTCAAATTTGTATCTACAAAAGGCAATATCAGCTTTTGCGAAATAGCAGCTGCTACATGCCGAGATGAGCCACTGTGTAAAATGTAGTCAATGCTAAGGAGGCATGAAAAGGGGTAAGGAGGCTGGTGGTGTAGTATTGATATTGGATCCTTATCGAGGATTAAAATATATTCAAAAATCTGAGTAAGACTATTATTTACCTGACTTTATAGAATCTTATTGGCAAAAAATGGATTTGAAAATTGAATCACTTACACTTTATCTGTCTCGCAGCAAACTGAAGAAATGCAAAATATGTCTTCTGCTGTTTTATTCGGGTTCAGTTCTCAGTTTCATGTTTGGTAGCAGGCGGTCTAATAACACTGTCAAATCACGCAGAAATCAATGTGGTTAAATGGTGGTGAAGCTCTCACCCCAGGCAAGTCAACAGCAGGCTGCAGCCTCCGACCTCTCTCACAGTGTGGTTGTTTAGCTACGAAAACAAAGATAACCCCAAAGGAAGCCAATTTATTCAACAATCGTCTGATATTTTGCTGTTTAATATTCGTGTGTCTGGCACCTTTTGTTTATTCAGCTTAATAGACTGACATGATAGAAAATCCTGTATATTTTTCAAATATCCACAAGTGGGAATAAGTTAAGAATATTTGCAAGTACAATTCAAACACTTCCATTTACCAAAGATTTCATTCCTTCAGATGATCAGCGTCAGCTGTCTAGTAACATTCAAATGACATCCAAGCTTTTATCCTATATAACCATAATGTGTTTGGGGGATTGCTTCTCTCATCAAAATCCTCATTGCGGCATAGATTCTTTAATAATTCGCTCAACACCACATCTGTACCACATCTGCATGAGCATTTGAAAATGAGTGTCTTTGACTGAACTATAAATTGAGTCCCTCAAATTTATGTGAAAGTCGCCGGGCGTAGATTTACCCTCTATACATTCTGTTCACACCAAATATTGTTCTGTTTACAATGCATATATTATTTGGGCAAGACATTAGGTCTTATTAGGACATTTAGATGAACCCTAAATTGCCTCTGACCGCTCTTCCGGCAGTGTATGAATGTGTATGAATCATAGAACTAATAAGCGCGGTGAATAGCAGCGCTGTGTGAATGTGTGTGAATGGGTGGGTGGGACTTTCCTGTGAAGCGATTTGCGTGGTCTATATGACTAGAAAACGCTATGTCCCTTCAGCGCATTTACATATTTCCTCGCATTCTTATTTCATGTTATCTCAGTGCCACCTGGACTTTCTGACAGTACACAGTAAATACATGGATACATGTATTGAATTCATTTATCTACTCTACTACTTTTTTTTCCTCACAGTATATTTGATATGATATATTTCACAGTTAAAACTGCCGATCACTAACACTGTTTTTGGCAGCTCATGTTCTCAGCAAATGTGACATGTCTCACTGTCGTCTCACCTTCTGCGCAGTTTGATTTCAACTGTAATACATTTTTTCAGCGTGAAGCTGGAAACAGAAAGTCATATAAAGGACATTTTCAACGTGAGATGCCGCTCCAAAGTCGTAAAGCTGCTGAACCAAAGGAAGTCGTACGTGGCAGCTAATGAAGTTTGACAAACACCGGCTGTTTATAAAAAAAGAAAAGCCTATTACTCACACAGACAACCTGAGGATCTGGACTGGAGCTCTGAAGCTCTCATGGCTGACCCTCTTATAACCACACCAAAGGCACTTCTCCATCACTGTAGCTGTTACGTGTTGTTGTTCTTTTCCTCCTGGTGCAGTTAGTGTGGTATTGATCATTGTTGGTCCAAGTCCTCAGGAATCAGCTTATATTGATTCCACTTCAGTTGTAAGCCTCTCTCTCTAACCTATGTCTCTCTTCAGACCAAACACCTTTTTCAAACACCCTAACCTCACTGCTGAGGGTTTACTGAGACATGTCATTACTGCAGGACATTTCCAGAATCAGTTTTGTGGATTTAAAAAAAAAAAGGGAAAAAAGAGGCAATTATAGCACTTTTCCGCCATAAGCTGTCTCGGACTGAACTTGCCGTGGCCACAGAAGATAGAGGTTTGCTCTTTTGAGTTGTTTTACTGAGGATGTAGTTGGAGATGCATGTCATCTGGACATTTGATATCATCCTTAAAAATAGCCCACTTATAACTAGAAGAATCAGCAGGGAATTTTTGAAACCCCCCAAAAAAGAAAAAGTAAATCTAAATATCTCCAAGAAGTTTTTATGTTTGGCCAAGTTGGAAAAGTTGCTGTTTCACTCAAAGTCAAGTCTGACAAAGAATGGAAAACAGACTTGGCGTATTGATCATGACATACATGAAGCATGATTTTCACTTCCGCTGAAGGGAGGTATAATTAATACGTATAATTAACGTCACTGCCATATTTCCATATATATCTCATATCTAGTTTTCTATATAGGTATTTTCCCGGTTTAAATTTCAACTGTCGCTCTATTCATCATTTTGTACCTCCCCCTTTGCAATGGTTTAATAGCCCCCAACTAGAAAATTAATGAAAGATAATGAAATAATAAAAGATGCATAAAAAGATAACACAATTATGGAAAATATGCTATAAAATAGGCCCCAGAATGGGACTAATAAAGAGGTGCGTCCAGTTGCAGTACAGTCTTTTTAATATTTTTTGTGCTTTTTATTTAATATGTCTTCATACTTAATGCTTTTATTTCATATATTAGCATGTAGCCATACATATTTCTCATTTTTTTTCTCCATCTTTTTTTCATTTTCTGATTTCGCTATTTTAGTCCTATCGATCTAGTCATACAGCAACAAGTATGTAGTGGATCCTGCAATCGGGGAAATGAATTACAGGCTTCTTCTGCCGCACCATAAAAAGTGTAATTGAAGTCCGCAGAGTACAAATGGCCTCTGCAGCGGGTCTTATTTTCTGCTAGTAAGATAAAGTTTGATAACAGAGCCCTTATATACTCTGAAAGAGTCTGGGTTAGTGTAATCCTGCCCACGACAGACTTATGACCCTGAGGTCTAAGTGAGAGGCAGGAAACTCCTGGAGCCGCTGATCAGTCGGGGTCCTGCCTCCCTCCCTGTGGGGATGAAGCAGGATGGAGTGTGAGGTGTCCTGAGGTAACACCAGTGGGGCTAAAGAGGACGCCGCACTTCTCTCAGGAAGGGACAGTGAGTTTCCTCCCCCAGCACTCGAGGCCTCCAAAGAGATGTAAACAGCAAGATGAATGTTGGCAGCTGGCGCGGTGCAGTTGTCTGAATTGATATCGGTTGCTGTTAAGGTGTAATCTCAAAGGCGTAGACAAACAGGGTTTTGGGTTCAAGTTCAGGTGGCTGGAGATATACAGTATGAAGGTTCGACGGGAAAAGGCAGCAGATTTTTCAAGTCATTTTTTCTCAAACTGTAGGTCCGGTTTTCCAGGTTTTTTTTCCTCTTGTCTTGGTTAAATATTGTCACTTACACTTCGTATGTCACGCACGTCATCCCCCTACAGTGTCTTAGAAAGTGTCCAGCTGTGATGGATTTATATCAAGGATATTATTCGTAAGAGCTCATTCAGCGGTTTGACTGAGTTACACTGCCCTCTCTCTCTCTCTCTCTCTCTCTCTCTCTCTCTCTCTCTCTCTCTCTCTTTTCCACCATCTTTTTATGTTCATGTCTCCTCTGTTGCCATAAAATAAAAACAAAATACTAAAACCAAATATTAAAAAGGACGTGTCTAGCTCCTCGAAGTAGACACTGATCAGCCACAACATTAAAGAGGCTAAGCAGATGTATACGTGGAGGGAAAATATGTTTGGGGGAAAATGTGGAATCATTCTTACAGCTGCCATGATGTAAATGTCACATTTTCTTTATATAAATTACCTTTAAAGAATATTGATATGAGAAGTACAGTCTTAGAGCCTCTACAAACAAGAATCTAATAAATAAATCCTGTGTAGAAAATCTATATGTTGATTAATGCTATTTTTAACTAATATGGTTTGTAGTAACCAGCGACCGTGCATGCCCTCAGCTTTAAAACCTGGACTCAGATAGTTGTTGACACACAGGAGCACACAAGATGCTCTCTGCTGCGCCTCAGGGAAGAGACGGAGGCTGGAGGTGCTGTATAGTTGCATCAGCTCACTATAAATAGGGAGGTGGAAAATCAGCAAACTCCCTTAATGGTTTAGTGGTGGGTGCGCGGATGAATTGCAGTTGTGAAAATATGTGGCTGTATACTTACACTTATGAGAAATAAACAAACAAACACATGAGTTAGGGAAGAATATTTTTTCCTCACTTTATGGATATGATAGAATGGTTAATACTCGGCTTCCATTAAATTTGTAATCATAACTTATAATTGAGTTAAAATGATCATTGATTTGAAAGTGAAAACTGTGAAGAGAGCAAAAGTCACGTTTACATCCAAGTGTGTGTTATTGTACGGTTTCAGGGTTCATGAGCTCACGGTCTTTCAGATTGGAGAGGAGAATCAACAGTCTGTACCACAACCCGATATTAAACGGAGAAGATTTTTTACTCATTTTGTATTTTTTTCTATTGGGAACTATTGGCCATGAAAAGACCAACAATGAATTTATCCTACTTTAAGTATTTCTTGTGCAACCTGGTCCTCAGAAAGCTTATTCCTTCTTGTTTTAGACCTTCACTTTTAGTCAAAATTCTATTAAAGCTCAAAAAGGTGCCACAAAGGTTGACATTTTCCTTCATTACAATCACCCTGGGCTCTATAGTTCACACTGCCACAATTACCAACTAGTGAATTAATCATCATACTAGTGTTTCAATTTAAGTTAGTAAGTTACCTTAAAGCTACAATGCCAAGCTGTTATAGAAAATAATTACTAATAAAAATATATATATATATGTGTGTGTGTGTTTGTGAGCAGATTTTTAAATCTGTGTCTTCAGTAGGATCGTATAAAGCTGAGTGCCGCAGACGGGAGAGTGAAAGAGGAACGTTTTGAGGGAATGTTGCGTACTCTTTGCTGGCATTTGTTCGACAGCAAGAAAAATGTACAATAAAACGGCCTCGTCCTCATGAGTTATCGTGACAAATACATCTTTTCATAACGTTACATTGATAACGAGCATCCTCCTGACCGGCATGTTGGTTTCTGCTCTCTCCTCAGCGAGTCCAGATGTGACCGGTGATCACAAACACCATCATCATTATCATCATCATCCACCTGTCGAGGACGCAGAAATGGAGGGCAGAGCCGGGGGCCCTGGACTGACGGGAGCCATCTGGGTCCTGATATTGCCTTGTTTACATATGCTCCTGGCCTTGTAACAGCTGCCTTTTTTTGCAGCATGAAACTTTCAAGACTTGATTCCAAGCTTATTCATCCAGGAATGAAAGGTCCGGTGGACGTGATGTGCTCCAGTGTGTAATGGAGCACATCACGTCCACACACAGTGCAGAACACGGCAGGAGTGGAGATGACAAGACACTGGGGCTTCTGTGAGACGGCGTATGACTCAGCTTTGCAAATATTTACCGTCTAGTTTTTATTTTATCAGTTACCTAGTTATCTTTAACACTAATAATGACTTATAACAGCCAATTTCACAAATAACTTCAGCATACATGATAAAAGCTACATTGTAATAGTTTGGTATCGATTTAATGATCTGTAGATACATTTTCGTGTTTGAAAATTGTAGAAAAAACTATCTCCACAGGTCTCACATTTGCAATGTTCTTACAACCGCAAATCAAAAACGTCCTGTTGTTCTTATAACACGTGAGGAATCACACCTGTTCGTAAGCCTGTTGTTGGTTATTTTGCCGTTGTTTTTCATCAGGCAATGTCATGCAAAGTTCCTTCAAATTGTGCTTCAGAGCGTCGTGGAAAACCTACAGTCAGCTGGCGGATGTGTGCTTTATGTTCTTATGCATTTTTCCGATACTGCAGGAGCAAATAAGAATTCAAGACCTCTGCTTCCTTCCACTTGTAGTAGCCACCATGCTGTTCGGGGCCCATTTAATTGGTGTATTTCAATTGCAAAATTGACCTATAATGCTACTGCTGAGAGACGCGGTGAAAGTAGAGGGCAGGCAGGAGGAAGTGAGGGGTACGTAAGAGAATTCATACTCCTTTCTTCTCTCAGAAATAGATTAGTTTCCTCGGGAGTCTATTATCATCTTTCCAACTCAATCCTCCTCTGGCTTCACGGGCCTGGATGGGTGCTGATAGCTCCTGGAGCCACTGGTGAGGAAGAATCCATTTGCTTCTACCTGCTACAGTGCCCGACTGCTTAGTGCGGCTGTGCTGCTGGCAGACTTTCTGCGGAGGTAAAAAGCTAAATGATATGTCTCACGTATGACGAGCGTGAGAGAGGACGGTGCTCGGTGGCAGCGGGCGATTGGCTCTTTGGGCCACATATGCTGGAGAGCTACTTGTAGAGCTAAAAAAGAAAAATTGTCTTTTGAGATTCTGTAGAAGTAACAATGATTCTCTTTTTATAGCCAACTCTTCATCACCATCCATGTACTGTACATTCGTGCAGTACATTTCATAGAAATGAACAAGGGAAAACATTAAAGCTGCTACTGTAAATAGACCCCATTGTAAAAAGGAACTGAGACATTCCATTTTTTTTTATTTCTATATGGGTGCAAGTGTACAGAAAGATTTGTACCATCTCATAGTGTAATAGCAGTAAAACAATTTATAATGATGAACACATTATTATGGAGATGATGTGACCTTAATTTATGTTATATATTGCAATTAATTTATATGTATAAATGTGTGTGTGTGTGTGTGTGACCCGTGAGCATTTAGTATTCTGCTCATCTCAATGTAGAACTGAACAATGCAAAGTGCAAATTGGATTTCATGTTTAAATCATCTCCTTTATTTTTAAGCAGCTGCAGCTTTTTATTTTCCAGCCAAAGGTATAATCTCCTCAGGTACTGTTTCATGAAAAATATGATCATTTAAAAAAAAACCTGCGACCTTCCTCGTGCTGCAGTTGTCCTTAAAAATGCACAGTAATTGTTGTCATTAGTCATTTTCACCGATAATACACCGGGTTAGGCTTTTATCATGATATATTGAAATTTAAGCATCTGAACCACTCGAGTGGCTCAGAGATTTTTCTCCCCGCTACATCTCAAGGTGTAGAAATGATAACCTAGATTAATTATACTCCTCATTTTCTACTGTACTTTCACCATAGTGTCTCGTCTGTGAGGCTTTTGTCCAGTCACAACCCCTGGGCTAAACCATTCATATCCCACGTAGGCATTATTAAAGTTGGAGCTATTGTCATTCGAACAACTGCGTTAATGATACCATTAAAGAATAGAGTTCATTCTCTAACTAGACAATGGGCATCGCGACAGCAGGCACGGACACAGAGGTGCCGTGAGGCTGAATGTTACACAGGTTCACCTGCACCTAAAGGAGAGGGTTCCGTTTTTATGTCTCCTGTGATTATTATAAATTCATATTGAGACGACACTGCACCCACATCCAGACTGGTGTCGTCCTGTCGCCTCTGCAATGTGTCAGAACCCGTCAAATAACATGTTTACTGTCCAATATTCAGTTTGGGGAGTAAATGTGTCATTTGAAAAAAATGAAAAAAGGTCTTTAAAGGAAAACTGCTTCGAGCTTGGATTGTCTGTTGAATCTGTTATAACATTGTAGTTACAGAAGTAATTGCTGAGATCTTGAAACACGGTGAGGCTGTAAGTTCCTGGCCAAAATTCTACCTACACAACTTGTCACAGTTGAGCGCATTTTCCCGTCCAAAGATAGCAACTTTCAGTTTTACCTCCAAACAATGTTGTCGTGTTTACAACATGACTCTCTGTCTGCTTGTATTAGTTTATTCTTCAAACTCCATTGATCGTATATAGATAGATATCAGTCAGTGAGGTAGCTCAGCTTCGTGGCCTCCTTCTCGACAGTGTCCTGAGGCTTTGGATTGCCATCCATCCCCCTTTCTTTTCTTTTTTTTCTTTCTTGCTTCTGGTTCAGCTCATAGCTGCTTCGAGGGGCGAGCGGAGCGGCCGGCCCATCCCTTTTGTCAGATAATAGCCATGGCTGACCCGCTGGGACTTGTAATCCGGGGTTTCACGTTTTCCCGTGGCTTTAAAATGATTTTCTTCCCCAATATAAATCACTGCTTTTCCTTGAAACGTGCGAACTCCTGCTGTAACTCACACTTGAGTTGAAAAACAAACAACAATTAGGAGTTTGTGTTAGAAAACATGGTGTATATTTCTTTCATGCCAATTATTTGAAAAATTATATAAGATGACCTGTTAATACTTTTTTTCTTTTTTTTTTAAATAATACAAATAAAGATTATACAACAATTCCTGATGATGCTTTTCGTCCAGGTTTTTTTTTTTCAGTGCATGGCAACCACGTGGAAGAAGAGCGTGAGACATTACGCCGACAGGAGCTTGTCCCTGGGGTTTTGGTGGTTTGAGCAGATTTGACCACTCCTCCTCCTCCTCCTCCTCCTCCAAGCTTCTGCCTCCATCTCCTCACCTTGTATCCATGATGTCACCCTTCAGTTCTTCAGGGGTGCCCGCGAGTGGCAGGACTGAGTTTGGATTGAGATCTTTGATTTACGGCTCAGTTCTGTCATTGCAGGCAATTTTTACCCAATGCCCGTGTCTTGACTTTGGTGTAACCATCCGTCACCTTTATACACCTTTGTGAATGGGGCTGCAACACACTCATCCTGGAGTGCCGCTGCCCAAAGTCCTTCATCTCCCCTCCGGGCGGTTAGCCGTGCTCATGGTAAACTTGTTTTCGCTGTCTCATTCCTGCAGAGACGGCGCCTCGATGATTTTAACAAACTGACGGACGATTGTGCATCTAACACTGGTTTTTACAACCACTGTGAACGATCATCCAAACTGCAATTTTTAGGAACACCAGAATTACTCTTCGCGGTTCCTGCATGATCTCTGTAGTGCATGAGATAAGTAAATTACATTATATAAATGGACTGTATTCAACCATCGTACTCTGCTTATCATATCAGATTTGGTCTGGGCATAAAAGATTCCCTCTGTTGCCCCATTGTTTCTTTGTTAACTCTACCATGATCTTCATCCTCATGTTGCAGTGACCCTTGCTTGTCTCTAATAATTTAATGAGTAGCCTTGTCAACACGTTACCACAGACCATCACACAGTGGACGTAGTCGGATATTTACATGAAAACAAGTCTTCTTCTTTTGTTGCTGTGGCTGGAAAATGTTTTCAGTCTCAGAGCAGAACGGAAACACAGATCATTCTTGAAAAAGACCATTTAGTGGTTCGGGAAACTCTCCATTTCTTTTCTTGTGTGTGCACGCTTTAATTCACCAAAAGCCTCTAAAAGCTCTTTTCCGAAGCCGGGATAATTAAGCAGCGGATAATATGATGTGAAATGTTGAAATATTTTAAGGGATTAGAGTCAAATTACACCAACAAATCAAAACGGTTAAATGTTTCATTTTGGACAGGTGTTCAAAGTGCTGTTATTATTTGTGGAAACTCTGCCTTTTGGCTTTTTTCATCACTGCTAATTGGGAGGTGAGAAAGCTGGATACTAATAGGACAGTGTTCACTTCCCACACTGAGACTAAGAAGTGGTGATTTTAATGAACTCCTGCTTTTTAAAGGAGGTGACGACGGGTATTTTAAAATAACTCCCATTGCAGTAGAGGGAGTCCAATTACAATACACTCTGGTGTCTTCACTATTACTCGGAGGCAAAGTCTCCGATTGTGTGAACCACCGTCTTTGGAGCCTTTTATCTCCGCACACTGGAGAAGGTATCCGGGGACCTTCTGAGGAGAGTAGTGCTGAGCGCTGCTTAAACGTACGCAGAGATTAATTTCATATTCACTTGAAATTATGACTGTGACCTTGACAACAGCTAACGTTTAGCCTCAGCTCAGACGGGAGCTTTAATCATCGCAGTGCAGACGCAGAGGAGGCTTTTGCCAACGGTAAACCGGTGTTTTCCAAAGCTTAACTCTGAACACACGACATGTCTTTGAACGAGTCAAGGGGACAAAGTGCGGTGAAAGATGAGCCAGGTCGTTTTGAACTAAAGAAGGCTTATTGATACAGTTGCATAGGCCTGATGTCTAAATGGTATTATTAAAAAATGAATATGAATTTCGATTAATTGAATTACTTTTTCTTTTTTTTTGCCCTGCATGTTTCTTGACAGCGTTTCTTCTTCTTCTTGAAAAATGTCAACAACTAATTGGTGAATTGCCACTACATTTGATACAGATGTTCTTTTCTACTCAGATGAGGTGAACTACGGGCTGCGGTGATACCCTGACTTTTCCTTCAGGGCCACTGTGAGATGAATACATGTGGCTTTCTCATTGAAATAATTTGAAGACTAATCGACATGTTGTCGATCATCTAGCGCCATCGTCATGTCCGGGTCATCGGGGACGTCACATTCACACGGATCCTTCCTGCTGTGTTTCCTGAATTTTTTCAGAGGAAGATGTGCATCACAAAAGTGCAGGTTTTTTCATTCCTGTTTCTAAGAAAGTCCATCAGCCTACTCGCAGGCTACATTAGGCCACATTTGTCGGTCCACTTTGCACAGGCGAGCACACATACAGATTTACAATTACTGTACTGAAAGTGTGCAGTTCAAGTGCTGCCCTTGGCCCTTACAGTGCAAAGAAGCCTTCTCGGATAATCGCGTGTATATTTTGCTGAACGTTCACAGCTCGCGTTCAACAGTAAGGTTAAGAGCGTGCGTTCATTCATGACCGAGCTTTATCATTTCTGTCATTACTTTTTCATTTTCAGGCAGCCAGAGCAGCAGCGTCAACCGTCGGAGCGTCGACGAGCACCAATCTCAGCCACCCTGCTGTCCCATTCTTCTACATCTCTCTATGTGCGTTTCCAGACAATGGTAAGCTGAAGGCAGGGCCCAATAACACCCACACACGCGCACGCACACGCACACACATACACACACACGCATGAGCGCGCACACACACGCACGCACACACACACACCTCCCACGTCCTGCAGACAGCAGTCTGTACCCTCTCACTCCCTTGTTTGCTGTGTTGGAGCATTTTTTTTTCTTCTTTTCTCTGAGAAAGGGGTAAACAGTCCCATCAATAAAGTGTTTTCCCGCTGTCTGCCCCCCCACTGCTTCCAGATTATTAGACAGGACTACAGCACAGGTCTCACTATAAATCCTGTCATCACTTCCCTCACTGGCTTTCCTCTTCATTCGTCTTCTTTCTTTCACCACAGACACTCCTCCCCACTCTTACGCGACTTCCTCTCCCACTAAGTTTCAGAATGTAAGACTTCTCACAAGCATGCAAATGCAACTCATACACATAATACTTTTATATGTAATATACAATTTTTGACCGTCACAGCATCGGTCACAGGTGTCTGCCAATTCCACCTGAAGTCTAAATTTGCTGGGATGGGAGCCATGTTTTATTCTCCGTGAGCTGAGAACCGGGGTCAGGTGTTAGGATAAGTGACGATAAATAAGCTTGAAATATGTGTGCAGGAGTCTAACATTTATGAAAATGTTATTTGATGTACTGCTGTGCTGTCGAGTGAACCTGCTGTGTGTTGGAAAAAAGAAATCTAGGACGGTTAAAGTGGGGCCAAGACACACCGGCCGATTATTAAGAGAGACAAATGCAAGAGCTTGTGGAAATATAAAATATAAAATTAAATTTATATCAAATGGTGATATAGGGTGAGGAGTAAATGGCACGAAATCTTTAAAGAACAAAATAGTGTTTGTTAATATATATATATATATATATGAAATATTTTCAGCTTGTCTAATTTTCATAACAAAGATTTTGATTTAAAAATCAGCACCACAAATCACTTCATTCTGTCCCAATGTCCCCGAAGACTGGAGAAAAGAATGTTTTCATCTTCGTCGTTCATTTCTGCTCTTCTTACTTTTGCAGTGAGACAATAAGACATCATCCTGAAAAGGGGCAGAACATAAATTCTGCATGGAGGGAGACAAAAAAGGAATCCTCCCCTTCCCTCCGTGTACACCTTCCTGATAAAAACACCAAATCATTTCATTAACGCGTTATAACCAGTATGTTAAATAGACTATACACTTATCTCATGAAGTGCTTCTATATTGCTTTGTAATAAGGAATCATAATAAATTACATTTTTATCCATGCAAAAGCTATAGTATCACTGTCCACGTGCAGCGAGAAGAGTTCTATTTTATTTACTGGCCTACTTATCTCAGCTCACACGAGCATAGCTGCCACTACTTGGACAGTCCCCATGGCCACTGACCCATTTGCCAGACAAGCCAACCTTCAAAATTCTCAAATTTTGTACATCACATAAGTCATGCTTAAAATCTGGTCCCTAATACTTTCCCCTTTCTCCTCTGCTGCACGCCACCACCTAATTCCCCCTCTTCTCGTTTCCCACGCACATCCCTCTCCCATATTTCCCTGGTGCAAGGTGGGTGTCCCGCTGAACATGAGCTCCTGGCCGAGGTCTGACACATCATCCTGCTGCACCCAGGACGGACACACTGCCAGTTCCATTTCCGACACAAGCTCCTGCAATATTCATGCTTCTTAATTAGGCAGCGAAGCAGCAGCTTATACGAATGAGACATTTAGCAGATCGGGGCTTTGGATGTTACTTTCAACATGACTTTGCCGCAGCATACAAAAGCAAACATGATGAGACATGGCACTCGGACAGAGGCTGGGAAGGATGCAGTATTTTAAGCAACAAGTAATGGTAATATTTTGATCCTGTTGGTACACACGAGTATAGTGTGCTCACGAAACGTCGGTGCACACTCTGATATCAAACAGAGCATTACAGTAGATACACACATACACACCTGACTGAGTGTTTGCTCTGTGAACATGCTGCCAAGTCAGAAAATTATTTGACATGGTCTAAAAATTCTGTATGAATTATTTTTTCTCTCTCTCTGTCTCTTTGAAATTATGCAATTTGTGTGTTGTTTTAACATTAACAAAATACAACAGACCGGATTGTTTTAGTTTTTTTTTCTCTGTCACATATTTTACTGATCTGGATAGACCTGGGATGGAAATGCAGATCAATTACTTAGAGAGGTTATTCTTCATATTTCAAATATTGTTTAATTGTTTAATTTAATTAATTTAAATTAAAAGGATGCTGTTGAAATTATTTAATAACAAATAATCTGTTTCAATTTTTTTCACTTACTTTTCATACAATACCTGCAATTAGTGGTTATTATGGATTATTATAGTGTATTCTTATATATATAATAATAATAATTATTATTATTATAATATATTAGAGAAATACTTCTAATACTTCTGTCTTTTAATGTCTTCTTTTGCCTGGACTACAGTTCAAATCTGAACAACCAATGGTGTAGTATTATATATTTTACTTAAATAAAATGTGTGTGTGTTTGTTTGTGTTTGCAGCAGTTTGATGTTGTCAAAGCAATAGAGATATTTTATACCGTGGGTCAGTTAACCTATATAATATAATAGTCACATGTTTTGTTCGTACAGTCTTAATCAGAGACTGTGAAATAAATTAAGTGCACGTGCAAAGAAAAATGTTTACCATTGTGTAGTGAAGTATAAAGTACGAGTTTCTTAAAATAGTACTGCAGTATAAGAATAGCACTTGAGTAAATAAGCTCTTAATTTCAACCTTGTCAAAACAAACTCAGTTAGAAAATATCTGACACAGAGAAATCTTTGTGAAAGAATTGATATATTAAAATATTAAAATAATATAAATAAATAATCAATGGTGGAGGATAATTGATGTTTTCCAGTTTGATATATAGTAATAGGTTTAGCAATTATTGTTCATTATGGATGTGCACGTACTAACAATTTAAACTTGGTTATAATCAGTTCTGTAAAGTCTACGTTTTTCCGCTTATTTCTTTATTTGTTAACATAGTTGACAAAAGGTTAAAAACTACCTGCAAATTTTGTATTTTCAGAGCCAACAATTCCAAGTTCCTCTGTGAGCTAAAGCTCTATATTTTTCTCTTTTAGGTCGGAAAAAGAAAGGGCAGCGTGCTGTACCTGCTGGAACAGGAGCCCTGCGCCTCTGACATGGCAGCATATGCATGTTTGGATCAGCCTGGTGACAGGCCCAACATCCACTGCATGGGCTCCGGTAGATTCCTCTCTTCCTCGAGTCAAGTGGTGGGTCAAAAAGGATAAAACTATTCTTTTCCTGTTCTCTGATGCAATGCTAATATGCAGCCTGTCAGTACCGAGGTGGCAAGGCCCTCAGGGAGGGTTTTGCACTAAACTTATTCTTGTCTGTAGAAAGATCAGGGAGGGTAATCTCTGCCTCTGCTATCCAGGACTGTTCTGCTGTGTAATTCAGTCTTTATCCTAAATCCGGAGAGAGAAAGACAGCAGAGAAAGGCTGAGGGAGAATCTTTTTTTGAAGACCTCTGAGGTATGAAACCAAAAAAGTGTAAATTGCACAAGTGGCATGATTGCAGAGTGCCAAGCGCACTGATGAGGGGCCACTTTTAGGTCCTAAATACATATTCAGAATGTTCTTTTTATAATGACAATTAGTCCCACAAAGCAATGCTCAAACAGCATCATATTTTAGCAGTTTTTGTCATTCAGAAACGCAGGCATTGGATGATCCCTTCAAAGACTACACACTGCGGACCAAGGTCACATCGATATCACACGGACTACACCAGAGTGCCGGGGTATTGAACCGGTCCTGTTGGTTTTGAGGTAAAGCATCAGCATCTGTCAAAGCATCCAATTTGTTTTATTTTCGTTACAAAAATCCACTTTTCAATGAAACCGCTCAAAAGCTATGATACTTTGAAACTTATTCATGTCTTATTACAGAGCACATGGGTTGAATCAATTTAATTAATCAACTCTTGTGGGAGAGAAAATTGAAAAACCAACGTTTAATTTCATAGGTCTCTATTTTCAAGGGAGTCTTCCCCGTCTCTAAAGCCCTCACACTATTACTTGTCATGTAAAAAGCAATTACAATCAGTGCTCGGATGAAATGTGTCATCAGAGAATCCATTAACAATGTCCTCAGACCTCAATATTTACAGTCACCACCCTACTTTCAGTCGCAACACTGACTTTTATGAGTTGTGAAGGGCGATTAAAAGGCACTCGTCTCATCGTCGGATCTGTTGTGTTCCGAGGTCTATTTGAGGCAATTATGATTCCACAAAGGTATTTATTGCAGTGCTGTTGTCTCGCAGTAAATTATATGAGTGTTCCTGTTGTGTCCGAGCCTTTGTCACCCAGAAAAACTAATTTGCCCATATATTAGTTATTTTAATGAAACTACTGCTACTATAGCTGCGTTGGTACAATAAAAAATAAAAGGTCTTTAAAATTTGGTGAAAGGAAAATAAGATGGATTGTTGGGAGTGTTTTTCTCAATGTAAGGCAAAGATAACCATTGAAATAGAATTTAAGCGTGTTTAGCCTATTCAACGCCCAAAATGACGACCCCCCCAATAGGTCGTCATTTTGGGAAATACACTAGGGCTTTGTTTAGACTGCAGGCAAATCAGATAAGTTTCTCACATCAGATGTTTGGGATAGACTGCCTGCTCTGTTCTCTGGAATTGATCAGATTGAAGTTGTGTGTCCAGACAACAGCAACCTACCGCATGGTTTGCTCCAGTGAAGATACAGGCCTCCGTGGCCGCGTAGCCGCCGTCACTCAGGAGCGGGCGTCGCCGCTGTGTCATGTCGAGAGTGACACAAACCAGACTCAAGTCCACGGCATCTGGACCGAGATACGATCGAGAAATCACATTTCAAACTTTTCATCTGCAAAATTTGCATTTCATGTGGTCTTTTGCAATCAAGAAAGATCTGGATACGCCAAAAAAAACAAGAGTATCTGAGCCAGCAGCACCACTTCTGTCTCTACACTATGAAGGTGCAGCCAGCCAATTATCTTCGCTTAACGAAACAGCTTGCTAGATAAAACTGCCGCTCTCCTCCTTAAAAGCTCTCTAGTTAACATGTTGTATTGCCTGGCAACCTCACAGTGATGACAAGACTCCAGGAATTTAAAATGCAGTATTCAAATATAGCCCCATTTAGTCTGTTTGTGTTTACATTGTGAGACGTTGACACCATTCGAATTATGCCAAATTAGCAATAAGATGTTCATGTTTGCGAAGCACATTTCCATTAACAGGCAAGTACCACTGTAATACTTTCATTCTGAAAAAGATATTTAAAACGTAAAGACTTTCAGGAGAGATGTGGGGTATAAGGAGAGTCAGAAAACACTCATTGATAAGTTGATAGGGTTAGCAAAACCATAAACCAACCTCAAACTGTCCAATGGTGTGAAAGTTATTCAAATACTCTGAATGTAAAGATAAAAGAGCAGAACAAATGTTTTGAACTAATTAAAAGCGGAATACAATAGAAACAGGCTAAATTGGATTTGAAGAGTGCCTCCATGCTGCCAGCAGATCAGATGGTGCAGCTGTAACTATGGCATTCATGCTGTACAGTATTCCTCCAGCTTTATAGTGAAGCAGAGTTAATTCCTTTCACAGTCACAGAGGCTTAGTCGAAAGCAATCTAAAATGATCAAGTGGATCCCACGGAAGATCCCTGCTGTCTTTGAAATCCATAAACTTTTTTTTTTGTGTGTTTCATCTGGAGTTTGGCCCTTTCACACTGCTTTATCCATAATTGAAGCACATAAATAATTGTACAGACAGAAAGAGAGATTACAATGAATAATTCTGGTTCAGATGTGAAGCTGTTTCGTGTTGTCCCCATTGATGTTGTCATGTGAAAATGAATAAATGGATGTTTGGGGGGAGCTGCTCCGGTGTACTGAATGAGGAATGCAGTTGGCTTTTTTTTTTGTCTGTGTTCTCTGTCCGCCAGACGTTCGGTTGCCTCCCAAATACAAAACACGACGCTGAGCAAAACTTGACAACTAATAGATTGCAGGTAGCAGTTAAGACATTTTCACACAATTTCAGCCGTGCTCGACAGAGGTTCACACTATCTGTTTCTTGCCTGTCTCTCTTCCACCTAATCCTTTGGTGGGCAAGGATCATATCTTCACTTTCTTTGTGCACTGAGCATTTGGATCTTATTAAATTTGAAAGGTTTGCAGGTCCTGTAATCTTCAGCAAATATTGTTACACATGCATGTCAAAGGGAAATATAATGATAGATAAAGAGATTCTGGAAATGTAATTAGCTTCATGGAAAGCTTTTTTACATGAATTCATTTTTTTTTTATACAGCATTTCTTTTCATTTGGTTCACTTGGTTTTGTTGAACTCCCGTATTATCCCCATGTTGTTGTGACATATTTTAAGTTAAAAGTAAGGTTGAACATGACAGCATACCACTGTAGAAAAGGTGAGAACAAAGGACAAAAATACTAGACATAAAAAAATAAAAGAGGTTTACATTAGTTTTCATACAGTAATATTTTTTTTAAAGAAATTAATTTTTATTTCATAAGAGGTGGTCTGCAATTTAGCCCAGAGCTCTTTTATCTCAGCTTCTCATCACACGTTCCAAAATTCATTATCGTCTACATGAGCTCTACAATGATGTGCTGTTTTTGGAGAAAGTGAGTGTGAAATTTGGTGTCTTAGCACAATCTTACACAATCCGCGTTGGGTGAATATTTGCACACAAATCTTTTTAGACACTCAACCAGTAAGTTCGTCAGCAAGTCATGGCAATGTGGTCATACCTGAGTCTCACTGGTCCCACATAGCACATTGTCAATGAGTCAAGCAGCTGGTACAGCACAAAAGCACCAGCAAAATAATTGTAATGTCATGTAGTGTAACATTCTCCACTATTTACAAGGTAACCTAAAATTACTTCTTACTGAATATTTGAATATAGCAGCTGAGAAATTAAAATTTCCAGAGGATTTGATGAAATGCCTTCTGACCAACTGGACCATTGATTCCCACCAAGGGGTAATTGTACCCCAGGGGGCACGTCTGATGTTTCCAGGGGGTACATGATCAGAGTGTTATATATATAATTATATATATATATATATATATATATATATGTAGCTCTGCCTCCGTCCACCCCTCAGCCGCTCGCCTGCAGCTCCGGCTCATCAAACACAAAAACTTCTGCTTACCTGGCAAATGGCAAATGGTATATGACTAATTCAGGCATACATATTTATTGAAGATTGATTGATATCAGAAAGCTAATTTGTTTAAATAGTAACATTTTCAGAAACCCACAATATTACAAAAGTTGTTGAGCAGCTGCCGGTTCTTTTTCTTCGAAGATTTCGATCCAGAGTGTTTTTTAGTTTGGGGACACAACTTTCTACAACGGTGACTTAAGCTGACTGATGTTCATCGCAGATGACAAAAGTGCGTGTTATCTGTAGAAAATGTGCCTGTAAAATTTGTAAAATTGCATCCTCATGGTCTTTATTTATAGCCCCTTGGAGGGTGGTTTAAACTTGTTGTTTAAATGTTGTTCTTCTCATTCCTTTTACAATGAAGATTGGTGGTTTTCTCAGGACAACAATCACCGTGGAGACACAATAGTCAGATAGACACAAGGTTGTTTTTTTTATAATAAAATGTTTATTTTTACCTTTGTATTATTTTCTGTATACAAGAATGTGTAACAAAAGCCAAATAAGCAATCCATTTCAGTCTTTTAAAAAATGGTAAGGCATGTCTGCTTGTATAACCATCAACTCCAGTTCCCCCACAAACACTCTAAACAGCGTGCACTGACGGCTCCAAAAATCGTAATGTGCTCCTTAGTTATCGGATTTTGCAAATTTTACCACACTCACGGCATACAGTAGGTTTTAGCAAAGTGCAACAAATGATAAACATCCAAATGTAAAAGACCTTGCATGACACGTTTTCTTCTAAACATTCTGTAAAAAAAACCCTCCGCCAACTACAATTTGACTTTTTTTTTTTTCAGCTTTTCAAATGCCAGATAATTAATAAAACCTAAAAACGAGGCTCAGAAAAAATGAAGTTCAGCATTGAGGAAGTCTGACCAGGGTAACGTAGGTCGTTAGGAGAGAGATGAATACACAGGCAGTGGAAAACCTACCTCTCGTTGTAATTGGAGAAGGCTGTAATGATACCAGCTCTCTGGAAATATTTGACCTTCTCCGTTCCATCCTCTACTATATTTCAGGAATACCAGGAAAGATATCCTCACTCAGTCCAAACTCTTATTGTTGCAATCACAGAGCTTGCAGAGGCTTTTCTCTTTTCTCAGGTGCATTTGACCTTAGTTTTGTCTGAAGAGGCTGAAGAAGTTTCAACACTCTCACACACGTAGTCTTTAAGCTTCGCTGAGGAGGCAGCAGTGCCAATGCTGAAGTCACATGTCTACCTCCCTGCCTGGTTATCAAACACACTCTGTACCGATTGTACTGACTCACTTCCATCCCTCACGAGAAACATCTGCCTCCACAATAGTTTTTAATACTTGCAAATTTAATTAATATGGCTGTTTGGCTTAGGCGATATGTAACCCACGTCAGCTCTTTTCTCTTCCTGTTGTACACTGTATATTCATGTCATTTACCAATTATAGAATCACCAAAGCACAAAGACCATCTGGATGTAACTCTGTTTCTGCACAACTGAGTCTAGATTTAGGAAACAACATGACACCCCACCCGACGTCGAAAAAAAAGTGCGGACAAAACACTTGGTGTTACATTCTGTATCGAGTGAGAAATGTAAACATCCAAAGCTACAATTGAATCATCAGTCTGAACTTCATGAGCTCCAATGGCCGCATTTGTTACCCCTTCATCCTAACCAGGATATCTGCTGCTGCACCTCGGGCCTGACGGCTAGTTACTTTAAGGATAATTTGATTTTTAAATTATTCAATAATTGATTCAATATTCAGTACATTATAAACGGTCACCGCCGGATGTCAGTTCTCTCTAACTACCACCCATGTGACTCATCTGTGTGAGTGTGCTGCAGCGGATCAGATAGTTTCACCTCTCCTCAACACAGTTGGCTGGTGGGCTCTCTGCGCTCATGTCCAGATATTAGATTACACACAAGCAACGCAACACATCCAAGAGGAAAAGCAAGATAAGAGTGTAACTCATCTACGGCCTGCATAAGCAGTTGAGTAAACACTATCCGAGAGATTGAAAGGAGGGTAAACTGTGTTTATGTGTGTGTTTAGTTTTCATTGCTCCCCTGGTTCTGTCTCACACAGGCGTTTGACCTAGAAAAGGCTCCACAGGCCTGCTCAGTCACCCCTGCAGCACGCACTGAAATTTGCATGTACTTTCTTTCGGCCAATCAGAATGCATTGACCGACCCACATCTTTAAAAAAGGGGGGGGAGGGGGGGGGGGTGGTCTCCCACTGGTGACAATTTCTCTGTGGATAATGTTCTTGGGAGTCATCTGTAAATTTTCCTAGCTGTTTTCTTAGTTTGCTATAAGCTACCTGGACAGTATGTCGTTCAAATAATTTCTTCATTATCTAATTACTGCTGAACTGGTGACCACCTTGCTAGATACTGATTCATAATTCGATAAGTGACATTATACGGGTTGTGTTTCTACTTGTCAACAACCGTTTCTGGTCAAATTTTTCACCCAAAACCACACATTTTAAGACAAATTGAGCAAATGAAAAAGCTACTTAATGCATTTCCATCTACTAATGTCATGTAAAAAAGAGCTGTTGGGCACATTGAGATGAAGAGCTGACATCACTAGATCTCCACTCCTGTGCCACGAAACTTTAGCAGAAGAAGAGAGCACGATTCATTCACAATCAAAAAAAGCATCAGTCAAAAGTGGGAAACCATCAAGAAAATATGATGGAAATATGCCATTTAAGTTTTGTATTAATTTGAGTAATGTTACAATCTCCTATCAGTCTGTAAAGATAACATGTTTCACTCTGCTGCCATTTTTCGGCTTCATCCTTTATGAACGTGATTGCGATTCGTCAATTCTGTTTCCTTTACTATGTTCTTATCTAAACATAATCTTTCATCTCCGCTAAGAGTAAAAACATTTTTGTCTTCTTCCAGCACTTACATTTCTAAAATAAGTGGATGGAACCAGCCTGCCCCGGTGCTGTTTTACTAAATTGGACAGTTTGATGTCGGAGGACCTTTCGTTGTTCAGTTCAATTTTTACACAGTCCTGTCTTTCTACACAATTAGGGCGTATCACATCAGTGATTTCATTTAATAACGATGTTCTTGGTGGGAAGCTGCTGGTCACCTTTTCCCCAAGCGGTTTCTGCTGGGAGTGGGGTGACAGAGGTCACTTGCTCTGCAATGGGATTCCTGTGGTGCCTGGTGTCTCTCTTGTGGTCGCTCTCATGAGCCCGCTGAGGAGCGGTTCCCCTCATGGGTCTGTCTGTGAGGACTGCCATGACGCTACCACAGACTTTGGCAATGCAGATATCTGTCAACTCTAGTTGTCTGAACATTTTAAGCGCCCACATAAGGACCACAGTTCACCTGCGCCTTTTTTTTTTTTCTTTAGATGTTTTTTTCAGAACTTGGTAAGGAGCGCGTAGCTTGATGCTTTTTCACTCTTCCCTCATGCTGGCATCCGTGAGGGAAAACGTGTGTCAAGTGCCATCTTTAGTATGCAAAGTGAAATGCCTGGTCTCTTTTAAGATGCTCACATCAGCTGGTAATGCATCATAGCAGTGGGGTGTGGGTAGGGTCCCTGTTGAGACAAGAGACGTACTTATTGGCTTACTTATGTGAAATTATTTCAGGCGCCTTGGTGTTGCTTGTGACAACTTTGGAGCCTACACACACACTCCAGCATGGGGGGGGGGGGCTGCCTCAAAGGCCCTCTTTCATGTAACAGTGAACATCTCTGTAACCTGCCCTTTATGTATTGCCAGCATTGTGTTGTGCTGGTGGAGCGCAAGCTATTTGGCTTTGCTCCCTACGCCTCTAGAGCCCGTTCGAGGTCAAACCCCATAGGAGATAAAATGAAGGTTATGAATAGTAACACTAATTCTAAGAGCACAGTCAGAGGCCCCCTAACCTTGGCACCCTGCTTCTTTTCCAGTTGGTTTGAACATGACCACTTATACAACCTGTTGCCTGCAGGGGTGGTGGGTCTGTTCTCATTAACCAGAACATGGACATTAGCCAGAACATGCAAATTTCAGGGTGACTTAAAGACGGCTGGAGTCTTAAAGAGGGCTACGGTTACCATTGGTAACCTCCCATATATGTATGAGCAAGTAATGCAAAACGTAGGAAATAAAACATAATCGTAAATAATGAAAGTATGCCGACGATTTAAAGATAAATGAAAAATTAATTTGCAAATACCTAACATTATCAATATAATCTGAGTCCTCTGAGAAATAATAGAGGAATTGTTTGGGCGTATGTAAAATATCCAAACAAAAGGACGGAAATAACTGAGCTGTAGGATAGTGGCTTTCTGTTGCGGCGAAAACTTTTCATTTGACGGTGAGCAAGTCACTTCTAAAATCACAATAATGCATTTATAAAAATGTAGCCATTAACTAAACCAGGAAGGTTACATTACAGTACAATGCAGTAAAATGCATACTGTAACTGTTTAAGTACAATACAATCAGTTAAACAATCTGAAAATATAGATCTTCTTTTTCTATGGGGTGGATGTTTAATGTAGCTTTATAAACTTATGAAGCCAACAAAAATAATCTGTGCAAAGTAGTTCTCTTAGTGCAGTACATTAGCACTTTCTTAGAGAGGTTTTAATCAAATGTGCAACTATAAAGTGGCTGTAAGAAAAACTGCTGCTTCCTGAAGCTGCACTGATATGACCGAACGGGAAACCAGGTGAACTGCCAACTCTCAATCCTGTACCAACCAATCCAAAACTGTGTAGCCTGCATTCAAGAAAAAAAGAAAAGTTTACATCATTTCCATGCATACACACATTAAGACTCGATCCTTTTTGTCTGAGGGAAAGAAGACTAATAGGACAAAATGGGTGTCTTGTTTTCACAACTTCAGCGTACTAAGAAAAAGAAAAATAGATTCCCTTTCATCTGAAAAAATCCTTGACAGAGCCATCTCAAGATGGTGTCACTTTCTAAAAGAGAAGCACGTTTTTGAAAATCCACTTTAGAATAATGACAATACACCACATATTCTTTTTTCTTTTTTTTTCAGAGATGAGAAAGCTGGTTCAGTGATGGCACCAAGCATTCTTTGGGAGACGAGCAGGATGCAGCACTGCGCTCACACCCAGTCCTACCGTACAGTGAGCCGTTCTCGACAGGTTTCCAGGAGGTTCTACATGTCCAGTGAGGGAACAGCAGTAGAACTTGCTGTTAAACATACTGTGTGCAACAGCATACAAGTCAGTGATGAGGCCACGCTCGTGTATTATCTCCATCGAGTCTGCATCGCCCAAAGTGGGAGAGTGAGGGCAGCCATCACCAGCAGTAGGGAGGGTCCATGGGAAAGTGACTTGCCTGCGGCGGCTGCAGCTGCACGTTCATCGCTCCTGTCAGCTCCGATCACAGGAGCCTCTGTTCCAACGAATACAAACTCTGTTGTGCAGCCGTCGGAGCAGCCACTGCCACTGCCAGAGCTACTGCCCTCGTCACCTGGGGCAACAAAATCACATAAATTAAACTCCACATAAAAAATAACATCGTCACCAGCAGCTATTAGTTCGGTCCATGGCAATGAGGCAGTGGAATTATGGAATTAAACCCTGGTTGCAGCAGTGTTGCAGCGAGAATTTGTAAAGTTCTGTAACTCGTTTTCCTTCAGTTCAATTCAAAGATTTAAAACTCTGACTTTCCAACTACACTTCAGAGCATACACCAGTATGTAATCACATCCCCCTCGTGGTGCCTTCCGGTTCGGTGCCGCCTTTGACTGTCTTCGGCTCGGAAGTAGGATTTGGTTCAGCGTGTTCCATTCAATTTGGAACAAAACTAGGCAAAGCATTATTTGTGAGGTTAATAGCTTACCAAAACACAGTGAGTGTTTTTTAACTAGAATTGCACTCAGTAGAGCACACACCTCGGCCAAGCCTGAGCAATCCTAGACATGATTGTCTAGTTCTTACAGTGGAAATATAATCGAAAAAAAACATGCGTTGTTTTTATTCAAACAGCGACAAATAAAAACATAACTTCAGAGGTCAGAATGGGTATACTTTCCTTTAAACTTCTATTAAGCTACTTCTATGTTGGAAACTAATTCACCTTAATTCTTCATACAAACAGTTCATTTGTATGTTGTTGAAATGCACTGATGCAGTAATCTTTGCTCAGTAAAGGAGGCGGACTAAGATGGCTTTTCACCTTTGTCAAGGATTTTAATGCAGACCAGTAAACCTGGTCCAGCAACCATATGCAATGACTGTAGTTTCTTCAGCGTTGGGTGCCTGATGTTTCGCAGGAAAAATACAAATGTGACAGCAGCTAAAAGGGAGTTACAGTGCAAAGTGGCAGCAGTCATGCAGCCACACATTTTATTTGGCTAGAGATTCTGCCATCTTGTCAGCTGAAGTGGATCCACAGAGTCAGACGGAAAGAACGGATTCTGTCACTGCCGCATTTGAGATGTACATCATTGTACCTACAGCTATTTATTCTCCTAATAATGCCAGCCTTGCCTCAGTGCAACACTGATGCATCCTGTGCAGTTGCATGATGAGTTGCTCCATGAATGACACCTGAGATTTTATTTAGGTAATAACAGTTTATAGCCTACTGTATATCTGCTGGGGTGCTCTTGTGTGTGTTTGTGTCTGTGTCTGTATGTACATGTCTTTCCTTTGTTGTGAGGACAAATATTGGTTCAATAGGTCAGCAGACTTTTTTGAGGGTTAAGACTTTTTGGTTTTTGTGTTTAGGTGAGTTTGGGGTTAGGTATTTCGTTGTGGAGTTTAGGGTTATGGCCTCGGAAATGCTTGAAATAATTCTTACCATCTTGTCTCTACCCGAACATCCAAATACCAGAATGGAGAACTTACTGGAGTCCTGGAAGTAGATGTCATTTCCGTTGTAGGCATTCTTGAGCTTGTTGGTCATGACACGCAGAGCCATGATCTGCTGCCGGATCAGTGTGTCAGGCCGAGTGATATCTACATCCACCTCCGGGTTGTTCACTTGGTTGGTTAGACCCTCCTTCACCACTTCAGGGAAATATCTGGACAGATCACACACACACACACACACACACACACACACACACACACACACACATACATACATATTGCATTTACAACAAAACGTCTGGTTGACTAATCACAGGCGTAAATAGTGTCTATTTAAAAATGAAGTAGATTGAAAAAGTGGTTGTATTTTTTTTCTTTCTCTTCTCTATACTGGCCACAAGAGATCTGTTTGACGAGGGGGACAAAATTCACAGGCCTCTATCTGTGCGAAAATGAAAGACAAATTTCAGCAAAGGTTTGAGGCTTGAACAGTTTGCACTCGGCAAATCCAATGGGAACGTGAATACTTTCCAGAAAAGAATGTTTTTTTTCAAGTTCATGCAAGAATTATCATCATTAAAGTTGTGCAGGACTTGTGATACAGAGCGTTTGAATAAAGCCATCAGCATCTTATGTGCAGATACAAATATATAAAGTCAGAAAAGGCACAGCTGTAGGATCCATGTCATGGGGGCGTTTGAACCTTACTCAGAGTATGTGGGGCTGCATGTAAACAGGAATATTCTTTTTCATATTCAATATTTGTGTAAGCATTTTTTTTCAGAACGAGGGCAGAAACTGGAATATTTTGTTACATTATGTTGTCAGCTTATGTTGTCAAAGGGGTGCAGGAACTCCTTTCATTCACTTGTGTCTGCTAAGATGTAGAATTAGTTCTCTTTGCCGAAGCAAAGCGATCTATTCTATGTTACAGAGCTTGTCGAAGAGTCGTTGTTATTTGAAAGAGTGGTTGCCTCTTGTACTGCCATTGTTTCCATCTCTTTCTAGTCTCTGTGGAGATTCTCATTTCTCGCGTGTGTCCTCCCAGGTTTCTCCACAGCACCACCCATACTGCAGAAAATCTCTTTTAATTAGGGGAACATGTGTGAATATCTCATCATCTTGCGTGACAAGATGAGAACTCATAAGTAGACCAACTGAAATTAGGCTGTGTTAATCTGGCACAACATTCAATTAAGTTCAATTCAATTTTATTTGAATAGCGCTGCATAACAACATACATTATCTCAAGGCACTTTAAGGTTGAGAACTTACAATGGAGAAACCCAACAGTTCCCATACTGATCAAACACTTGGCGACAGTGGAGAGGAAAAAAACACTCCACACATGAATGTGTAATCAGGCTTAATAGACTACTTCATGTTTGGATTAGTATATTGCTGCAGTAATTGCAGACTTGAGTATATTTACACACTTTTGAATTTTTTAACCAGTAAATTTGTAGTTCTTCTAATTATTTTTATGCAATATCGAGTGTGTATTGTTTGTTTTTAGGTAACAGGAGATTGGGGGTATTTTCTAACACACTCCCGACACGGTCTGACATTTTATTATCTCTCTGCAATCAATTTACCTACCAGATTTAGAGCAATGTTTAAAAATGGTACTGGCACAAACAAGAGAACGTGTGTTTTATTGCACCATCTGGTGATTTTGTTACTTGGAGAGGGCCAAAGTGACGGGGTGATATATTCCCTGTCCCAGCGTCTCTGGTTCACTGTCACATCCGCCGTACGGCTCAGCGTCACTCTACACGCTGCGGTGGTGATAAGAGGTGTTGGAAACTTGCACAGTCCTCTGAGTATTACAGCCTCAGAGCTTAGAAGTTCTCCATATAAGTACGAAACATTGTACTTACAGAGAGAGTGTTAATCTGCGATACACAGTGTGGTTATTTGAATCCGTGGCAGGCAAAATGTGATAGCTGTAGAGCGGGGCGACTTTGCTGTGGTTATAAAGATTTGCAGAAGTCCTCACCTGCCCTTAGTGTGGCTGTTCCAGCACTGCTCCTCATCAGATTCTGTGAGCTTGCCCTTGGCACAGATGTCATCTGGCAGGTTGGACCAGAACCTCCTGGACTCCTTCAGCTTCTCTTTGATGTCAGTCACCTGCCATGGGCCAAAACAGAGAACAGAAAATGTATTAGATTGAGAGTTATGCATTTTAATGGCTGAGACGCGAGAGTGAGAAATGAATTGACTGTCAAGTTGTCGTGACACTGAGCTGCACACAACTTATGTAGTTCTATGTATTATTTGTTACAGTTAAGAAGAATTTTATTATAGATTGAAAAAGAAACAATATCGGTGATATATGCTTTAAAAACACCAAAATAAACTCAGACTACAGATTGCAGTGATTCCATCTCTAATGAGGAGTGTGGTACATTGTGATTCCAAACATTCATGTGGTAGCAAAAGTTTGAATGGTTGCACAATCCCTTCTGTTCATGTTTTTCATTCCACAAGTAGAGTTGGGCTGCCCGGAGTTCTTTTTCTCTCCATTTTGCTTCTTCTCCACTTACACCAATATTGCGTTCATCTCTGATTCATACAAGACAGATTTGGGGTTTCATATTTGATATTTGGCCAAAGCATCACCCCTGACTGACTCCATCTGGACTCAGCAAGAAGTTTGACCAGCTGACCAGCAAACCGGGAAAAAAACAAAAAAAACACGAGGAACCGAGGTTTGAATAAGATCGACTACTTCCCTCCCTCTCTCTCTTTCGAAACACAAAACAGTAGTTTGTTGTATTGTGTTAAGACAAAGTGTATAACTAATTAAATATAATACAATTATAAATTAATTTGAAGTCAACCGTCTGTAATTACAGGCATTTCTATACATTCACGAGTTAATTTCATGCTCCAGACACATTAATCGACCACAACATACCAGCAGAGGCCCTAATGCACCACTTGTAAAATAATATTGGATATGAGCGTAACATTTGCCATAATTGTCTTGGTCACATACCCTACACAACATGAACACCAATTTACCTAGAAATGTTGTGAGATACTATTCAAGATTTTTAAACTTAAAGAAAATAGTTTAACAATTTGGAAAATGTGCTTCTTCTCAGTACTATATTTATGTATGTTCTTTTTATGTAAAGCTACATTCAACTGGTTAGCTTGGCTTAGCATTAAGACAAGGTAACAGAGGGAAACGGCTAGACTGACTGCCAGTTTCTTCAAACCTCACTTGTTTACATGTTACATTTTATTCATTCAGTTCGCAGATAAAATGTTAGTACAAAGCCCACATGTAGCTGTTTTACTGTATATGTTACACAAAATGTGCAGGTACCTGGCTATATTTTGTCTTTACTTTGTCTTTGGTTAATGAATTATCCCTGGAAGTTTACAGTGAACAACAATAATGTCATAGGTGATCTCAAAACAAACGCTCTACAGATATTACTCCATTCATCCAGAAAAAAGAATAAAGCCACAAACTGAGCCCGTCATTATACAGGTGATTTTGTATGAGACTGTGTGTGTGTATGTATTTTGGCAAGAGAGAACATTGTTGATGGGTCACGACCTTCTCTGTGAAATTCTATTGCTTTCAACGGCATTGCAGTTTTTTCTATAAATTGTTTTGGACTAGAACCAATTTTAGCTGCCGAATTCTTCAAGGCTCAAAAAGGCAAGGCTGCGAAATATCTGTCTCATACAATTTATTCCCATATTTTTCAAAAACAACATCTGATTTGATGCAAAACCCAAAGTCCCTATTCTTAATCCCTAAAAATTGTGTGGCCCGAGTACAAAAATGTACATACAATATTTTACTTTACTTCACAGATGAAGCCCTTTGATATGTATAACGAATACTCATTTAGAAAAGTTACCTGCCCCACGATCTACAGCAAAGCTTCTCTCAGCTGTACTGTCTAGGAATGTTTCTAAATTAATTTTAAATGTATAATGAATAATGTTGACCCCTTGTGATCCTTCTAACACAACACATCAATGGTAACAGCAGCAGGTTTTCCATTGGTCCAATTTGACACAGAAATAAACTAAAGCAGCCTCTTATCTGCTGAAATGAAAAAAGGAGTTTCTATAATTAGCTTTATAATCATTTACATAAGAATGTGAAAGTGGGGGTTGAATATCTCTGTTTGTTGGCCCTGTGATATGTTGGTGACCTGTCCAGGGTGTACCCCACCTCTCGCCCAATGTCAACTTGGATTGGCTCTGGTTATTGTGTTTTTATCATAACGTGCATGCTTGTTAAGTTAACTGGTGACTCTACAACGCCCATCGGTGTGAATGGTTGTCAGCCCTGTGATGGACTATAGTGACCTGTCCAGGTTGAACTCCACCTCTTATAGCCATGCGCAGCCAGTGAATGGATAGATATACTGTACAAGAGAAAGGGGTTTGAGGACTAAATGCTGCTAAAGAGAGACACTATCGGAGCTGACGACTTTGGCCAGAGTTGCTGGAGTGTATAACTTCCCCGCCAAACGAAAGAGCAGGACAGAGCAGCCAATAATACACTAAACTGTGATGTATTGTTTTAGTCGTAGAAAAGTTGGCTGTCGGTCACGGGTGTGTGCCGGAGTCAGAGTGCTTTGTTGTTGCCAGTCGGTTCAGGATGGGGTACTGATCGTAGATGTTTGAGTCTGGTGGAGAGACAGGTGAGCCAGAGGAATGGCTATAAAGCGAGCTCTAACAAGCCCGAGGTAATAACCCAGTGAGCAGCAACATTTCTTTATCTTGGCTTTGGCTATAGGCCCCAGTAGCCTGGGGTTCATTCAATAAAGTCATAGCTGAGTAGACCTCATACAGTATAAATTAACTTTGCTATTCTTGAGGGGGGCTAGAATATGACAGCTTATATAACAACGTCTCATTGTGCTCAATATTTAACAGTGTTACACATCTGCATGTCAGCTGTTGTTCTGAAAAGTATCCCTCAACAAGATTCAAATATTCATTTAGAAAAAAGGGTAGAAAATGGAGTGGTCAACCTTTAAGTTATATAATTAAATCGCTGGCACATTCACAAAGCACCACTTGGCCTTTACCGCCCTCGCTGATGCATCACACTGCTAGACGGATAGTTAACACAAGAGCCAGTAGGTGCATCACGTTGAGTGTGATGTACAGCCACACCACAACACAACATTGATGATTCACAACAAATTTTCTACGGCCTACATCCATGGTTACAAAAGACCTATGTAACTTGCTAACATGCCAATGTCAGTGTCTGGACTATAATCTCAGCGGTGAGTGAGCTCAACTCATGAAATCATTTTCATGTCTGTCATTTTTTCTGGGAATAATCAGTAAACATATGGCTGCGGTAGAGCTCGAACGCAGGCAGGAGCCTGACTGTCCATTGGTTTCAGGGAGAACACCAGGTAGGACTGAAATCACTTAACTTTAAGACGTTAGGAGCCATTCACTCTTTTATAGCATCAGGGCATTTAAATAAAACTGACAATCTAGCTGTCTTTTGAGGTGAGACATATAATTGAAAACCATCTCTGTCACAGTGATAGGACATTTAAAGTAGTTCCAGTTTATAGTTTAAAAAGTCTTGTAAAATATTAAATCTGACTTAATTTAACAAATGTGTTGTCGGGCAGGTGTTTTTTTTTATAACCTCCACCAAGTAGGTGATATTTTTGCCCCAGTCCTTTTGTTTGGTTGGTTGGTTGGTTGCCAGCAGGACTACCCAAAAACAACAGATTGGATTTCCATATAACTTGATGGAAGGATGTGACGTGGGCTAACCCCTTAACTTTTGGCTCATCCAGACTTTCATTGACATCGCAAGTTTTTTCATGAAAAATAATCTGGCATGCATAGAAGACTGATATCTCTGAGGGTGTGCAATTCGGTGCAGCTTGAATTCAAAGGGGGCTGTTCGGCCTTGGCGGAGTTATGTTCTCTACTGAGTTCCTTTCTAGTTTTGTTTAGTGAAAACCAATGAATGGTGAGAGATGCAGTGATCTCTGTCAGTTGATCTCTGTCAACGTAGGAGTTGCTGTGACAGTTGCTAAAACTTTTTCACATCAATCAAAGAAATATGACAATGATAGTCAATTTCTTTCTGTACGTCAACTTACATTGACATGTACAGCTTATCCAAGTTTGTCACTATTTTTTTTATGCTTGCAGCTTGGTGTCTCTTTATCAGCAAACAGCTTCGCAGGAAGAAGACACCACCATCCTTAATCCTGCCTTCTAAGCGGTGAATGATTAATTGTCTCTCTCAGCTGAGGAAACGGGTGTCATTGGGCAAAACATCAGACATAAACAGTTTTGATAGTTCGATCATATTACATCTGCTAAATGAAAAAATACTATCCAGAAGAACATACCATTTATTTATTCTTGACCCTGCAGTTAAAATTGAAGTTCTCGTTCCAGTAATGGCCCCCCAAAAATAGAACATGCATTTATCAGAGGACAATTGTACATGCATGTACACACACACACACACACACACACAACTCTCATCATGTCCTAGTTACACTGGGGATTTGGGAGAGTGCATTCAGTGGAGCCTCAGGTCTGAACGGGACATGAAAGGGCCTTTAACAACAGGATGCCACCGCAGGAGACTGCCCTCACATTTGATGTGGCAATTCTGTCATGGAGTCACCAAAGCTGGTTAGGTTTAATGCACGCTGGTGTAGCTCTGATTCACGATGGCCCACAGCACCATGGTACCGACAACAAAATATGGATCAGGTCAGAATGTGGTCGGTTATTTCACTTGAGCTTTAATGTTTAACCGCAGCAAAGCGATATCGATATGGTCAATTCTGACAACTGATTATCTGCAATATTTCATATTTCAGAACTGGAGGCAGGGAGGAATGATACCTCATTATTAACATATGTACCTTCCACATAAACAGTGTCACGAGTTCAGCATGAGCGCAGCCTATTCTACAACACAACTACAGCAGTAAAGTCTTGTTCATAAACCCAAACACGCACGCACGCACGCACGCACTGTGCTCGGGGTGAATTGTGAAGACAGAAAATCTAACCATGAGTTTTTACATGAGCGCCCAGGGCAGTGAGTCTCACTTCAGACTCAAACAGTTACCGCTCTCACCACAGCTCTGCTGCTGCGGCCAGAGGATTAGATGCAGCTGAACTTTAAGAGTCTCTCCTCATTTCACCCGTAGCCCACAGGTCACAGTGGCACTGCTCTAAAGAAACCTCTGAATAACTGATAATGTCAAGTACAGGTTCACGGATCAAAAATGAGACCAGGGATACTTTCTCTTCAGTTGGACACCTTATAAATAAGCCTACCTACAGGTTGAAAATGATGTGCTGTAATAATTGCACAAGGTTTCAGCCTTACATGAGTAGAATGGATACTTGAACCTTAACAGTCAATGAAAAGCAAATGGGATGATGTTTGAACTACAACAAAGATGGCAACATTGAGAGGAGAAATTATCTAACTGACCCTTAACTCTTTCAAAAGTCGGAGACCACTAAGGGAAATGGGTCTAAGACTTTTGGATCCCACTGTACAATTCACATGTAGTTGTATTCAGAGTAAATTCTAAGTTTATTTAGATTTTCTTGAAGAACTCTGAACCACTCCTTCAACATTTTTACTGGAAACAGTTTTTCTGTCTGAGCAAACAAACTATAAAATGTGATTTTTGGACGATGACTGACCGGGGCTGATCTGAGCTAGAACTACTTTCATTCATCCGAACCGGCCTCGTCCTGGGTTCGCTGAGTCCTGGAAGTGGTGTCAGGTGGTTGTTTATTTATCAAAGCATGTAGGGCAGCTACCAGCACTGCATGTTAATGTGGGTCCGGTCATCTTAATTAGGACTTTCCCAGGCCATATCCACCTGCTTCACTTCCAACTAACAGCCACGCAGTTGACTCTACACAACATTGATCCAACTGCATTAAACATGGAGACAGTTATGCAAATAGGAAACAACCAATTTACTAAAGTCTGGCTAGTCATTATAATTTTCTTTTGTTTAGTGATCATATATGAATGTTTATCAGTGTCAAACGATGTTCTCGTGCTGTCTGTCTATCTTCAGACTTCCTGGTTGTCGCAGGGAAGAGTGATATAAAGAGTTGAAGCTAACCGAAGCAAGGATTAAACATTGATCTTTAACAACAATAATTCTCTGCCATAGACCACACAGGGGCCATTAACACAGTCTATATTAATCGATTTGGGGGGGTGACCCACTGTGGCGGAGAAAGCATTAATTGCAGTAATTAAATGGCTTATACAACAATTGCTTCTGGGAAGAATATGTAACAACAACAAAAAGTAATAGAACCTTTTTGAAACAAGCACGAATAAAAAAACTGAAGATGGCTGAGCTGTGAAATTAAGGCAAAATTTTAAGTTTTGGTTAAAAAAAAAGTCTAATTCTAATTAAAGAGGATAGTTTGGTCGTCTCTACCTAGATACTAACAACAGAATCAAAATGGAGCCTGTAACAACAACAGAAAACAGAGAGAAATTAAGCCACACATGTTTCTTGTAGGTTTTAAGATAAAAAAAACCCCATTTTAACCATTTTCTTTCTACAGCACATGTTCAGGTTGTAGTGAGGACAGTTTGGGTTCTTTCACCTGATGGATTCCTGTTTGTTGATGTTGTCTGGGCTCTGCTCACTGGTTTGAGTTGGGTCAAGCTCAGCTAGAACAAGACTAAAACCCAGTATATGTATGGTCAATGCATGTAAAATTTTCGAGTTTCAAAAGTGTCATGGAACTACTAAATGTCAATTAGCATATTGATGACATTTTCACATTGCATTTTGCGGAGTGTCAGTCTGTTTCAGCCCTTTATCTGTTCACCCACTCGGGTCGGGTTCATAGAGAAATATGTGGCCAGGGGTTCACTCACTGGTGGGAATACAGAAATGAGAAACGTGTTGAACCCACATATTTGCAAAAGACGGAATTTAATCATCATAATAATTTAGTTGATTGTTTTTACAAACTACAAACACAAGAGTAATATGAAACTCAGTTTATATGCTCTTGTACTGACTACAATTGAGAATTTTTTCTATTCCCAAACCCAGGACAGAGGATAGTTCATTTTAAATTAGCGATATTGGCCTTTGTCTGATCCAGGGTATAACAGGTCATGAATAGATTAGAAAAATAAAAACTTCTAATATGTCAGTGGAAAGACGGAACGAGAGAGCATCCAGAATGGAAGAACTCACACATTCACTTATGACATACACAGCATTCATGAACTACTGATCTTTTTTTCACCTTTGCTCCATTTCTTCATTTGCATTAAACAAACTACCCTATAAATAAAACAATATATGATAAATACACTCTAAAACATAAAGAAGAATACAACTGTGATGAAATATAACTTGTCGGTAATGTTAAAGAAGAGGTTTATTATTGCCTTAATATAAAACCAATAAAAGTCTTTGAATATAAAAATGAAGGTTACACAGTCATAACCTCTACACTGCAAATAAAGAAATCAACTTAGATAACCGATGTTCCAATGAAGTTTTTTTTCTTTTCTTTTCTTCATAACAATGAAATGATGCTGTGAAGGAAATCTCCTGAGCTGGTTAGCCTACATTTGAAATATGAAATGTGTGAAAGTATTCCAGCGCACGGTCAATCCTTTCCGTTAAGTTTGAGGAAAAGATATTTAAAATTTTAAACATAATGTTTCAAGTATCTCTTTGTGTATTAAGTCATTTAAATTTGTTGTGATTTTTTGAACGTAGTTAATGCATAGAAGACAAAACGTTTGACATCAATTTTGTTGTAGTGTTCTTTTTTATATCCTATAGGAATATTTCACATTTTCCTGTGCACTAATACCAGCTAAAACCTAATTCTTTGCAATATCTGCTTCGATGTTCCAGTATATTTTTGTTCATTCTCAAAATAAGCAACTACTTAGCAATAGTTTGTTTATCTGAATCTGATGTAATTGCCTCTTGTGGTGCAGAAGCAATGAAACAGTTTAAGTTTTGAAAAAAATGCAACTGTGCCTTAAAGCAACTGTTTATTTAGAAGTCTTTGCACAGCCTCAAAGGATGTTGCTGCTGAGGAACTCTAAATCTGTACATGATTTAATATTCAGACTGAAAATCAAAGATGGATAGCAGGAGGGTCAGCACTGTTGTAACGACTTGATTAGGTCCCAGGATGAACTACAGGCAAACGAAATACACAGCATCATTTCTCGCACTTCATTACCAACACTCGTGTTTTGATGAATCACACACACACACACACACACACACACACACACACACACACACACACACACACACACACACACACACACACACACACACACACACACACACACACACACACACACACACACACACACACACACACACACACACACACACACACACACACACACACAGGCGAAATCTATAACACTTTTATAAGGTCGCTTCACTGTTGAGACAAAAACCTTGCCTTGGAGGACATCTGAGTGAAGCTATAATTCACACAAGTATAAATATCACAGAGAGAAACCTGAACTTGGAACACCAAACATTGAGAATATACTGCTTGTATATGTTTTCACCTAAACTGGAACGCCACTGTCTTAAACTGAATCAATATTAGAGCAATGTAATGGATGTCCAAGGAGGCATACGCAAATCTTACAGAAACAAATAAGGCAACACAAAGTCGGTATTCATTCTGCGTCCAAAGAAGGTGCAGCTAAACCATATACCCTTTTGAGTATTCTTACTCTCATGTTGGAAAGAATTGAATATATGTTACTACAAAGCAGTCAAATTGGATATCAAATGATAGGGATCTTGAGCAGTTTGAGTACGGCACATCCATGGTAAACAAACCGTGACTGGACTAATGTAAGCACAGATGGAAGTTTCATACGCAGCTGGTTTTGTGTCCCATCCCAAGGGTAAACACACCATTTGGGGACAAGAGCCTTTACAAACAGATGCTCCTCTGAAAGGTAATGTTACTACAGCAACTTTATAAATATGGACTCAGAAGTGAAAAAAAAAAATATGAAAACATTAGAATCTATCCAACATTATTCACAAAATGGAACCCTTACATGATAAGAAATATTCCACAATTCAATCCTTAATGGAATGAAGTCCCTTGCATGTTGCCCTTTGAGTCAGTAGTCTTTAAATGTCAAAAATGAATGTGTTTACGCCATGAAATGACGGGTGAAATGCAAACTAGAAAAACCGCAAACCCCTTCATCAGCACATCAGTAATAAGATGGAATGGAAATTAATGAATAATTTACAGTGGGGATGGCAGTAGGGATGAGTATTGATTGACCTTGGGATGGTAATCGGCACAAAAACAACAGAACTGAGTGTAATTTGCTCATTTGGATTTCTTCTTTACCCTTGTGTCCTGTCCAATCATCACAAAGTGACAGAGCATGAGAAACAAAGCCTCTGTAACTTCCGCAATTCTCGAATATTGGAATCCAGGTGCACACCGGTGAGACAGAATAGACACATGCGATGAAATGGGAATAATACCGAATGTGCCACTTAACTGTTGGCACATTCAGCAAAGTTTGCTTCAGTCGTCTTGGCCGAAACCTTACGGACCGAAAGCAGAAACATTACATAGGTGGAGCAGATACTGTGGCACTACTGGAAAGAAAGCTGTATTAACCAATCTAAACCAAAAATTATGTATTCTTGATAAATATGCAAGGCTGAACTGCTGGAAGTCCTCCAGTTCTGGGTCCCACCTACAGGCACCACTTAATGATATTGTGAATTTAAAACCACTCCATTTCTCTGCACTGGGGAGATTTAAATACAGCATGACTAGAACATAATTTCAAAAAAAGGAAGAAAATCTACAAAGGGGAACCACACAAAATGGTCAGTTCCCTATTATGCTGATAGCAACTGGGTTAGCTTACCTCAGACACAAAGGCCCGGCGTTTTTGAGATTTAGTGCTTTCAATAATGCACTAAATAGGATTTCCGTGGACACACTGTGGTTTATTTCAGCTTGCCCGTCAACCCACATGGATGAGTTTTTCGCTCACAAGCCTCCGCTGTGTTGAAGCAGGGTAAACATCTTCTACCTTTAAGCGGATGCGCTTACCACGCTGTGTCATGGGAAACAGTAGCCGGCTCACCAGCCTGGTGATGAGCAGTGGGGCAGATTCCAGTGCAGGCTTCCTGGCACCAAAGCTGCTCAGAGGGTAGAGCATGTTTTTGTTTGACCAGTCTGGACCAAAATCCGTGAAACGTTGGCTGTTCAGACCATGTAAAGGAGCAGGTAACGTCTGGGGTGAGTCCTTCCTTCTATGACAGATGATGTCTTCTTGTGTATTTCATGAACACAGCTGCAGCTGTAGGTTTCAAACTTTTCTTAGGGGTCACCGGCTATGAATAATGGCAACAGAGATGATTAGGTCCTGTCTGTTGTTATATCACAGGGCAACGTTCCGTCACAGACAGAGTCTGATGACTGGATAATTACTCAGACTGCCCCGGGGTCGGCACACAGACAACAAGTCACTGTACAGCATCACAATGCATAGTGACCACACACGTGGTATAAAGTTATGTTCGATCCAGTGACAAGATGTGTGCAGAAATGTGTTGATGTTCACAAATGTCCATCCCCTCTCACATGGTTTCCAATGTTCATTGTTCATCATTCAATTTATGTGGTGACACAAAATCATTGCTGTCCTCTATCCAAGTCCAAAAACTAAAGCAACGTGCTTCCAACCAACAAAAGGACTAGCATCTGTTGGAGTATTGTTTTCATGGCACATCGTTCTATCAAACGATGTTGCATTGGGAGATAGACTCCTCACAGGCTTCAGGCTCTGTTGTCTCATCTCAAGTTATTTGAAATTTGAAACAAAGTCCTGATGTTTGAGATGTTTAGGCACGAAAGGCTGTCACTGACACTCATTGTTCTTCAGCAGGTGAAATTGGAAAAACTGACAGCAAGTGTCCGTGCCATCTCAGTCAGAAGTTTTCGAGCACTTATGATTTAGTCCGTGTAAAACCTTGCCGTGCCAGTGTAACATTCTTTCCCAGAAGAGTGAGCTGTAAGAGCCGGGGGAACTTGGGAGAGGAACTTGACACTCCCAAACAACAAAACATCACCATGTTTTAGGAATTTATTGGCAATTGTCTCTGCTGTTTGAACCGTATTGTTCTTGTATCCCAGGCAGCTGTCCACCACAATAGCTGTGTAGTCCTCCTCCTTTTTCTTTTCCAGCCGAAACAGGAACATTGACACATTTTTGCTCAATGACTTGTTTTTCTGAGAAACGGGAGTGCTAGAATCCCCCAACAACCACATCCACGAAGATTATTTTATTGCTCAATACTGTCTGTGATGCATTAGTATTTTCATGTGCAAAGCATGAAAATATTAGAAGGAAAAAACTTTTGGGCCATGAGGCCTGAGAAGTGAAATATGAAGCCAAAGAGACAGGACATTAAAGTCCAACTCCACGAGGTGTAAAAGAGCAAACTGCCTCACATTAACTGTGAGGAAGTTAAGCAGTTGGGTGAAGGCATGGATGTAATTATGAGATAAACACTGAGGAGTTACAAGGTGGCCGCATTGATCGGTTGTGTCCGTCCACGTACATTAATCCTAATTCATTTTCAGAGACAGGTCTCTGTTGAGTGAGCAAGGCTGATTACACATCAGTCTCTGTCAGACTTTCATCTCTTTTGACAGACGGAATTATCTCCGGACAGACAAACTCATCGCCCTCTATTAAGTCATAGAGGTGAATAAGGTTGAGACAAACCAATGAACACCATCCCATTATTTTGGAACTCCTAGGTAAAAGTGTGGGTCTCAAATGGACATTCAAAACAGACCAGCAGAATGATGAAATGATTATCCAGGTTATCCAGATTTTTAAATTGAAACTACGATGAACATTGAATGAACAAAGAGCAGGTTTCCCTCTGTCTGAAAACCACATTACAAAACCACCTCACTAAAAGAAATATTTTGTCCAATTTGTAACAACACACACACACACACACACACACACACACACACACAGACAATGGAGCTGAATTGGGTCGCAACATCAATCTCTAGTTATCACTTCTCTCAGTCCAAAGCCTGCAACTTCACACCTCTGCCTGAAACAGACGGGAACATCTTGATCTAAAATAAGTAAACCCCACAACAGTTACTGTGCAGACAAAACTGGCACGAAAGAAAAGAGAACGTATCAAGTTGGAATTAATTGATTTAGCAGAAGGTATGGGATTTCAAAATCGCACTGCAAACATAATCTGTTTTAATCACAGGTATTGTAAATATAAGATCTCGGCAGGTACTCTTCCATTATTAAACATACATGGTTGAAAAAGTATACAATCCTTTCCCCCCCAGATCTTTGTCAGCACAATGCAATAAAGAGTTTTGAGACCCCAACAGCACTCACACACTGTGGTTGTTGCTGCTGCTTAATTAACATGCCAGTGCGATTAACTGGTCTTAACAATTGTTCCGTTTTGCCCGTAGAAACTGTGGCCATTAAAGAAAAAAACTGCAGAGAGCAGATTCGCAGTACATGCCAGACTTTCATTAGAGCTGAAGCTGGAGCCATCGCGTGGCATGACTCATGGATTTAAGCAATTTGGCTGTGTTATCATTTGTCATAATTGGCAGTTGTGTCTGCAAGTGCACTGGGTGGAGTGATTGCTCGATGACTCTGGCAGAGACGCTGTCCTATGGGAATAGTTTCTGCCCACATTCATATGCTGAGCCCTGGGTTTCTTTTCATTCATTCAAAGTGAAGGTTTCTTTAAACCTCCATAAAATGCTTCACACATCTTACTTGACTGCGGTTACGATAACAAATGCACCCCAAAGTGTACAAAGGTGCTGCCAATGAACATTGGTTTACTGTGATTGATTGAGGAAATAAAACCCTGATAATTTAGTTTTAAATTTTTTTCCAGCCTAAGAAAAATGTATGTTGCCAGATTGGTTCCTCACCCGGGCCCTGCTAAAACAATGGGAAATAGAGCATGGGGTAAGGACTAGCTGCTGCTAATGACTGATTTACTTTCTTTCCGATGGCATGCCCATTTCAACAGTGCCCAACAACAGACATCCCATTAGAGAGGCTCAAAATATTTAGAAATTGGTCAAATAAATCAATACTGGAATTCCTCGGGAACATCCATCACATTTTTTCTTTCCGCGATCATTTGACTAATGGGGAAATTGACAGTGATGTCCTGTCAGCAATGATGGTTCAAGCTAACAGAGACATTTCTGTCAGAATCGCATCATCAGACATCTGCTCAGCACAGGCAAAACAAATAAGGATATAAAAGTTGTTACACACCCAAGATATGGACTCTCTCACGATATAATGTGAATGTGGAACACTCAGTGGAGGACATGTTCAAATACTATACTTAACCCTATATGTTCAACACTTTCTTCGAGACTGTCCTCCCCGGCATAGTTATGTTTTATTGTTAATCAATCATGTGCCACCAGATTAGTTTTGTAATCAAATGCCCCCAAAAATGTCATGTTTATATTGAAATGAGACCTCTAATGGTAATGACTATGAGGGGAGCAAAGGAGGAGGTAAGTGACATTGTTTTAGAGCGATGGAGTCCTTGTTTGGATGAGGTCGGGGTTGATGGTTGGGTCGACGACAGTGGACTTAAAAATGGGAAGCTCTTGTTCATTTCACATGGCCATGATCCTTCTATAACCTTATCAGGCCTGTGAGCCTGTCCTTAGGCAAAGCACCACTTCGAGTTTAATGCTTATTTTAGCTAACTTAGGAGGTTTAATTTCCCCCCAGTGTCATAACATTTGCCAATTATTTTTGCAGGAATATGCTCATAAACCAAAGTAATGGACGGATGAAAAAGAAAAAATTTCTGACAATGGTGCTTAATGACAATTCTTGGGATCATCCTGCAAACGAAACATCTCACCCAAAACCAGAACTGTAAACCTTGTGGCGGCGCTAGAGGAAAACTCAAGGAATCACCAAAGTCAGTATCATCCTTCATCCTGTGGGGACAATGAACATCTGAGCAATCCATCCAAAAGATTTTGACAGTCTGGAACAAGAGTCGGACCAACCAACCAACAATGCAATTCCTACAGCCATCTCACTAAGATGGCTTTGATTGTAAACAGTCTCCATCCCATTCAATTGATCAGTTCTGATCTAAGATGCAGATAACAGCCTGGGTTGTGTCAAATTAATCAGCACAAATAATCCAAACACAGATCCTGACTCCAAAATACTACAAATGGATATGAGAGGAAAACGCTGTAGATCAAACAATAACGAATAATGATGATCAAGAGCTTTGCAGTCATTCGTAAACCTCAGTGCTCAATAGTAATTATATTTACCAAACCTTGCACCTTGTTTCTGTGCCAGCCGGAAGCTATTCAATGTTTTGTTAATCAAACTAGCTGATCTCAGACAAACGACGGCACTGAACTACATCCTCTGACCTTTTCTTCTCTCACACAATGCGTGTGGAACTCGGTCCAAGTCACTGGTTATGAAATTAGCTGCTGCCTTAGCGAATCAGATCCTAATCACGCGCTGAGTATGAAAGAAAAAATGAACAAAAGATACACATTTTGTAAACATGAATCTGACGCTCTGTGTCCAAGGTTGAAGAGGCATGTAAATACAATTATGAACACCTGTTTGTTGTACCTTGTAAGTGTATGTGTGTAATTATATATTAATTTAATGTGTTGACCTTGACAGCATTTTTTTTGTCATAGCCACAAACATGTGTCGCACTTACACCAACCATGTGTGGAATCAAAAAATATTCCTGCAGTTAAAAATCAAAAGGGCATACTTTGGCCTCGGCCAATAAACAAGATTATTCTGGCAAGCACCAGGAAAAAAGACAATGACACACCCTGGATTATCTGTTAGGTTTTCTCAGGTTTAACATGCTAAAATGTCATATCTACTGAAAGTCTCCAAACAACCTGAGCATGTGAATGTGAATGGTGAAAAAGAAAATTTAAAAACAATGGTAGAGATTCTAACTCACAACCTGCTTGCTGCAAGGCTCTGAAGTACCACCACATCACTAATGCATATTATTTAAGAAAAAGAAAAGAAAAATGAAGATGATTTAAAGTGTGAACCTCAGCAGATTTGAGTCCAGTTGCAGGCGAGCGAGAAAGCCACATAATTCAACCGAAGAAAATAAAGAGCCACGTCACAAACAAGCAATCAATATCAATTTTGAATAATGTAAAGAAGTGGAGCTCTACGGGCAGAATGATTAAGACACCACAAGACAGATGACTTGCTGAGAGTAAGAAGAGGAATGGAAGGCTTACACTGTGTTGCATTGTCCTCCAGACAACCCTCTGGGAGCAGCAAAGAAATGAAGAAGACAAAGATTTAATTGGACATCGGACAAATAGAGCGACTGAGAGAGAGAGAGAGACAGAAGAGGAGAAAAAGAACGTCGTTAGTCGTTAGTGAAGGAAAAAAAGTTTAAATGATGAATGGTACAGCGGAAACATCGCGTCCACCATCTGTGACATTTTAGAACCTCAAACCACACTGAATTCTGAATTGTGAAATCAGTAAAATAATAGAAGTGGCAGTTATTGTATCTAGTGCATTTAACTCATCTTAGCTAAATATACATAATCACTTAATGCCCTCCTGTCTGGGACAGATATATTTCATAATACAAATGCAGATATGGAGTAACATGAGTGAGATGCGATCAAGCGAGTAAGTCTTTCCCTGAGCAAATAAACTCACTTTTCTTAGAGGATTTTTTCTCTCTCTCTCTTTTATGAGAAGTCAGCCTGAGAGCATGTAAACATGAATTATTAAAGATACCGAAACCTGTGGAGTTCCGGTAAATGTGCTTTCGCCTTTTAGTCATCCCCCCACACCTCTTTTGATGTGTATGAAGCGAAGAGGATTTGATTTTCTGAACAAGGCCTGTATGTGAAGGCAAGAACGCCATTTAAACACTTAATATGTTTATTTCTTACAATTGCACCTGGAATTTTGGAATTACAGACTACCTCTAAAGACAGATACTGTGCAGCATTTAATCTACTTCCCTGCTCCTGCATACTTTCCATTTTAATCCCGTCACACACTTTATACAGCAGAGGATTATCCACTGTACCTTTTATTTAAAAAGGACCAGGTTTTATTTATTAAACGGATTTGCCAATTGTGCAAGGATTACACGAAGAAGCATTTGTTAAATGGTTTGGCCAAAGGATAAATTGACAACATTAAGAAAAATGTGTCTGACATGTCTTTCAGTGGAATCTATTCAAAGCATCTATGTCCTTCAGCGTAACACATTCATTTAAGGGAAAATTCAATAAAGGTTTGTCAAGGCCTTTGTCAATGGTGTTTTTATTATGAATAATACCGTGTAAATTGTAACACCACAGATTTTTCCGACTGCATGAACTCCATTATTTCTGGTTGTACACAGACGTTTACCTTCATTTCCTTTTTGAAACAAACTCAAATGTATGATGATGATAATAATAAAAAGAAGAAGAGGGGGCTGTTGTGAACACCTGGATACATCACATAAAGCCTATGTTTTGCAGCAAAAAGGGGTAAAAAGCGCACTGCTGAAGGCTTGTGGGGGACTGTTATAACATCTTGTCAACTTGAGGGCTTCTGTGTGGCTCTGTACTGAAGCTTGACGTAGACAGTCTCTTACACAACGCGTCTCAGTGGCATGGGGTGGTGCAACAGATCTTTTTATAGCCACAATTAATGTCCTAGGGCTTTTCATCATCCTGAAGTGGGGTGGGTGCATGAGTTTAAGCCTCGTGAAGACTCACTCTCAACATCATGTAAGTTCTGGAACAGGTATTTTGTTCTGACCAGGATACTTTCTCTAAGAAAACACTAATGGTTTCTCAGTGGTAACAAACACTCTGTGGATCTATTTTCTTCTTCTACGAGTACTTCAGTAGTGGAAGTCACATAGCACCTCTGCTCTACAGGAACTATACTGTATAAGCGTGGATTTACTATGACATTTTTCCTCAATTCTTTTCTGGCCTTTGGGCCTGAGCCCTGGTCAGTCAACCTTAAACCCAGCATGCCACCACCGGGTTTGCCTGCACCAGAAATATCTTCTTCAAAAATTCTCTACACACTCTCACTGATACACGATGATGTTCAAAGACGGAATGAGAAAAGGGAGAATGCTCAGCGTCTTGTGCTGGTAGAATTCACAATAACAAACCCAACCATGCATTGGCTGCTTTGGCCTTAATTTAGTTTTTTAGTGGAAGCCCAACAATCAGGGAGTTATTTCAGGAAAGCAATGATTGTCTCATGTCTGTTCACTAATCTCCCTCTAACAACTTTTTTCTTTTTACATTATGCTTTTAATTATGATCAATTTTCTTGCTATTTAACACTAAATGCAAAATCTAAATGGCCTCTAGAGTTTGAATACTACTTATTTTCAACATTTTTTCAATCACAGTTAACAATATTGTTCGTCTTATCTACGTACCAGTCTGTCCAGGCTTGTTCTGGCTGCTGTGGTCGGCCTTTCTTCGGGGGTGTAGGGCCTGAAGCGAGCATTGAACACATCCGAGATGCCACGTGCAGACCTGCCTACTCCTGAAGGCTTTGGTTGGCCACACCCTTGAAAAACCTAAAAATGAACAGCAAGGAAAAAGTGATAGAGGATAGAGAATATTGGCAGACGACAGACAGTCGGTGTCTAAGAAGTGTTCAATGTTCTCACCTATTTTAAGGAAATTTCTTGGTATCTTGCATGAAACCATGCAGCAGTCCAAAGCTGCATGAACTCTGCACTGAGACAGGGCTAAGTCCTTTCTTTATAGAATACACATCCATTTTGATCCCTGAAAAAGTTTGAGTTTGCCTTCACCACTGACACTGTTTCCTTTGAAAAGCCTCTGTCAATTTGCTCACAGCGCCATTTCTGGTTTGTGATTTGAGACGGAAAACTATATAGAGCCAGTCTGGAAGCCGTGGAACAGTGCCCGAGTCTCATCGCAGGAAGTATCATATTGATGGCAAAAAAAAATCATTAACCCTTTGCTTGCTTGATATTGAAACAACTGTAATAATACTACACAGTACTTTTTAAAAAAATGAAACTTATTTGACCAGCATTTATAGGTAAACAAACCTTTTTTGAAACCAATGTATCAGAAATTTGCTTTGAGTTTGGTTTAAAACTAATAAAGTATGTAACAAATTAATGTTTTTGTTTTTAACGTGGCCAGTGGCTTATTTTAGTATCAGTACTGATACTCAGAACTGTGCTCAGAAAAACACTGGAGAGTTATTAAACTTTCCTGAAATATAAACAAAAGCTCAGTTGTTATAGTGACAAAAATAGACAAAAAAATTAAATTCAGGTCTATAATCATAATCACTGTGTCTTTCTGAGAGGTTCATTGTGAGAATAGATTGTTTTCAAAGGCCTCGGTCTCTACAGGCTCGAAGGGGCCCAAACAGCAGACCTCCAAACAGCACAGCTCATTAGGATTCCTGTCTGGCCTGTCTGCTGGCCCCTGGCACAGTTGGTGATGGAGCACTCTAATGTGTTACATGGCTGCCATGACAAGAGGCTGTCTTTTCTCTAATATTTACCACTTCTTCAACATGATTACAGTTCTACTATCCTATACATCCCAGAAGAAAAATGATTGTCAACAGGTCCGTGCTGCAAGGAATGAAGGTACAATTCAAACTTCTGCAAAGCGTGGTGGTTGGTGACGGACAACAATGGTTTAAATGGGAATGTGGGGAAGAAAAAAAAAAGATTGTAATCTCAGAGCAATCTTTCAGCCAAGCACAACCTTGGAGCGTCAAGCGCATAGAAAATTGGTCAAGCTGTAAATTGCAGCTCTCAGGAAAAGAGTGCAACATCTCATTCACTGACCTTTGCACTTCTGGCCTGAAGATGGGCCAGACTACATCAAAGTATCAGAATTAAAAAAGTTGAACTGAAAGGCCTGGCTTTAATATCACACACAGAAAATATTTTGTGTGTGATATTATCCTGAAGGTGTTGCTCTGAATTTAAAACGATTCCAAGGACTGATTAGTAATTTGAACTCTAAAGAGCCTGAAGAGAAAATTAATGTACAGTAGTTTCCTCTTCCGCATGTTAAACACCTTTATAAAATATTAAATATTTTTCTAAAACAAACAGGGAAATATGTAGTCCAGGGTTCTTATCCTTTGTTCCAGGTTTGTGGATAGATTGTTGTATTGATTGAATATTGAAAAAAGTTGACACAGTCTCAGGTATTTGGTGTGTGTGTGTGTGTGTGTGGTATTTTTATCTAAACCTTTGCTTTATGTAATTTAAATATTAAATCAATAAATATAAAAATAAATATTAAATATTATATTTTTTTGCAGAGAGGGTTGTGTATTGGAGCTCATCACTGTGTACTGCGAGGCGTCTGCTGCTTCCCAACACATGCTGTATTTACATTTTAACAAACTTGTTTGATAGTATTTTCACCCACATCATAATTATCGGATGGTTAGAGAGAAATCCTATCAAAGCATGGCAAATTCAATTCATTCAGGATACAGTACCTTGGCAGACACTTGCATGCTGTTGTCCTGCATGGTCATAATAGCGTCGGAGATCTTGATGTCAATTGGCTCTATGACTGCTTCGATGTTGAAGGGTCCGTCCAGTCTGTCTGCCACCTGCAACATGGCATCTGTAATAAGACGGAGGCGGATTTTAAATTCTTCTGTTTACACACACACACAAACACACACTCATATCAATGAATTCATTCCGCTCACCATCTGTGCGCCTTAACAATATTCATCGCAAAGCCCTCGGGATGCTGGGCTCCATCACGTGTCTCTGACTATGGGCTATACGTTTTGGTTTAATTTTGGGAGTTCAACAGAGAGTTCACAGCATGGCGCCCAATAATTACAAACAAAAACACGGAAACTGCCGGTACCTTCATCTACGTAAAAACATCCACACAAACAAACAGCGTGAGAGAAAAAAGATAGAGGAACTGCTTGTTAGAGGTTGTGCAACAAGTAGCAAAATAAAATACCAGTGTGCTTAGTTTACAAATATCTTAAACATGGAACAAATCATTTATTTTCATATGCTAATAGCTCCAGATAGAGAATGATAGGACTTCTGATTAAATTCGTCTATTTCCATTGGTATTTCTAAATTGTGAAAAAAATACATGAATAAATTCATAAAATTTATGTCAGGTACAATCAACAAAAATTAACACCAACAACAACAAAAGACACAGAACCCCTAATCACTCCTGATGACTGTGTTTAAAGTGCTCTGAGTGGTCAAGACTAGAAAAGCGCCACGTAAATGCTGTCCATCTCACAGATATTTATGTGTACTGTGTTCTTGTTGGTTGTTGATGAGTTATCCGGACAAGCTACTTCGTAATAGTCTCATTCCCAGACATACCTGTGTACTGTGTCCTTACTTCTACTTGAAAGGTTTCTAATATCACTCCTTTGCAGACGACCCAGTCTCAGACACACCCACATGGATGAAAAAAAGCTAAAAAAAACCTTCAACTACATCATCATCATCCCAGCCAATCAATCAATCTGTCCATCACACCATGAACATCAAAAGTGCCTCTTCATCTCTCACCCAAGCAGAGGTCGTGAGAAAAGCTGTGTTGTCATGTTAGATGACCGGCTCAGCATCTGTCTCTCGGTCGTGCGCTTTGCACTATACAGCATATGAGAAATCTCCCCTGGTGCGGGCCGTGGTTATCACTCGCCTCAACTGCTGCACTGCCCTTCTGGCTGGCCTCCCTTCATGCACAGTTAAACCCTTACAGATGGTCCAGAATGCAGCAGCACCTCTGGTCTTCAGTCAGCCTAAAAGGGGCCACCCCGAATCAAATTCAAGTCACTAATGCTTGCCTACAGAGCAACTTCTGGGTCTTCACCCATCGACTTGAACTCAATCATGCAGGCATATGCTCCGTCCTGGCCGCTGTGGTCCTCCGAGGGCCGTCACCTGGCACTGCCGGTGCCCTCTACCTTCAACAACGTCTTCCAGAGCACCTCCAAACACCGTAACATGACTAACCAACACTCTTTAACTGACACTTATTGAACAGACTTAGCACTTAGTACTTACTTCAAGGTCTCCTACTGCACTAAGCGTCTGCCAAATGAGTAGATGTAATGTAAATCATACGTAAAAAAATAAAAAATCCAAACACAGGAACCATGACCTTATTACGCTTGGCGTGAATCGATGCTTAAAAGACATTACCTGCCTAACTGCCACTTTTCATTTTCATTAAAACAACATGATATTATTATTATCATACAGAGGTGGGGTACTATTGATCATGTCAGACCGGGGGGAGTCCGCAGTGAAAGTAATGTGTTTGACGTTTTCATTATGCTCTGCACCGTCTCTCAAAAAAACGTAATGAAAAGTCCACTAAGTCTTGTTTGAGCGCTTAGCGCTGGTTAAGTGGGAGGGCGGTGATATCAAGAAGACTTCTGTCTCCGGGCGGTGGCATTTACGTGGATGTGGACCAATCAGGAAAAGCCCATTTGCCATGGGGGGGGGGGGGGGTTCCTTACAAAAGAGAAGCAGAAAAACCATTACTCATCCACTGAGCCTTTAGCAGTACAGAAAGGCAGTCTAAATTATTACATCATATTTAACCATGACTTTTGATGTGGACTGATCATTAGCCTCTACCACAGCTTTTTAGGGTTAGGGCTAGGGGGCAAAGCCGGATGATTTTGCATTCTGCTGTGACACTGGTAAAGAGCACAAATTCCACCATGCCTGTACATGTTGACGTAAGCCAGGGCGCAACCCACCTCCTCCCGGCAAAAAGCTCTCAACACTGCTTCTGTTTACATCTGAAAACATTACTTAGTCAATATGATCAATCCTCAAACAAACTACGGGGACTTGATATTATATATTCACTAGATTGGTTATTATTTGTTCAAACTTGCAACCTAATCTAACTGTGACCTTGTTGCTGGAAACCATGGATTTTGTTGAAACAAAAAAATGAATAATATTCATAATTTCATCTTTTTAAGTATTTAATGTCTTACTGTTGTTGTAATAATATCCAGGGGCTCTGTCTCATCCGAGCAGAATTGTGCAACAGCTGCGACACAACCTCAAAGCTGGTGGACAGGCTTTTGGCGTATGATCAGTGGGGTGAAATTTGTGGTTGTGACTTGAATCTGGATCAGACAAGATCAAACGATTATTGTGTAACAGACAAGACTTTAAAGTGTTAATATGTATTCACCTTAAAAAAAAACGGAAGACTGATAATGACAATCCAATCTATACTGGGTAATAGTTTACAAGTTCGTGCTTGAACTTTGCAAAGTAAGCAACTGTCTAACAAGGCTCATGAAATTGATTTAAAACAGAACTAAACCACTCGTTCAAAAGAGCCCAAATGCCGGTGATCCATTTATTTGCCATACTGCACATTTCTAAAATAAATAGTTTGACATTTTGGAAAATGCGAGTTTGATGAGACGATCAATACCACTCCTGTGTTAAAATGCAAGTTTACTTTTGTTTCTCAGTGTGTGTATCTTTGAAGTCACCCAATCCTAATACCTACCCGAGTGTGTTTTTCACAGTAAACTTAATTCCAGCGTTGTTTACGTCTCCTTCTCCCTTACCCTTGCAGACGCATTGTTGCCTTTTTGTGCATCACTGCCGCCAACAATTAGTAAGTGGAACAGTGAACGCAAAGGGAAAATGTAAATGTGCTCACACATGTGAAGGACACAAAGATAGAAGAGGACCTTGCTCTATAGCAATGCTACAGGTCAGAAGCTTGGATGCTGAAAACAGTAGACGATAAATGTAGAAATATATTCAGACTTTACGAATAGAAATTTGACTTGTCAAATTATCCCCCAAACATGTGCAGCTCCTGGGGCATTTGCAAAATGTCACACACCACTTGGTCAGATATTAGGCAAAAGTTGGAAGAATGATGCACTTTAGCATTGGGGTTTAGTTAACTGGACGTATCAAAATGCTAAAATTACTGGTTATAATTCCATTTGTCATGGCTACAGCTGCAACATCAATCTAGTTTTAGATTGGTTTATTATTAAAAATAATAAAAAATTGCGCCAAGGTGTGATTTCTCCTTCCAAATAAACATTTCCATGTATCAGGTTGTGTATGATGTAAGCCAGGCGGGTGCCATTACAGAGCTACAGATAGACCCCCCCCTCTTCTGTCTGTTTGTGGCTGTGCCTCTGAAAGGCACTTATGTTTGTTTACTGTGGAGCCTCAAATTGGGCGTGATGCTCGGTTAGATTTCCATCAGGATCTGGCTGGAGGTCACTGCAGAGGCCCCAACCCGAGTCCTGTGAAGTCTTCAGCTGCTGTGTGTACTGCAGAGTACCGCTCCAATGCTACAGTGGAATTCACTGAGAGCACAGGGAAAATTGTCAGCAATTATGTGGTCATTCCATAAAAGGCTCAAAGACCTAAATGATATCCTCAGATATGTAATGTACATATGAACCAGCCAAATGAACTGTTATCAGAATGGGTTACTTCTACAGTTTATATAACTTTCAAAAATTACGTCACATATATGGGAGCACCTTTTTAAAAATGATGGTCTGTTGATGAAAAACACCTCCAAGTTGAATTACTTCATCATTTAAAGGTTTTTATACTTCCACCTTTTCCTCCTTCTGTTTCCTTTTCTCTGAATCTCGAGCCTGTCCGAGTTACACGTAATGCTCTCAACATCACTCTCAACTATACGACCACTGCTCACGACCCCTTTTGGCTGACAATGATCTCGACTGATATATGTTTTGCTTTTGGAATCAGTTTCACGTAATGATGAAATAATTCATTTGCCTTGCGTATTGACAAATAAATAATCAACTTGTACAACATCTACATCCATCCATCTATCCATTGACTGACACAGTGGGTTGTATTGGCATGGTTGTTTACTGCTGGCTACATGGTGCCAACTTTTTCTTTTTTCCCTCCATCTTTTTGCTTCAGGCTGCAAGGCTGCATGCTTGGTTATTTTCAATTTCATAATGGAAAACATTATTATCTTTTTTCCCCCTCACCCAGAAGGATTTGGAGAGACTCCAACAAACGACCTGCACAGTCCCCTAGGGGCCACGACAATCACTCGCATGTGGATCTGTGACAAATCAACAACTTTAAAGTGAACATGCTTTGAAAAATGAATACAGGGCATTCCGAATTTTCAGCAGCATTTAAAGTTGTTCACGACTGTTTTGTTTCATCATGAGCATTTCTGCTTTCTGCTTTACGATCCCTGTGCTTTGTCAAATTAACCACTTTCGCTGCATTGTCATTTTTTGATGTGGTGAGCAGTGCTGGAGTGTTAAAATAGATACATCCACTCAAGATCAATTTCTGTCATATTATACAATATTCAGCCTGAACTGGTACCTATAAAATGAGTTAAACATACTGACAAAATGTAAGTCTTTGCGCTTGTTTCCTTTAATTAATAATTTTACTGATACAATATCCAGGTACACTGCACATATCCCTGAGATATGATTTTGGATACAAATTTATACAGGTTGGTAAACCTCTAAATCTCTAATGACATCTTCCACGGTTAATCTGATGGCCAAAGGATCTATATGAGTGGGAGTTAATAATTCTCTTGCTCAGTGGCAGAATCACCCTCAGATTTTCAGAGGTGGAAAACTCTGGACTATTTCACACCACTTAAGCCGGACTGGCTCAAGTGAAATGAAACACACAAGACAAGAAACCATACTGGGCTCCGCATGATCGCTCTGCAGTCAATCGGAGGACCAGAGTGTCAAGTCTTGTGCAAATTCAGAGAGAACAGAAATGGTCCATTCAGGCTTAGAATGTGTTCAAAAAATCTTCTTTTCTGACATGGTCTTTTTAAGAGTTTTCAGGCAGATCCCTCTCCTAAATTATGTGAACTGGCAGCTCCTACGTTACTTTGATTCATCTCTTCAATGACAAAGGGGTTGAAAAACTGACTGGGCAATTAAACAGTTCATTTTATATGTGTGTATGGAGGTAGTGATTCTCTTGTTAACTGAATTCATTTAAACCTAGTCCTTTAGAGAATTCCCTTGTCTTTCTGTTTCCATTGAGCTTCAGCAAAAGTTTGTTATTGCAGTAATTGCCCTTCCAGTGTTGATATGGATTGGGGGGTAATTCTGTTGTATTGGAAATTATGAACAAAATGCAATGAGAATTGCAGCCAACTGCCCACAAATACTGTCCCAAGTCTGCCTCATGATTCAGAGTTGCAGAAATAAAAATGGAAAGAATCGCTCCGACCATCTGCCAGTCCGGATCGGAGAAAATGTCTGCAGACAAACACCAAGCCTGTATCCAACATCAGAAGTTGATGACTCCCTGCATAAATTGGCGGTGAAAACCGATTTTCTCCGTTTGCCGGAGGTGGTGTTTCTCCAACATGTTGGAAACTGAACTCGTAGTTTTACAGAATTTATGTATGAATAAGATCCTACGACTGGTCATATGATTAACTGTGGATACTTATCATGAAGACGCTGCAATCTGCATAAGAGACAAAACATTTTTAAATCATAATCGAGAAAATGTTCATTACTTTGTTGTTTTTGGGGGCTTTTTATATAATGGTGGCATTAAATGATAAAGAGAGGGTTTATTCAACAACAAAAACAAAATTTTTCTCCCATTAATCTATAAAATCCCTCAGAATCGAAACATTTTCCTTCCTAACAAGTCTTTTCTGTGTTCTGACAGTAAACAAAAACAACTCCGCCACTGCGTCGTTGATCAGGAGAGTAGCACCATGTCAGGGAGACATCACTGCATCACTGCACATGCTTTGGGGACACAGGTCCCTGTTTACATGCTTGCTGGGAGGAAAACTACACTGGCTTTGTTCAGCGAGCAAATGTGTCACCTACATACAACAGTGTCGCTCTGTGATGCGCTGTTCGTTCTTTTTTTTCAAATGTCTATCACAGCATATGCTTTGCTGATCAAGGCGAGCCTTTTGGAGATGATACCAGTTCAAAATACAGTATGCAAGCCTACACTGAAACTGGAAATCAGGTCCAGATTATAATGGCGTCAATATTTCAACTTTCAAAAACTGTGTGCAATGCATTATTACTAGTTTTGTAGTTTGTTTTAAAGGGATAGTCCAGTGATTTCGAAGTGGGGTTGTATGGTTTACTTATGCATAGTTAACGTGTTACCTTATGGAGATGGTGATCAGCGATGTCATTTTACAGAGTTTGGAGGAGAAGTGGAAGAACCGAAAGTCAGAGTCCCACTGTTGTAGAGGGGACCATCGAAAAAACCTCTTTTTCGCCACATTTAAAACGTTAAATGTTAACTCCGTAAAATGGCATCGCTGATCACCATCTCCATATGGTAACACATAAACTATGCATAAGTAAACCATACAACCCCACTTCGAAATCACTGAACTATCCCTTTAAAGAAGAGGAATGCCTGGAATTAAAAAAAGCCAATATCTTTGGTTGTGCTGCAAACAAAAAACAAAAAAAGACTCCATCATGTCTCCAACGACGTAATAAAAGTACAATGCTAAATCAGTGGGTTACTCCTTCAACGACAGAGAGAACAAGAACTGGGAGACGTGCGACAGTTTTAAAACAATCCATGTCCTCAAATTGCCCCGCAGACTCTATCGTGGGTAAAGCCACGGATTAATTTTTGCCACAGCAGACCTCTGAGCTCTCTGACCTTTCTTTGAAGGGCTCAGTCTCGGTGAATCAAAAACTCAGACATGCAATGAGAGATTACAAACACATCATGCCTCTGCGAACGCTTTCTACAGCACAGTGATGCAATTGTGTTTGACTTAAAGGTACCACAGTATAAAAAATGACTTGGAAGATGTTTCATATTCGTTTAAAATTTACAGTAGCAGGCAGGAAGGAAGGAAAATTAAGCGAGTGAACTCTACATCAGCTTGTTCCCATCAATCATCATCGCATATGGTTTGACACAGCACCATATAATCAATACAAAACCCTTTAAAAGGTACAACTTGCATCCTTCACCATTATTAAACTGACTTTGCACACTCATCCAAAGTGATGCTCCTGTTCATGTCGAAGAAGCCGACTGTTTGCAGATGCAAGCGGTGAATCAATTGCAAAAGAGCCAGTAATTTGCCAACACATCTGTGTGTCTTTGGGGAGGCTCCACAGGCATCCTGTCATGCAGCTGGATTGTAGTTCAGTAACAGCACTAACAAATAGTCCTTGATAAAGCTTTTTATCATCTTCAATTTCATTGGCTCTGTCTGGATTCCTTAAGCTCATTGTAAGTCTTGCATACGGATTCTGCTGTTCCTCACTTATGAACTCTCATGCCTTTTTACATTAACAGTTTTCCCAAAGGCTACAGCTGCTAGACACTAATGCTTCTGCTGTTTATTTTCCTAGTGCTGCCTTGAGATTCTTTGTTATGTTCTTTACACTTGCTTTGGGGAAATACGTCCATTTGCCTTATGGCAGAGAGTTGAGAAGATCCAACTCTCATGTCTGACTGTTACAGGAAGAGAAATGGCTTTCGGTTGAAAATCTATACATTTTCAGAAATGCGCTGGTGACACCACTACGGCAACCAATCAGATTATTGTTTGCCTGGTTGGTCTCATTATTGCTAATAACTTCAACCGTACCAGCAGCTTAAACTCTAGAGTTAGTAATACCGTGAGCGATGTTGTTTATTCTGAGTTCTAAAAGAACAGCGTGGCAGGGTTATGGTGTGGTCACACTATAGCTGCAACAGTTAATCGATTAATCGATTAGTAATTAATAACTAAATTAAACGCCATCTATTTTGATAATCAATTAATCGGTTCAGCTTCTTAAATGTGAATATTTTCTGGTTTCTGGACAGTAAATTGAATATCTTTGGTGTGTGAACAAAACATCTTCTTGGGTTTTGGGAAACACGATGGACATTTTTTTTTAACCATTTTATGGACCAAACCACTAATTGATCAATCGAGAAAATAATCAACAGATTAATCGATTATGAAATATTGTGAGTTGCAGCCGTAGGTCACGAGTAACACGAGGCAAATTTTTCTTGGCAAATGAGAATTTCGCGTCACCCGTGCCAGGCGATGCGAATGGCGCAACGCAAATAATGTGACACAAAATTTGCGTCATTCACTTAACGTGACATGTTGCCGCGAAAACCGATAAGCGCTGAGCGCGATCGGGCAATATTCGCGGATCCTGTGGCCAAACACGCACGAGTACCAGAATACAAATGTCACGTCCAGCCATATGAACTTTGATTCGTCTTCGCGTTGGTGAACATATACGAAATAAACGACTCCCGCTGAAACTGCACATCAGGCCTCGCCGACTCGTCTTTCTGAAAACGTCCTGCAAACTTCAAATACTTATAAGTGCAGATTAAAAAAACAAAACAAGATATAATGTGTTAGCCATTGAGGTTTAGAAATGCTTGTAGGATGAAGTCTTTGACACAGGTAAGCTACGGTAGCTGTCTCCCCCTGTTTCCAGTCTCTATGCCAAGCTAAGAAAGAAAGAAGGATATAATAACATACATATATGTGGAGGCTGTAAAATCACTAAATTAAACATGGCTGTCCATTGGCTGTGGTAACTCATAGCATCACACAGAGGTTATGTTGCTCGTGTATAATGTGTAGCTGCGTAAGCATTCCTGCCACTTACACAGAAAAGCATCATCTTGCAGATTCTGCACAAGCCAATAGCAATTAGAAAGAAATGATACTGGTTCTTGATGATGCTGAGAATATGGAGATCACTTGCACCAAGTTGAGTGAGTCATCCAGCCTTCAGCACTGTGACAGGAAGAAACCCACTGGCTTATTTGTTTCCGTCATGTCTGTTACTGACACCATCAGCTTTCATACTCAGTCAGTTTGAGTATCGGAGTATGTGTGTGCGTGTGTGTCTGCTAAATGCCTCTTTACTTGAATGATGCAGTATTGATGACATACTAAAGGTATCTTCGAGTACAACGAAAAAGCATGTGGATGTGACACTAGGAGGATTTACACATCTTGCAGGCAACGCCACAGGCCAGGTTTCTGCCAAGCTATCTATATTGTTCACGTCAAAACACTGGCAGGCCGTACATCTTCACGACCTCACAGTTTGTCACAGAAAAGTCCTTCTTGGAGGACGGAGAAATAAATTGGTTTGAGTCGTCGTGAACCGCCCGGGTTGTGGGGAGGTCCAGTTACACCGGGACACAATCCACATAATTAAAAAGAAATGAGCAAATAAAATCAATGAGGATTGCTTAAACTGCGGTGTCAAAGGACTCAACAGAGGACAAGCGAAGCCCATATCTCAATCAGGAGGAGTACGGTGTACACAGGCACAGCCGAGTAGGCATGCAATAAGGGAATACAACGGTTTTACAAACCACCTCTCATTTAAAGCTAGAGAGAGTTCATTACATCAACTATAAATCCATTAGAATAGGCGTGACCGTCGCCCAGGCCCCGCTCCCCCTTTACTTTTTGCAACACCTGTCGTTGTTTCCATTCTTGCATGGTACATACACTGACAACGATAGAGATAGAAAAAAGCTGGACTTCTATTTTGTTGTTTTTATCAGCTGAAACGAAAATGTGTACAGTAACTGCCTGTCTGGAGTTTATCATCTCTAGCCAGCTGGCTAATTAAGCTTGAATCCCTCTATCATTCACCCATTCACTAGTGAAATGGATTCATTGATCGAGTGGATGCTGATCCAGGGAGACGAAAACCGTGGATGTCTTAAGCAGAAGTATTTATTATAAGAGCTAAATATTGAGGAGACTTCCGGTTCGCTACACAGATCAACAGGTTCACAGTGTTCGGCGTCCCAAGATAGTCGGCCCATCACCGGTCTCTGTAGTCTATTTAGTTTAGAGTAACGTCGTCATCTCCCCGCGACTATGACACGTCGAGAGAGACTTCAGCTGCTCAATGATTATTTGCCATAGATAAGATGACCCTGCTTGGTGCCTGAGAAGACTCATCTTAAGAGTTTCTCAAGGTAGGATAGACCAAAATTCCTCAACAGCTGCTACATAGACACTAGTTAGCTCAGTAATGAGCAGCAAAGGAAGATTTGGGACATTATCAATCATTTTCATTTTGCGTCATCATTGGGCTCTGTTATGTCAAAAAACATTTCTAATGTGCAGAGAAATGTATCGTGGGATTTGCGGTGGAGAGTGGTGTCGAAGACATCATAAGAGACTAACCCTAATAGAAAAGTCTCTTATGCCAAACATGGCAGTTGTATGACAAATATCCCGCCCCTGACCCCCTTTATAGAGCATTTGCACTGATGTAAGTGCATAGTTGACGCCAATTTGACGGACAGACATGGCAGCTGAGTACAGTCCTGGGATCAGCACCCAGTATTCTCTCATGAGCACCCTGAATGACAGGCACAAAGGGAGGGGCCTGACAGGGACAGTTAAAACTTTTGGGGGATTATTAGGTATGAAACTGCCAATCAGATTTATTTACAATTAAATCTATGGTGCTGAGTCCAATTCAGCACCCGGCCTTACTACATCCCATGCACCTTGCTTTAACACATGAATAAATCTGAAAGCTGGACAGGCAAGTTACAGTTGAGAAGCAGTGACTGGGCAATAGCTGTTATATCACTGATCCTTCTGTGGGTCGCTGGAGGGCTGGAGCCAATCCCAGCTGACATTCGGTGAGAGCAGGGTTACGCACTGGACAGGTCACCAGTCCACGACGGGGCTGACGGTTGGCATATTGTCACAAAAAATCATTCAAGCTCACATTTACACATACGGGTAACAGAGTTGCCAATCAATCTAACATGTGTGTATGATGTCCTTTAGACTGTGGGAGGAAGCTGTACCTCCACACAGAACGGCCCCTCGCTGTGAGGCGACAGTGCAAACCACTGTGCCACCTGTTTATCAAACAGTCAATTCAAATCCGCCATTCATTTTGGCCATTTGCAGTAGAATACATTATGTTACACTGATGTCACTTGCCAGTCGACAATACCATTGATCATGGTGTAAGCTTGACAAACAGTATCGTGTGAATAACAGCGCAAGCCCTTTCTCCCTCTCCCTCTTTTTTTCAGAGAGTTTTTTAACAAGGTGCTGACAAGAAAAATGATAATGATGTGTCTGTCACGATGTGGAGCCTGGTAAATTTGTCATGATGGCAAGTGACGGATGGTCTGGTATCATCCATTGACCAAACCATGAATTCCTTCCCTTGAACATTTGAACGCACACGCACAAACGCGCACACACACACGCACAAACGCGCACACACACACACACACACACACACACACTTAAAAGTCGGGATGCTTTACTGTACATCACTCAGCACAGGTACAAGCGGGAGAATCACAGCCTTTCCCAGGTTTGTGCTCATTGTTCACTGACAGTCTGGAAGGCATCACAGTCACCTCTACACACTGTAAACTACTGTACTGTACATTTGAAACATATGGCACGGATGCTGAGATGATTATTTTCTTCTTCGTGGTCTACATCAAAGTATTCACCAAGGTTGTTGCTGTTTCAGTGGCAAACAAATTGCAGGAATAAACAAAGCATTGGCACATTTCTTCTACTCTCCCCTCAAACGCTGGAAACACTGCAACGTGATACTGTCTAAATCTAAATATACAAACTGCTGGTGTTTATATGCATATGTGTGTATATATATATATATATATATCTATATATATATAGATATATATATATCTATATATGTATTTATAATCATGTACATATTATTTAGTGAGATTGTCTTAAATTCACTCTCAAGTCTTTAGGATATTTGTTTGTCTAGTAACATTTTTTTTGTTTCTCTGTTGTTAATGCTCTATTTTCATAGTGATGTTTCAATGAATAATTTACATTTATTTACAAGGATTGTTTGGATGTCTGCTTTATTTCAATTACCATGATTTACTGACAATGATTTGTTTTCTTCGATTTACTCCGTATCACCTAAATATGCGGTACATCACTTATTTAATCATGTATGTACGATTTTTTTTCAGAAATAAATGTTGCAAAAACCTTTTTGAACTGTTCCACTATTATAAAATGAGGATTGCTCAATTTTGTGCATGAGGGGTTGAGTGTCGGGGATCATTATCACTTATAATAAAGATAGTTTTCAGTAAAAGCTGGGCACAAATGTTATTTTTTTTATTGCAGAAATGTCACTGATTAAGCTGGATTCAGAAAGATAAAAGAGCTCACTCTTCTCTCTTGGTGTGTAAGTTTAAAACTAAACAAAAAGCCTCCTTTCTCTTCTAGTCCAACCAATCAATGCTGTCAATAGTGACATTTAAGCACGGACAAAGTTCACAGGTAAATGCCATTGAGGGTTCTTAAAAATTTGAAGGTCGTGTCTCTTATCTAACCTTCTCTAATAAGTGATGATTTGAAGGGATGACAATGACAGACCGTGCACGGGCTCAATCCATAAATTTCTATAATGCAAAGATGTGCTCCACTGGTGAGAACTGACCTGTGATACATTTAGAAGTTGTCTCTGAAAGGCAAATCAATATTTCTTGCCAGCTGCATAGTAAGCAAATCGAAGTTCTTTAGCAACAGATAATGAATACAAAATGTCAGTAGACATCAAAAATGAGTCTTTCATGGTGAAAATAATCATCCCTTGGGTTCAACATTTCTAATTATACTCTAAACAACGCTGTCTTTACACAGTGAAGAAAGCGACAAGGCAACATCTGCACAAAAAATGGTTCAAAAATTCAAAAATCCACTTCTTTCTTGCACCTCAAGGGTTTTTTTGTCTAACCACATTCATCAGTATGTTCCAACAACAGCTTTTCCCATTACTGTCAAGCACGGCGTCCCAACGCGGCAATAGATTTGCCTCTTCTCAACCGAACAAGACACTAACTTTTTAACACGTCACAAAGCTGTGAGACATTTCATTCAGTGCACGGGGGCCTGTGTTGATCCGAGACCTCAGACATGCCATCGGAGAGAACAAGCGGCACGTCATCTGATGGTTTCTCTGACGACAGGCCTGTCACAAAACAGCCAAAAGCTCAGAAGTGTAGTTCACTTGACACACAGTCTTCAGGGATGTTGCTTAAAAAAAACAGTCGCCCCCATTGAAAAAAATAAAATAAAATCTGTTAGCATGGGTGGGAGGATGGGATTGGGGTACATAACAAATAAAGCATTGGCCTAAAAAAGATCCAGAGGGAACACTCTATGTGCCTCCTCTGTATCCATTTAACAGGAGGGCTTACAGCAGCCAGCTACTTACAGCCTAACTGAAGTGCTATATTACTCACCAAGCTCAGCTGGAAACACTATAGAAAATGTGTTTGCCTAGGATCTGCTCTCCTTTATCAATCCCAAACAGCAGGGACCAAAGCTTTAAGCTGTATGCCAGGGTTCCAGCAATAGCGAACGTTTCAGACAGGGGGGAAAAAAGAGAAAAAGAGGGAATGGTTGCACAAATAAGATTTCAGTTTTGTCTCTGTAAATCCTTTAAAGCGGAATCTAACACAGCGCATCCTCAATTCCCGCAGAGACCATTCAAAGACACTTGGAAAAGTAAAACATGCAGACTTGGAGGGGCAAGTGTGCGCGCACGCAGACAGACGGACAGATTTCAAAAAGAAAAGGAGACATGGGAGTATTGGTGTTCCGTTTTCCGTTCTTACCGATGAAGAGGTTCCATTCAGGATCGAGGTCTGCCTGGTTTGCAAGACAGCCCCTCATGACGTTGTGACAGTAGTTGTGACAGGGTTTCAGCCCAGGCATGCTGCGGCAGTACGGACAGTACAGCATCTTGGTCAAGGCTCTGACGCACGCTGGAGCTACGTTCACCTGTGAAGCAGAGAGATGTGCTACAGTTACGTCAAGTCTGATCAAGCTCATTGAACCTCAGCATTAGTTGTGACGGGATGCGCAGAGTCCTACAATGGCGAGGGGGGGGGGTTGATTAAACAGGATGAAGTGATATTTTCAGATTTTTATAAAACATCACTTTCACTGAAACGACAGTTAGTGCAGAAAAAAAAAGGGCAGCTATAGTGAGGAGCTTCAAGTCAACATCTCCACACTCCACCACATCTTCTGAAGCTTGAGATGTGACAACCCACCAGATAATTCTCTGAGATAAGACGAGGTTTACAACTCTGGCCGTGCCGATCCCATGTGAAGGGCCGTGCCTGTTTTAGCGCCACGTCATTGTACCAGCTTGAGGGAGAGCAACGGGATTCTCACAGAGGTGGGGATGCAGAACGGAGAGCACATCTGATAATTGGCCTGTCAGCCTTTGTATTCATGCTTGACTTTAGATCGTGTCCAGCCCGCACTCATGAGACTTCTGGAGTGTCAGTGTGAGTGTGTGCAGGGAAATTTTGGCAATTCCGCCGCGGTCATACGAAGGAAGACGGCCCAAGCTACCAATCACTGACAATACTATCTCAAAAATAAATGGTTGAGAAATTATATTTAAGTGTAATTCAATAATGCGATGTCCATTCATCGGAGAAGAACATTGGTTGATTTTTTCCAAAGTCGAATCACAAATTGACAGTATGTATTGCCCCCGCAACCTGATTTTAAAAGACTTTTGATGGAAAATAAAAAAGAGCTCAACAGAACAGATGAGCAATAAATGCATTATTTGTTCAATTTTCTTTTCCTTTGATTTCACTTTTTTTTTTTCCTGTTTTCACTCAGAAGTGGTTTGTGACATTCAAAGTCCAAACTTTTTCACATTTTTCGTGTTATTCGTATAATATTTGACCATTTCTTTAACGTTTGTTAATATCAATAGTGCTGAAAGAAAGATAGAAAAAAGAAATACATGGAGTCAAACTGCACCAAGTCAGGAGATGAAAAGAAAAAACAACCACCAACAACACCAGTGCACATTTGTAGCTCCATGGCAACATCAGAGGCTTTGCTCTGACACTACATCCAGCTTCAGTCTGCTTCTCACATCGCAGGTTGTCTTTGATTTTTCTTGGTACAATGACCACACCATCTGTGTGTGTGTGTGTGTGTGTGTGTGTGACAGAGAGAGAGTGAGAGAAGAATAAGGGAAAGGAGGCGAGAGAGACTGTGAGGGGGAAGACGGATACGCACGATATTAGTGTGTTTGCTTCCGCTGCCGCCTGGCAGCCGGCAACAAGGATCACATAAACAATCTTTGACATTAGCAATCTGCCACCGACGTCTTGTACGACGGCCATTAAACTAGGCTGCTGGCTGTCAGTTCCGGCGCAGCACGTCTTCTTCTGGGATGTGTTCTCGTAAATCGTTCACATCGGGCTGGGAGTGTAGTTAACACGTGGGAATTTTTCTACAAACAAGGTTTGATTTGATTTGATTGGACACATTTCACAGCTGACATGCATAGAAGCCATGTGTCAGGATACTGTGGCATTTATGTTGGAAACGGGTAGGGGGAAAAAAAGGGGACATTGAGTGATTTATTTATGTACCATATTTGTCAACATTAAAAGCATCTCCTATGAAGATGTATTTTATATTATTACATATACATTTATATACATTATATCGTCATTAATTGCGTGATTATGTGCCAAGCCTCCACCGACGGTTGCCCGTGAGATGTGTTATAGTTGATACAAATACATTAATAAACACATCTGCTCAGAGTTACGTTATATTGCTAAAAAAAGACATTTAATAGATCTTTATATGTTTGCTAAACGGGCTTAAAACGTTGCATTTGATTACCAAATTTCCCCTGGAGTGAGTACAAAAAGAGAGAAAGAAGAGCAGAACAGAGATACAGCAGGCGGAGGAGAAAGCTAAAGACGCTGCCAAAGATGCCGAGAAACAAACACCCAGGAGGCAGTGAGACCGATACAGATGAAACAGACGGAGGGAAGACCGGACAAGACACTAGCAGACAAGCAGAAGGAACGGGCAGGTGCTACAGCCACATTTGGACAGAGAAGCTGAACCAGCATGCCAATCACAGCGTTTGCTTTGGAAAGAAAAGCTTTCCGTGTCCTAAAACTTTACTTGCAACTTTCACATTTAATGACTTTTATGAAAACACATTTTTGAAAGGGGTAGGCAATACTTTGTGAGCAGATTATAGAAAAGGAACTACTTAAATTTGACGTTCTATTCATGAATGTATTGACTCACAGAGCTTGTACATTCTGTCTGCACAATCTCCAGAGACGGCCCACATGTGGCTTTAACCTTTATATCTCAGTCTAGTCTCTCTTTGTCTTCACTTTACTTTCTGTATTGACAAAATCAGCTTCACACCAAGAAATCCATTCATCAGTCTACTGTAACTGAGGGATGAGACATTTTTTAGATTACACTCGGACTTCCACTCGCATCCGCGTGCATCTCCAGCGTTCTCGCTGCCTCTCTTCCTCGTCGATGGCTGAAACCACACAGATTAAATTCAACATTTTACTATCAAGCCATTTGAATCATTTCATTTTACCGGATGATTTGCATATAAATATATTTGTGAGAGTGATGAAGGAAAGAGAGAGGGAGACTTTGTCCCTTTTGTTTTTCTCTGTTGGCTAAACCGGGTGCAGTCACTACACCAAGGCAAAGAGATTAAATCCAGTTTAAACTGAAACTCTACAATCATAAAAAGAAAAAAATAATCCACATGATGACTTTGGAATACACTCGTTAAATAAATTCACTGTTCCACAGCTATGGTATGAATAATGACTGGCATTACAGAGCGGCCTCACAAAAATCTATTATAGTGCATCATCTACTTTACACCAGAAAACAATATCATTCTGTTCAATTTAATACCATGATACTTTTTCTTCCATATTGTCCAATAGAGTTCAGCATTTATTCATGAGAATATTGAATAATAAGTTCTGGGATTAATCTGTTTCTGTCAACTCAATTAAACTCGGCCCAGTTTCTCGACAGCCAATTTAGGAGGCATGGAGAAAACACTGGGAGACTTTTCTCAAGTATAGACCTGCTCAAACTATACTCTGTATATCCAGTGTGGCTCTTTTAGTGGCAACCAAAGAAATATATATTACTACAAATAGCAAAAGTGTTTTAAAACTGCCCTTGAGCTTTGTGAGCCTCTGGAAAATTTGTAATAAAATGGTTCCTTCTAATTACCTTGCAGGCATCTTTACATTATTGCAGTGGCTGTGCCCAGGAGTCGCCGGGTGCCCTGGATGAAACATAATCTGATAATCTTGTTGGCACTTATGTACAGTCGAGGAGATGGAATATTTAACACTAGGCTGGGGAGATGTGTCAGATAGGAGAGTGAGATTATAACACTACTCAACTGATGTTTAAGTGCTGCTGGGAGAGCGTGTTGTTTGTCTGTGAGTCGGTGCGTGAGTTTTGCAGGGGGATGACGGAATTATTCAGAGCCTTTCACTTTAGTATATGCAGTAATGCTGCAGTGTAAAAGAAGAGCTACATGAAAAAGTACTGTAATGAAAAATGCCTCTTATGTAAAAGTATTGAAGCAAAATATCAAAAGGAAAAGTACTCATTATGTACCAAAAATTACTGAAGCATATTATACTATATGATTTTAATGACATATATGACCCAAATTTCCCCATTGTGGGAAGGAAAAGGAATATCTTAGATGGAACTAATTGTACTGCTGGGTAGTCAATTCTCCACTGAAACTTTATATTTTAAAAAACCTTACAGATATCTTGTAGGTAAATTCCTAATATGCAAAGTAACTGTCAAATTAATGAAATGGCGTCACACGAACAATATGTACCTATGCACTTCAGCAGTGTGGAATAATAAATAATAACAAAGCTACATGGTGTTGTAAATACCGATGTATTTTTGCTCAAGTAAAAATTTTAAATGTCAGACCTATATTTGTGTTAAAATATATTTCCACAATGTTGAACGAGCATGTTTTACCTAAGTACGGTGCCTGAGTGGTTGCACTTTGAGGAACAAGAGTGGGGTGAGGCATAATCAGCGGCCCACTCATTATCCTGGTGCTTTGAAAGAGCAGCTTGAAGTTGTCAGCCAGACTCCTGATGTGAGCATTAACTTTATTGAGGAGTAATAAGCCTGAGCAATAATAAAGCAAGCCAATTCCAAATTCATCCCATAAAGGCCACAGTCGGGAGCCATTACACTCACCTGAATCGAACATCGGCAATCCAACAAATCCAAGATAGCTAAATCATTATCATGAAAAGATAAGGCTCAGTATTAAGATGAGCGATAACTCTAAAATACGCTCCTAAGACTGCATCACCTTGTCTTTCCCACAGGGTCTTGTCATGCACATATGGCGTGAACTCCCTTTAGGGGCAACCGAGTGGGAAGAGCACAGACGATGGAAATTGCTTTGTGTCACCAAGTAATGAAGTCGTGAGAAATGACAATGACTTTGCGAGTTACCAAGGCCAATCAAGGGGAACACTTGTGGGACAGTGAGGCCGTCGCCCCAAAAAAATGTCTATAGTTCTGTCATAATTATTGTGACAGGTTACATTGCCATGTGCTGATTGGACATGGATGTAAGACTACACTGCCTTCCCAGTGTCCCCGCTCAATTCCACAGCCATTAGTGTCAATGGCAATAACAATTATCTGTCACTATGCAAATCAAGACTACCATCTGCCAATGAGCAACATGTGCCGGGTTGAATCTACTAAACATCTAGAAGCTAAATTAATGTTTTTCTAACCACACTCATTTTAAATTACCACCTCACAGTCATACGCCTCCGCCAAAACAGTTCAATCGTAGGATGGAACATTATGACCTCACAGTCAATTCGCTTTTTTGTATAGCATGAGAATATACTTGATTTATGGCCAAATGTGTGTTTTTAGTGGCCACAGTGACATTGACATCCCGCAGCCAAAATCTAATCACCATTGAGTCCATAGTGAACTAGGTTTGTACCAAATTAGAAGAAGTTCTCTCAAGCCCTTACTGAGATATCACATTCACATGGGACGGACAGACCTGACAGACAACACGGAAACATGATGCCTTTGGTCACTGCTGTCCGCCGCTGCGGGGATGTAAAAAAGACGAGCAAACAGGAGAGAAGTCAAGAATCGTCTTCAGCTAGGCAGATGATACCCTTTGTCTTTGGTTGAGTTCAAAGATCTCTTCATCAAATACATCTTTTATGCAGTAGAATTTGCATTACATTTTGTCTGCCTTTGCTTTATGTAGAAACACCTCATAAAGCAAAGCTGCTTTTTCTCACACACTGTAAGATTTGTTATGTAAATAATCATACTCAGGCAAACGTTTTCCCTATAATTTCTCTCTGTAAGATATACCCACTAAAATGAGTTTTAGAGAGATATATTGTACATGTTCTCCATTACATTTAGCTGTCTAACTTGACTTATTTGCACATCTGATGAGCTCATAAAATGTGATGCCTTGTTAAAGTTTACACCTAGTGGAGTAGTTAGATCAGATACACTTACAACTTAAACAGAAGGTGCATTTATGAGTAGCACTGGAAACACTGATGGGATAAAAGTCTGAGGAATGTTTTCTACTAAGCAATAGTATATGTCAACGATTCTTAAATAAGAGAAACATTTTACTGGAGGCAGAGATTAGGGAAAAACATACTGTAGATAATGTTTTTAACATTCCCGAAGCAAAAACAAAAAAAGATTTCGCAAGAACAAAAACAGATTTAGTATCGTAAATATTTATGAATCCATGGTGAGATGTTTGTGTGTTGCATCAAAAGCTAATAGTGAACATACATCAATTTTCATGAGCCATTGTTCAATGTACTCCTACTTGTACTTCTCGAGGTCACGGTGAAATTTAAAGAGTAAATTAAAGCAAACAATGGCATTGTTTTATCATTTGAAGACAAAATTATTAAAAACTTGTTAATAAAGCTTGTGCAAAACGAGTCCTTGCAGAAAACAAGAGGCCACAAAAGGGGCTTCAGGAACATGGGGACATATTTTTTCAGGATGAACAAAGCTCTGTTGTAATGGCTTGCAAAGTTGTTCTCTCCGAAAACGTATTGCTTTCCTTTAACCATGAATGTGATCTGACCTTAGCCAAGTCACCTAAACATAGCCACATCTTAATCACAAGGTTGCCAGAGCAGAAAATGCTCATACGGTGTGGGTCCTCGTGGAAGGTGCCTGCAATTGGCCTATTTTGTTGTTAAAGTGTGCAAATTCCTGGGATATACATGTACAGTATATCATTTTAAAAGTACTTTAAAACAGTTAACCCTGGTTCAAATTATTAATTATTGTTCAAGTTGTGTACACCATATATTCAGATACTCAGAAAGCGGCTGCATATTTGAATCCAGCTGAATTGCATTTGTGTA